>NC_069499.1:246121671-246489171 GCF_027579735.1 Bombina bombina | reverse complement strand
TTTGTGTGCCCTGTAATAAGATAACATGTGTGAGTCATTTACTTTCAGATCAAGGTACTGGAAAGTCATTGTAAATAGTACACAGTACTAACTATTAGTATTATTTCCAAACTACAGAAAAGAACATAAAAAATGTTCGTTCATCCATATCCCATTATATTTGTTTGGGCCTTGGAATTTCCAAACATATTGCTTTTAGGAGATTTAGTGCCCCCTATGGGGTGTTAACCCTTTGTTCTCTTTTAGTAGGGAAATTGTTGTTCCTTCCTTGTGTCCAAATCCTAAGAATACACTTGAAAGATCTTTACATTCTTTGGATGTTGTAAGAGCTTTGAAATATTATGTCGAAGCTACTAAAGGTTTTAGAAAGACTTCTAGTCTATTTTTTGTTTTTTTTTTCTGGTCCTAGGAAAGGTCAGAAAGCCTCTGCCATTTCTTTGACATCTTGGTTAAAGCTTTTGATTCACGAGGCTTATCTAGAGACGGGACAGTCTCCACCTCAGACAATTACAATTCTACTAGATCAGTCGCCACTTCTTGGGCTTTTAAGAATGAAGCTTCTGTTGATCAGATTTGCATACATTTACAAAATGTTACCATTTTGATGTATTTGCTTCCTCTGAAGCAGTCTTTGGTAGAAAAGTTCTTCAGGCAGCTGTCTCAGTTTTATTCTTCTGCTTAGGATTTAAGTTTTTTTCTTGAAATTTGTGTGAAATTTATGAGAAACTTATTTTTTTGTGGATTTAATTTTTTCAGCGGAAATAGCTGTTTTTATATTATCCCTCCCTTTCTAGTAACTCTTCTGTGGTCTCCCACATCTTGGGTATTTCTATCCCATACATCACTAGCTCATGAACTCTTACCAATTACATGAAAGAAAACATAATTTATGTAAGAACTTACCTGATAAGTTCTTACATCCCTTCTGGTTTTAGTGCTCCGGCTTTGTCCAGGGAATCCTGGGATGGTGGCTGCATTACCACACATGTGCGTGGTGGTGTTATCAAGTCCTGGAAACCATAAAGTGCTGGGAAGGACCACAGGGCATAAGGGAGCTGAGATTGAGGGGTTTCAACCCCTAGAGACCCCCAAGACCCACAATTTGAAAGCTAATACTCTGCTCTTCCAAACTGTATGTCTTAGGGGTTATAATTTAAGCAAAATTTAAAAATACAAAACAAAATATGCATCAGTTTGAATTCACTTTTTACAAATATAGTCCCTTATACCAGGCTATCTAAAGTACAGAAGCCACTCTGAGATTAAAGCCCTATATAAGTTATGATAGTGAATACAAGTCTATTTATTTGCACAGAGGCTCAGCTCAGAGGAACCCCTATGTGTATATAAAAGTTACATAATTGTGTCAAAAGGTCCTTATTTATATTAGGATAACACCTCCTTTTACTATAGAGTTTAGGAGAAAACACACACTATTGTTTATAATCATGTTTATTAATATTACAGTTTTTTGTCAGGTTTCTTACATGGCATAACATTTACATAAATTAATGGTATAGTTTGAATCTGCTGGGTCTCCTTAAAGAAAAGAAAAAAAAAAAAAAAAAGTTTGGGTTTCTCACTGAAAATCGCCTACATTAAGTAATGGTCTGCTAAATGAGAGCAGCAGCTAAAAACTGCAATACAGCTCAGCACAGGGATGGCAATGGATCAGTAGGTAAAGTGTCAGTAAGGTTAACATTTTATGATTTAGATAGATTTAACAATTTTAAACAACTTACCAGTTTACTTCTATGATCTAATTTACTTAGTGCACTTTCTATCCTTTGTTGAAAAGCATACCTAGGTAGGCTCAGTGACTACACATATGTCTCTTGTTATTGCCTCACACAATGTTTAAGTTAGCTCCCAGTAGCGCAGTGCTGCTCCTTCAACAAAGGATAACGAGAAAATGAAGAAATTTCATAATAGAAGTAAATTGGAACTATTTTTAAAATTGTATGCTTTGTCTGAATCATACAAGAAAAATGTTGGGTTTCATGTACCTTTAATTCTCTAATGTGGTAAAAAGAAAAGAACTGTCCTCTGTTACTAAAAGTTGATCACAATTCATGTTGAAAGAACATTTTTAAGATGGTTCAGTTTTATATGACTGTGTTTGCTTTATACTCTTTAGCACATTGAGGACTTAATGCATTGTCAATCCACCAGAATGTGTCTGTTGTGCATCCTTGTAAGTAGCACCACTGGAATGCAAGTGCAAATGTCTAGTCGCTGCTCTCACATAAGTCATGGAATACACTACTGGGTATATCAAAACAAAATCCAGAAGCTCAGTTTAAAGTAAAAGGAACTGTATTCACATCATAATATGGGTTTGATATTTAAAATGAAACCCTGAACCATGAGCTTTCTGTAACAGAATTTGGCATGTTCTAATCTTTCCTTGATCATCAACTACTGTAACCTAGCTGAGATGTTTAGTGGCATATATTGTGTACTATTGTACACATAGAAGAGCAATAGCAACTAGTCAGAAAAACATAATTTATGCTTACCTGATAAATTTATTTCTCTTGTAGTGTATCCAGTCCACGGATCATCCATTACTTGTGGGATATATTCCCTTCCCAACAGGAAGTTGCAAGAGGATCACCCACAGCAGAGCTGCCATATAGCTCCTCCCCTCACATGTCATATCCAGTCATTCGACCGAAACAAGACCAGAAAGGACAAACCATAGGGTGCACTGGTGACTGTAGTTTAATTAAAAATTTAGACCTGCCTTAAAAAGACAGGGCGGGCCGTGGACTGGATATACTACAAGAGAAATAAATTTATCAGGTAAGCATAAATTATGTTTTCTCTTGTTAAGTGTATCCAGTCCACGGATCATCCATTACTTGTGGGATACCAATACCAAAGCTAAAGTACACGGATGATGGGAGGGACAAGGCAGGAACTTAAACGGAAGGAACCACTGCCTGTAGAACCTTTCTCCCAAAAACAGCCTCCGAAGAAGCAAAAGTGTCAAATTTGTAAAATTTTGAAAAAGTGTGAAGCGAAGACCAAGTCGCAGCCTTGCAAATCTGTTCAACAGAGGCCTCATTCTTAAAGTCCCAGGTGGAAGTCACAGCTCTAGTAGAATGAGCTGTAATCCTTTCAGGGGGCTGCTGTCCAGCAGTCTCATAGGCTAAGCGTATTATGCTTCGAAGCCAAAAGAAGAGAGAGGTTGCCGAAGCTTTTTGACCTCTCCTCTGTCCAGAATAAACGACAAACAGGGCGAAAATCTTTAGTTGCCTGCAAGTAGAACTTCAAGGCACGGACTACGTCCAGATTATGCAAAAGACGTTCCTTCTTTGAAGAAGGATTAGGGCACAATGATGGGACAACAATCTCTTGATTGAAATTCCTGTTAGAAACCACCTTAGGTAAAAACCCAGGTTTAGTACGCAGAACTACCTTGTCTGAATGGAAAATCAGATAAGGAGAATCACAATGTAAGGCAGATAACTCAGAGACTCTTCGAGCTGAGGAAATAGCCATCAAAAACAGAACTTTCCAAGATAAAAGTTTAAAGTGAATGTAAAGTTAACTGCAATCGGTCACGCCACATGAAACATATTCTAAAAATAACTAGACTTTCATTCATCATTCCTTTATAAAACAGAATAGTACTCACAAATTTGAACTTGGAAGTCTATCTCTATTCACGCTGCATCTCCGCCCGCTATAGATCAGTTTTGAGTGACAGATTTCTCAGATTATTCTGTCTAATCACATTTCATACCCCGTGGGATTCATCCCCTTTCCTCCTACGTCACGTTAGTATTGTGCGCATGCGCTAATCCCTATTCATCGGATGGAACCTAGATGCGCGTCCACGATTCGCGCATGCTCAATGCCGCTGCTAATGAAAAATATATGACTGCTCCTTCGATCGCTGAAAGTAAGTGGCATTGAGATCTGCTGTTGCGCATGCGCAGGACCACTCTCTCTCTCTCAGGGGTGCGCTTGACACATATGTATAGAGCGGGTGGGACCGCTGTATACGTCAGACATATAGAAGAAGGAAGTCGGCTCTGGGAGGAGCTTGGAAATAAACGGTAGAATTATTTATTTATAATTTATGATAAAATCGTAATTCGGATTTAAAAAAAAACATAATGATTTTAATTGTATACCATAGATGAACGCTTAGCAGGCTTACATGAAGATAAAATTGACATTCACTTTAATATCAATGGAATGAAGGGGTTCAAACGGAACTCCTTGAAGAACCTTAAGAAACAAGTTTAAGCTCCACGGAGGAGCAACAGTTTTAAACACAGGCTTAATCCTAGCCAAAGCCTGACAAAAAGCCTGGACGTCTGGAACTTCTGCCAGACGCTTGTGCAAAAGAATAGACAGAGCAGAAATCTGTCCCTTTAACGAACTAGCAGATAAGCCTTTTTCCAAACCCTCTTGGAGAAAGGACAATATCCTAGGAATCCTAACCTTACTCCATGAGTAACTCTTGGATTCGCACCAATACAGGAATTTATGCCATATCTTATGGTAGATTTTCCTGGTAACAGGCTTTCGTGCCTGTATTAAGGTATCAATAACTGACTCGGAGAAGCCACGCTTTGATAGGATCAAGCGTTCAATCTCCATGCAGTCAGTCTCAGAGAAATTAGATTTGGATGATTGAAAGGACCTTGTATTAGAAGGTCTTGTCTCAGAGGTAGAGTCCATGGTGGACAGGACGACATGTCCACTAGGTCTGCATACCAGGTCCTGCGTGGCCACGCAGGCACTATCAGAATCACCGATGCTCTCTCCTGTTTGACCTTGGCAATCAGTCGAGGCAGCAGAGGAAACGGTGGAAACACATAAGCCATGTTGAAGAACCAAGGAGCTGCTAGAGCATCTATCAGTGTCGCTCCCGGGTCCCTGGACCTGGATCCGTAACGAGGAAGTTTGGCGTTCTGGCGAGACGCCATGAGATCCAGTTCTGGTTTGCCCCAACGATGGACCAGTTGAGCAAACACCTCCGGATGGAGTTTCCACTCCCCCGGATGAAAAGTCTGACGACTTAGAAAATCCGCCTCCCAGTTCTCCACGCCTGGGATGTGGATCACTGACAAGTGGCAAGAGTGAGACTCTGCCCAGCGAATTATCTTGGAGACTTCTAACATCGCTAGGGAGCTCCTGGTTCCCCCTTGATGGTTGATGTAAGCCAGTCGTGATGTTGTCCGACTGAAATCTGATGAACCTCAGTGTTGCTAACTGAGGCCAAGCTATAAGAGCATTGAATATTGCTCTTAACTCCAGAATATTTATTGGGAGGAGTTTCTCCTCCTGAGTCCACGATCCCTGAGCCTTCAGGGAATTCCAGACTGCGCCCCAGCCTAGAAGGCTGGCATCTGTTGTTACAATCGTCCAATCTGGCCTGCGAAAGGTCATACCCTTGGACAGATGGACCCGAGATAGCCACCAGAGAAGAGAATCTCTGGTCTCTTGATCCAGATTTAGTAGGGGGGACAAATCTGAGTAATCCCCATTCCACTGACCTAGCATGCACAATTGCAGCGGTCTGAGATGCAGGCGCGCAAATGGCACTACAGGGAGTGCAGAATTATTAGGCAAGTTGTATTTTTGAGGATTAATTTTATTATTGAACAACAACCATGTTCTCAATGAACCCAAAAAACTCATTAATATCAAAGCTGAATAGTTTTGGAAGTAGTTTTCAGTTTGTTTTTAGTTATAGCTATTTTAGGGGGATATCTGTGTGTGCAGGTGACTATTACTGTCCATAATTATTAGACAACTTAACAAAAAACAAATATATACCCATTTCAATTATTTATTTTTACCAGTAAAACCAATATAACATCTCAACATTCACAAATATACATTTCTGACATTCAAAAACAAAACAAAAACAAATCAGTGACCAATATAGCCACCTTTCTTTGCAAGGACACTCAAAAGCCAGCCATCCATGGATTCTGTCAGTGTTTTGATCTGTTCACCATCAACATTGCGTGCAGCAGCAACCACAGCCTCCCAGACACTGTTCAGAGAGGTGTACTGTTTTCCCTCCTTATAAATCTCACATTTGATGATGGACCACAGGTTCTCAATGGGGTTCAGATCAGGTGAACAAGGGGGCCATGTCATTAGATTTTCTTCTTTTATACCCTTTCTTGCCAGCCACGCTGTGGAGTACTTGGACGCGTGTGATAGAGCATTGTCCTGCATGAAAATCATGTTTTTCTTGAAGGATGCAGACTTCTTCCTGTACCACTGCTTGAAGAAGGTGTCTTCCAGAAACTGGCAGTAGGACTGGGAGTTGAGCTTGACTCCATCCTCAACCCGAAAAGGCCCCACAAGCTCATCTTTGATGATACCAGCCCAAACCAGTACTCCACCTCCACCTTGCTGGCGTCTGAGTCGGACTGGAGCTCTCTGCTCTTTACCAATCCAGCCACGGGCCCATCCATCTGGCCCATCAAGACTCACTCTCATTTCATCAGTCCATAAAACCTTAGAAAAATCAGTCTTGAGATATTTCTTGGCCCAGTCTTGACGTTTCAGCTTGTGTGTCTTGTTCAGTGGTGGTCGTCTTTCAGCCTTTCTTACCTTGGCCATGTCTCTGAGTATTGCACACCTTGTGCTTTTGGGCACTCCAGTGATGTTGCAGCTCTGAAATATGGCCAAACTGGTGGCAAGTGGCATCTTGGCAGCTGCACGCTTGACTTTTCTCAGTTCATGGGCAGTTATTTTGCGCCTTGGTTTTTCCACACGCTTCTTGCGACCCTGTTGACTATTTTGAATGAAACGCTTGATTGTTCGATGATCACGCTTCAGAAGCTTTGCAATTTTAAGAGTGCTGCATCCCTCTGCAAGATATCTCACTATTTTTGACTTTTCTGAGCCTGTCAAGTCCTTCTTTTGACCCATTTTGCCAAAGGAAAGGAAGTTGCCTAATAATTATGCACACCTGATATAGGGTGTTGATGTCATTAGACCACACCCCTTCTCATTACAGAGATGCACATCACCTAATATGCTTAATTGGTAGTAGGCTTTCGAGCCTATACAGCTTGGAGTAAGACAACATGCATAAAGAGGATGATGTGGTCAAAATACTCATTTGCCTAATAATTCTGCACACAGTGTATGTCCATTGCCGCTACCATTAAGCCGATTACTTCCATGCACTGAGCAACTGACGGGCTTGAAACAGAATGAAGGACACGGCAAGCATTTAAAAGTTTTGATAACCTGGCCTCCCTCAGGTAAATTTTCATTTCTACAGAATCTATCAGAGTCCCTAGGAAGGAGACTCTTGTGAGTGGTGATAGAGAACTCTTTTCCAGGTTCACCTTCCACCCATGCGACCTCAGAAATGCCAGAACTATCTCTGTATTGAAAGCTTGACGCCTGTATCAGGATGTCGTCTAGATACGCAGCCACCGCTATGCCTCGCGGTCTTAGAACCGCCAGAAGTGAGCCCAGAACCTTTGTAAAGATTCTCAGGGCCGTAGCCAACCCGAAGGGGAGAGCTACAAATTGGTAATGCCTGTCTAGAAAGGCAAATCTTAGGAACCTTTAAGTCCACTGTGGTCATGTACTGACCCTCTTGGATTATGGGCAGGATGGTCCGAATAGTTTCCATTTTGAATGATGGAACTCTTAGGAATTTTTTTAAGATCTTTAGGTCCAAAATTGGTCTGAAGGTACCCTCTTTCTTGGGAACCACGAACAGATTTGAATAAAATCCCTGTCCTAGTCCGCGGAACTGGGTGGATCACCCCCATTACTAGGAGTTCTTGTACACAGCGTAGGAATGCCTCTTTCTTTATCTGGTTTTCTGATAACCTTTAAAGATGAAATCTCCCTTGAGGAGGAGAAGCTTTGAAGTCCAGAAGATATCTCTGAGATATGATCTCCAACGCCCAGGGATCCTTGACATCTCTTGCCCACGCCTGGGCGAAGAGAGAAAGTCTGCCCCCCACTAGATCCGTTTCCGGATAGAGGGCCATTCCTTCATGCTGTCTTGGGGGCAGTAGCAGGTTTTCTGGCCTGCTTGCCCTTGTTCCAGGACTGGTTAGGTTTCCAGGCCTGTCTGAAATGAGCAACAGTTCCTTCCTGTTTTGGAGCGGAGGAAGTTGATGCTGCACCTGCCTTGAAATTTCGAAAGGCACGAAAATTAGACTGTTTGGCCTTTGATTTGGCCCTGTCCTGAGGAAGGGTATGCCCCTTACCTCCAGTAATGTCAGCAATAATTTCCTTCAAGCCGGGCCCAAATAAGGTCTGCCCCTTGAAAGGAATATTAAGTAATTTAGATTTAGAAGATTTAGAAGTCACGTCAGCTGACCAGGATTTAAGTCATAGCGCCCTCCGCGCCTGGATGGCGAATCCGGAGTTCTTAGCCGTTAGTTTAGTCAAATGTACAATGGCATCAGAAACAAATGAGTTAGCTAGCTTAAGTGATTTAAGCTTGTCCATAATTTCATCCAATGGAGCTGTGTGAATGGCCAGAGACTCAAACCAGAATGCCGCAGCAGCAGTGACAGGCGCAATGCATGCAGGGGGCTGCAGGATAAAACCTTGTTGAACAAACATTTTCTTAAGGTAACCTTCTAATTTTTTATCCATTGGATCTGAAAAAGCACAACTATCCTCAACCGGGATAGTGGTACGCTTTGCTAAAGTAGAAACTGTTCCCTCCACCTTAGGGACCGTCTGCCATAAGTCCCGTGTAGTGGCATCTATTGGAAACATTTTTCTAAATATAGGAGGTGGGGAAAAGGGCACACCGGGTCTATCCCACTCCTTGCTAATAATTTCTGTAAGCCTTTTAGGTATAGGGAAAACATCAGTACACACCGGCACCGCATTGTATCTATCCAGCCTACACAATTTCTCTGGAATTGCAACTGTGTTACAGTCATTCAGAGCAGCTAAAACCTCCCCAAGCAATACACAGAGGTTCTCAAGCTTAAATTTAAAATTAGAGATCTCTGAATCAGGTTTCCCCGGATCAGATCCGTCACCCACAGAATGAAGCTCTCCGTCCTCATGTTCTGCAAACTGTGACGCAGTATCAGACATCGCTCTTACAGCACCAGCGTGCTCTGCATCTCTCCTAATCCCAGAGCTATCGCGCTTGCCTCTCAATTCTGGCAATCTAGATAATACTTCTGACAGGGTATTATTCATGATTGTAGCCATGTCCTGTAAAGTAATTGCTATGGGCGTCTCTGATGTACTTGGCGCCATAATAGCATGCGCCTCCTGAGCGGGAGGCGAAGGTACTGACACGTGAGGAGAGTTAGTCAGCATAACTTCCCCCTCGTCGTCTGGTGATAATTCTTTTATAGATAAAGACTGACCTTTATTATTTAAAGTGAAATCAATACATTTAGTAGACATATTTCTATGGGGCTCCACACTGGCTTTCAAACATAATGAACAAGTAGATTCATCTATTTCAGACATGTTTAAACAGACTAGCAATAAGACTGGCAAGCTTGAAAAACACTTCACAATAAGCACAAAACCTGTCTCAAGTTGAAATAACAATGAACCAAAGCAGTTATACCAACCACATTTTCACAGTAAATGTATTAAGTTAGCAGAGCATTGCACCCACTTGCAAATGGATGATTAACCCCTTAATACCCAAAACGCATAAACAATAGAGAAAAAACGTTTTTTAAAACAGTCAAACACACTGTCACAGCCCTGCTGTGACTGATTACCTCCCTCAATATGACTTTTGAAGCCTTTTGAGCCCTCTAGAGAAGTCCTGGATCATGCAGGAAGTCTGAGTCTGAATTTTTACTGTGCAAAAAAGTGCTAAAATAGGCCCCTCCCACTCATATTACAACAGTGGGAAGCCTCAGTTAACTGTTTCTATGCAGAAATTAAGCCAGTCATGTGGAAAAAATATGCCCCAATAAGTTTTATCACCAAATGTACGTTAAAAAACGATTAAACATGCCAGCAAACGTTTTAAAACACATTTTTTAAAGAGTATATATATCTATTAATAAGCCGGATACCAGTAGCTTTCACTGCATTTAAGGCTTTACTTACATTACTTCGGTATCAGCAGCATTTTCTTAGTCAATTCCATTCCTTAGAAAAATATTTTATTGCACATATCTTAGTTGCAGGAAAACCTGCACGCCATTCCCTTTCTGAAGTTACCTCACTCCTCAGAATGTGTGAGAACAGCAAGTGGATCTTAGTTACTTCTGCTAAGATCATAGAAAACGCAGGCAGATTCTTCTTCCAAATACTGCCTGAGAAAAACGGCACACTCCGGTGCCATTTAAAAATAACAAACTTTTGATTGAAGACATAAACTAAGTATAAAACACCACAGTCCTCTCACGACCTCCATCTATGTTGAGGGTTGCAAGAGAATGACTGGGTATGACATGTGAGGGGAGGAGCTATATGGCAGCTCTGCTGTGGGTGATCCTCTTGCAACTTCCTGTTGGGAAGGGAATATATCCCACAAGTAATGGATGATCCGTGGACTGGATACACTTAACAAGAGAAATACATTTTTATTGGCCCAGGGAGGGACTGCATAACATGTTATAGGAAATGTGTGAAATTGGGAAAAATAGATAATGCTTTGGAATGACCTGGGGAAGTATGAAATAAAAATTTCAGATAATGTAAGAATTAGTCTATTTATGTAATCAAATTCTATGTTCTCTTCAGGCAGTCTATGTAATGATGCAGGCTGATTGCTTTGTTAAAAATGTGTGTGTTTAATTTTCACTTTCCATGATTTTTATTTGTGTTACTTTATTACATGAATAGATACATTGGAGTGTTACATGTAGATTTATAACTATCAGCCATAAATAACAGTGTAAGAAAAGTGTCATTGCATAAAGAGCACGTGGGTTTAAAAAAAAAAAAAAAAAAAAAATTATGCTTACCTGATAAATGTATTTCTTCGAGATGTGGTGAGTCCACGGGTTCATCTTTATTACTGTTGGGAATACCACTCATCGCCAGCAGGAGGAGGCAAAGAGCACCACAGTAAAAACTGTTAAAGGGACATTATACACTCAAAAAAATATGGGCTATTTAAATAAAACACTCAAAGAAGATAAAGTTTGTAATTGACATGTATTATCAATTTTGCTTCTAAAGTGCCTAAAAATGATAAAGTTTATATTGCTCTGACTATATTTGAATACGTCCGTAATACCCACTAGCTATCTACAATGGAGTTTTTTTCCATACTATTGTACTAATAGGGCTAAACTTCCACTTGACCCGTTACAGACTTCACCGATCCAGCTTGTCTTTACAACCACTCTGGAAGTTTAGCCCTATTAGTACAATAGTATGGAAAAAAAACTCCATTGTAGATAGCAGCACTTCCGGTCTCTGTATGTAGTTGGCGTTCTCAACATAGCACCCCACCACTTACACCCGGTGTGACAGGCTCAGCTGCATAATCAGTGAAGGCAGACGCCGCTTGCTCCTTTATGCTGCTACGCGGTCTATCACACTTTTAGACTGCCGCTCCAGTGACTGTCTGTCCTCTCACTCCGGTTGTGATTGTAATTGACAGCGGGTCAGCGTCACTGAAGGTAGACCGCTGCTCGCTATTGAATCTTTGCTTCATTTTTTTTTTTCTAATTAGAGTACTTGATGCCAACGTTTTACTGCCTTGTTTGAGGGATGGACAACTGTGGGTGGTTGGCTGGAATATATGTTATGTAAATGAGATTTATATATATATATATATATATATATATATATATATATATATATATATATATATATATATATATATATATAATAAACTGCTTAGTACTGGCATATGCAGTACATTCTATTTACCATACATACTGTTGTGATTACTGTGTTTGTAAAGTGAGAGGTGAGGGGACTGCACATTACACAGCATGGGGGCTGGCTGTAAGGACTAGCTAGGGACTGAGGAAAAAATCCTTTGTCTGTAGCTAGTGGGTATTACGGACGTATTCAAATATAGTCAGAGCAATATAAACTTTATAATCATTTTTAGGCACTTTAGAAGCAAAATTGATAATACATGTCAATTACAAACTTTATCTTCTTTGAGTGCTTTATTTAAATAGCCCATATTTTTTTGAGTGTATAATGTCCCTTTAAGTATCACTTCCCTACCTATAAACCCCAGTCATTCGACCGAAAGTAAATGGAGAAAGGAAAGTAACACAAGGTGCGGAGGTGACTGTTTTAGGTTTTTGACTAAACCTCAATTACCCAAAAAACAAAGGGTGGGTACATGGACTCACCACATCTCGAAGAAATAAATGTATCAGGTAAGCATACATTTTGTTTTCTTCTAAAGATGTGATGTGATGTGAGTCCACGGGTTCCTCTTATTACTGTTGGGAACCAATACCCAAGCTAGAGTACACAGATGAATAGGGAGGGATAAAAAACCAGCATGCCTAAACAGAAGCCACCAGCGCTAGAAGAACCGTTCTCCCAAAAGCTGCCTCAGCTGAGGCAAAAGTATCAAATCTGTAAAATTTTGGAAAAGTATGCAAAGACGACCAAGTTGCAGCTTTGCAAATCTGCTCCATAGAGGCTTCATTTTTGAAAGCCCAAGAAGAGGCTATGGCTCTGGTGGAATGAGCCTTAATCCTCTCTGGAGGCTGTTTCCCAGAGGATTCATAAGCCCTGCGGATCACACTCCTCAACCAAAGAGCTAGAGTAGAGGCGGACGCTCTCTGACCTCTATACTTCCCAGAAAAACAAACAAATAAAGCTGAAGACTTCCGAAAGTCTTTAGTCGCTTCCAAGTAAAACTTAAGAGCGTGAACCACATCCAGATTATGCAGCAAACGCTCCTTGTCTGAAGAAGGCTTCTGACACAGGGAAGGAACAACAATTCCCTGATTAATATTCTTAGTGGATACAACATTGGGAAGGAATCCCAACTTAGTACGAAGAACAGCCTTATCAGCATGAAAAATGAGATAGGGAGAATCAAACTTTAAAGCGGAGAGTTCAGATACTCTCCGAGCAGAAGAAATAGCCAACAAGAACAAAACTTTCCACAACAAAAGTTTAATGTCAAGGGAATGCATCAGCTCAAATGGACCGCATTGTAAAACCTTAAGAACAAGATTAATTCTCCAAGGAGGAGCAATCACCTTAAACACCAGCCTAATTCTGACTAAGGCCTGACAAAAAGACTGAACGTCCAGCACATCTGCCAAACATTTATGTAGAAGGACTGATAAGGCCAAAATTTGACCCTTCAGAGTACTAACAGACAAGCCTTTATCCCGACCCTCCTGAAGAAAGGATAATATTCTTAGGATCCTAACCTTACTCCAAGAATATCCCTTAGCTTCACACTAAAAAAGATATTTCCTCCATATCTTATGGTTAATCCTTCTAGTGACAGGCTTATGAGCCTGGATCAATGTCTCAATCACTGACTCTGAAAACCCCGCTTAGATAGAATCAATCATTCAATCTTCAAGCAGTCAGCTTCAGAGAAATGAGATTTGGATGAAGAAAAGGCCCCTGAAGAAGGTCGTTCCTCAGGGAAGCTTCCACGGAGGTAGAGTTGACATCTCCACTAGATCTGCATACCAGATTCTCTGAGGCCAAGCTGGTGCGATTAGAATCACTGATGCTCGTTCCTGTCTTATGCGGGCAAACGGAGGAAAAAGATAAGCCAACTGGAAGTCCCAGGGAACTACCAGGGCATTTATTAGAAAGGCCTGAGGATCCCTTGACCTGGAACCGGACTTTGGAAGTTTTGCATTTTGGTGGGACGCCATGAGATCCAACTCCGGCATCCCCCATCTGGATACCAGTTTGAAGAACACTTCCGGATGGAGTTCCCATTCCCCCGGAAGGAAAGTCTGCCTGCTTAGAAAATCCGATTCCCAGTTGTCTACTCCGGGATGTGGATGGCTGACAGACAACAGTGGTCTTCCACCCACTGAATGATCCGAGACAACTCCTCCCTTATTGCTAGGGAAATTCGTGTTCCCCCCCTGATGGTTGATGTACGCTACTGATGTTATGTTGTCTGATTGGAATCTGATGAACTGGTTCGAGGCCAAGCTAAAAGCGCATTGTAAATTGCTCTCAACTCCAGAATGTTGATCGGTAGTTTGGACTTCTCCTCCTGAGTCCAAAGACCCTGAGCTTTGAGGGATTTCTAGACTGCCCTCCAGCCCATCAGGTTGGAATCTGTAGTCACTATCACCCAAAGTGGTTTCCGAAAGCAAGTGCCCTGGGACAGTTGCTCCCGAGAAAGCCACCAATGAAGAGAATCCTTTGTCTTCTGATCCAACAATATCTTTGGAGAAAGATCCAGATAATTTCCGTTCCACTGATTGAGCATGCATAACTGTAAAGCCCTCAGATGAAAACAAGCAAATGGCACGATGTCCATGGCTGTCACCATTAGTCCAATTACTTCCATACACTGAGCAACTGAAGGACAAAGTGTCTCCTGAAGGACTCGTCAAGCCAATAGGAGCTTGACTGTTCTGGTCTCCGCCAGGAATATCTTCATCAGAACAGAGTCTATAATCGTCCCTAAGAACACAACTCTTGTTGCTGGAACTCTTTTTCACATTTCCACCCGTGCGACCGGAGGAAGAAGAGTAACATCTCTGTGTGAGATGCTGCCTTTGGAAAGGAGGGAGTCTGAATTAGAATGTTGTCCAGATAAGGGGCCACTACTTTACCCCTTGACCGAAAATATTCTGGGAGCTGAGGCCAGGCCGAAAGGCAAGGCCACAAACTGAAAGTGACGATCCAGAAATGCAAATCTCAGAAACTTGAGATGATCCCTGTGGATGGGAACATGTAAGTAAGCGTCCTTTAAATCTATAGTTGTCATATACTGACCCTCTTGGATCAAATGAAGAATTGTCTGAATGGTTTCCATCTTGAACGATGGAACCTTGAGGAATTTGTTTAGACATTTTAAGTCTAGAATCGGGCGGAAGGTTTCCTCGTTTTTGGGAACTACGAACAGGTTTGAGTAAAAACCCAGACCCTGTTCCAACTTTGGAACCGGAACAATCACCCCCAGGGCCAAGAGGTCTTCAATACACATCAAGAATGCCTCTCTCTTTATCTGGTCTGCAGATAACCTGGAAAGGTAAAACTTGCCACTGGGGGGACAACCCTTGAATTCTAACCTGTAGCACTGAGACACAATTTCCACCGCCCATGGGTCGGGAACGTCCCTTAACCAGACTTGAGCGAACTGAGAGAGTCTGCCCCCCACTAGATCCAAGCCTGGATCGGGGGCAACCCCTTTCATACAGACTTACAGTCGGTAGCAGGCTTTTTGGCCTGTTTACTCTTACTCCAGGAATGAGTTAGTTTCCAGGCTGGCTTGATATTATCCTTCTTGGACGAAGATGAGGAGGACTTTCCTCTATAATTGCGAAAAGAACAAAAATTACTTTGACGTCCCTTCAGTTTGCTCCTCTTATCCTGGGGTAGAAAAGAACCTTTTCCGCCTGTAACATCAGAAATGATTTCCGCCAAACCCGGTCCAAATAATGTCTTCCCCTTGTAAGGAAGAGCCATCAGTTTAGCCTTAGATGAAACATCAGCTGACCAAAACTTCAACCATAAAGCCCGTCTGGCCAAAACGGCAAAACCAGAAGCCTTAGCTCCCAATCTAAGGACCTGGAGGACCGCATCAGCAATATAGGTATTGGCGAACCTGAGAGCTCTGATTCTGTCCTGAATCTCGTCAAGAGGCGTTTCCTCCTGTAGAGAATCTGTTAATGCCTCAAACCAGTGTGAGGCAACACTAGTCACCGTAGCAATACAGACCACTGGTTGCCATTGAAGACCAAGATGTGCATAGTTCTTCTTAGGATAAGCCTCCATCTTTTGATCCATAGGATCTTTGAAGGCGCAACTATCCTTAATAGGTATAGTCGTCTTCTTGGCTAGAGTGGAAATGGCACCTTCTACCTTGGGTACCGAAGACCAAACCTCCGTAATGGAAGAATCTACTGGAAACATTTCTTAAACACTGGAGACGGATTAAAAACCACTCCTGGTTTCTCCCACTCTTGCACTATGATTTCCTTGGCCCTATCCAAAGAGGAAGGAACATCAAAGAAACTATTAAGTTTATTGGACTTCTTAGGCGTTACTACTACCTGAGAATCAGAATCGTCCAAAGTAGCTAAAACCTCCTTTAGTAACACCCGGAGGTGTTCTAGCTTAAACCTGAAGGAAGAACCTTCACTATCAGGGAAGGGCATTATACTGTCTGAATCTGAAATCTCACCCTCTGAGTGGGAATTCTCCTCATCCTCCGATCTTAAAGGAACCTGAGGGTCAGTGTTAGAAACAGATACCCTAGCCTCTGAAACCTTAGATTTCCTCTTGCGCTTCCCTGAAAATCTGGGAAACTCGGCTAAGGCTGCAGATATCGCTGAGGATACCTGTGCAGCAATCTCTGCCTTTAAAAATGCTCCACTGGGTGTTAAAGAGGAACTGCAGGACACAGTATTAGCTGCCATAGAGACTTGGGACGAAATAGGGGAAGGTCCTGGCATAACCTGGACAACATCCTCCTGAGAGACATAAGGCTCAACATTAAAAAACTTGTCTTTACCCTGCAATGTCTGTTTTACACAGGAAGAACAGAACTGCATAGGAGCTGCAATTTGTGCATCTAAACACAATAAACAGCAATTGAAATGAGTGGAATTCATATCAGACATAACTAGTATTGTCCTCCATTATTTTTTTTATTTGTTTAATTCTTACAGTATATTAAACACTAGAGAGTTTGAATAAACACTTTTAATAAAATGACCAAAGGAAAAAACCTCCCTCCTCACCTCAGTATACCGAGGTGCTCTTACCACCACTTCAAGTAGAACAACCCTGCAACGTATCACTTGTGCTCCTAAAGCGCTCCTCACTATGCAGCAAGAAATTCACAGAGCCGAAATGCGCAGGCCCAATGACGTCACCAGCGTCAGAAGGCGCGAAAACACTCTTGTGGTCTGAACAAGGAGTTGGGCGTGGTTAAAACCCGCCCGCAAACTGAAGCTAAAAACAAAACTGTTTAACTAATAATAAACAGTGCAGCTTAAAAACACAAACAAAAAAATTAGCCTTGAGACTCTTCAGTCTCACATGTCTCTATAACCTGTGCCTGCGAGCATGTCTAGTAATAACACCCATCCCATGAGTGCATTATCCGTCCCTTACATTAAATAAAACAGGTATTCTGAAGTGCCCCTCTCCCCATAGGAAGGAAAACAGCACTTACCTGCTCTGCTGCCTGATATGACGACAGCTCCTAATATGAGAGGACACATTCTCCTCACAGCGACTAGGATAACATCGATAGCCAAGTAACAAACTTAGATATCTAAAATCACCACCACTTTAAAACCACCACAGATCGACTGCAAAGACTAACGTGGGCTGGGTTATACCCTGTAGCTTGATTGAAGACTTAATCTTTGAAAATATAATTTTAATTACACACAAAAAATTCACCTCCTCCATGCACATAGAGGCAAAGAGAATGACTGGGGTTTATGGGTAGAGAAGTGATACTTAAAGGGCCATAATACCCAAATGTTTAAACACGTGAAAGTGATGCAGCATAGCTGTAAAAAGCTGACTAGAAAGTATCACATGAACATCTCTATGTAAAAAAGAAATATCTTTTACCTCAAAAGTTCCTAAGTATCCACATCCGATTGTAAAGGATTTCTAAGCAGCATATTAGTATGTCTGTCCCGGGACAGCTGAAGGGATGAGCCTTGTGCATTCTCATGTTATTTCCATATTCAGTTTAAGGAAGTTTACAATGAAATCTCATGTAAGTTAAGTGAAATCTCATGAGATCACAGTAAAAGAGTTAATGACCTCAGCACTATTGATGCTGATTGGCTGCTGTTCATGTCTTCATTTTTTTTACCTGCAGCTGGGAGCAGCTGAGTATAACTTTTTACACAGAACTTACTCTGCTGAGCTGAGGAGATTGTGAGGTAAAATATCTTCCTTTTTCACATAGAGATGCTCAGGTGATATTTCTTTCATGTAATTGGCAAGAGTCCATGAGCTAGTGACGTATGGGATATACATTCCTACCAGGGGGGCAAAGTTTCCCAAACCTCAAAATGCCTATAAATACACCCCCACCACACCCACAATTCATTTTTACAAACTTTACCTCCTATGGAGGTGGTGAAGTAAGTTTGTGCTAGATTTCTACGTTGATATGCGCTTCTCAGCATGCTAAAGCCCGGTTCCTCTCAGAGTGCAGTGAATGACAGAGGGATGTGAAGGGAGTATTACCTATTGAATGCAATGGTCATCCTAATGGGGATCTATTTCATAGGTTCTCTGTTATTGGTCGTAGAGATTCATCTCCTACCTCCCTTTTCAAATCAACGATATACTCTTATATACCATTACCTCTGCTGATTCTCGTTTCAGTACTGGTTTGGCTATCTACTTTATGTAGATGAGTGTTTTTTGGTAAGTATGTTTTCCTTTATTAAGACACTCTCAGCTATGGTTTGGCACTTTAAATGTAAAGTTCTAAATATAATGTACTTATATTTGCCATGATTCAGGTTTATCAGTATATTTCCTTTTTGCAGACTGTTAGTTTCATTTTGGGAAATGCACATATAAAAAAATTCTTACCTGAAATTTTCAAATTGACTTTCTTCTAAATTGCAGACTGTTAGGCTCGCGGGTGCGCAAATGCTATAATTTATTGCGTCATTCTTGGCGAGAATTACGTTTGACGTATTTTCGTCATTTCCGGCGTCTTAGTTGGCGCCGAGAATTTTCACGTAGTTGCGTCATCTATGACGCTCGTGTTTGTTGCAGATGTTTTTGGCGCCAAAAATATTTTGTCAGTTGTGGGCGTCACACTTGGCGCCGGACTTTTGACATTATTTAAGTCTTCATGTATTTTTGCTTCTGGTTTCCAGAGGCTTATTCTGTTTGCATTTTTTCCCATTTCTGAAACTGTCATATAAGGAAATTGATAATTTTGCTTTATATGTTATTTTTTCTCTTACATATTGCAAGATGTCTCAATCTGATCCTGTTTCAGAATCCACTATTGGAATCCTGCTGCCTGATGTCGGTTCTACCAAAGCTAAGTGCATTTGTTGTAAACTTGTGGTAACTGTACCTCCGGCTGTAATTTGTGATAGTTGTCATGACAAACTTTTACATGCAGAAAATATTTCCATTAGTAGTAATCCATTACCTGTTGTTATTCCTTCAACATATAATGCTCAGGATATTCCTGTTAATGTGAGAGAATTTGTTTCTAATTCTATTCAGAAGGCTTTGTCTGTCATACCACCTTCTAATAAACGTAAAAGGTCTTTTAAAACTTCTCATAAAATTGATGAATTTTTAAATGACCGACAACATTCTGATTTATCTCTCTCTGATGAGGTTCTATCTGGTTCAGAAGATTCTGCCTCAGATATTGACACTGACAAATCTTCATACTTATTTAAAATGGAGTATATTCGTTCTTTATTAAAAGAGGTGTTGATTGCATTAGATATGGAGGAGACTAGTCCTCTTGATATTAAAACTAGTAAACGTTTAAATTCAGTTTTTAAACCTCATGTAGTTATTCCAGAGGTTTTTCCAGTTCCTGATGCTATTTCAGATGTAATTTCTAGGGAATGGAATAGACTGGGTACCTCTTTTACTCCTTCTTCAGGGTTTAAGAAGCTGTACCCTTTGCCATCTGATAGATTGGTGTTTTGGGAAAAGTTGATGGGGCCATCTCTACTCTTGCTAAACGTACTACTATTCCTACGGCAGATAGTACTTCTTTTAAAGATCCTTTAGACAGGAAACTTGAATCTTATCTAAGGAAGGCTTATTTATGTTCGGGTCATCTTCTTAGGCCTGCTATTTCTTTGGCTGATGTTGCAGCTGCTTCAACTTTTTGGTTGGAAACCCTAGCGCAACAAGTATCAGATCATAATGTGTATAGCATTGATAAAGTTAATTCAACATGCTAATAATTTCATTTGTGATGCCATTTTTGATATCATCAGAATTGATGTCAGATATATGTCTTTAGCTATATTAGCTAGAAGAGCTGTATGGCTTAAATCTTGGAATGCTGATATGACTTCTAAATCAACGTTGCTATCTCTCTCTTTCCAAGGTAATAAATTATTTGGTTCTCAGTTGGATTCAATTATTTCAACTGTCACTAGCGGGAAGGGAGCTTTTTTGCATCAGGATAAAAAATCTAAGGGTAAAATTAAGGCTGCTAACCGTTTTCGTTCCTTTCGACAAAATAAGGAACAGAAACCTGATCCTTCCCCTAAGGGAACGGTTTCCAATTGGAAGCCTTCTTCAGTCTGGAATAAATCCAAGCCATTTAAAAGATCTAAATCAGCCCCCAAGTCCGCATGAAGGTGCGGCCCTCATTCCAGCTCAGCTGGTAGGGGGTAGACTAAAATTCTTCAAGGATGTTTGGATCAATTCAATCCATAATCATTGGATTGTTTCTCAAGGGTACAGAATAGGTTTCAAAGTAAGACCGCCTGTGAGAAGTTTCTTTCTCTCACGCATTCCAGTGAACCCAGAAAAGGCTCAGGCTTTCCTGAAGTGTGTTTCAGACCTGGGGTATCTGGGGTAATTTTGTTCATTGTCCCAAAGAAGGAGAATTCTTTCAGACCAGTTCTGGATCTAAAAATTTTGAACCATTATGTGAGAATACCAACATTCAAAATGATGACTATAAAGACTATTCTGCCTTTTGTCCAGCAAGGGCATTATATGTCCACAATAGACTTACAGGATGCATATCTTCATATTCCGATTCATCCAGATCACCATCAGTTCCTGAGATTCTCTTTTCTAGACAAGCATTACCAATGTGTTGCTCTTCCTTTTGGCCTAGCGACAGCTCCAAGGATCTTTTCAAAGGTTCTCGGTGCACTACTCTCTGTAATCAGAGCGGGGTATTGCGGTGTTTCCTTATTTGGATGATATCTTGGTACTTGCTCAGTCTTTACGTTCTGCAGAATCTCACACGAATTAACTAGTGTTATTTCTTCAAAAACATGGTTGGAGGATCAATTTACCAAAATGTTCTTTGACTCCTCAGACAAGGGTAACCTTTTTAGGTTTCCAAATAGATTCAGTATCCATGACTTTGTCTCTAACAGACAAGAGATGTCTGAAATTGGTTGCAGCTTGTCGGAACCTTCAGTTTCAATCATTTCCTTCAGTAGCTATGTGCATGGAGGTTTTACGTCTCATGACTGCAGCATCGGATGCGATCCCTTTTGCTTGTTTTCACATGAGACCTCTTCAGCTTTGTATGCTGAATCAATGGTGCAGGGATTATACAAGGATATCACAATGAATATCCTTAAATCCCAATGTTCGACTATCTCTGACTTGGTGGTTAGATCACCATCGTATAGTTCAAGGGGCCTCTTTTGTTCATCCAACCTGGACTGTGATCACAACAGATGCGAGTCTTTCAGGTTGGGGAGCTGTCTGGGGATCTCTGACAGTGCAGGGGGTTTGGAAATCTCAAGAGGCGAGATTACCAATCAATATTTTGGAACTCCGTGTGATTCTCAGAGCTCTTCAGTTTTGGCCTCTTCTGAAGAGAGAACCGTTTATTTGTTTTCAGACAGACAATGTCACAACCGTGGCGTATGTCAATCATCAAGGTGGGACTCACAGTCCTCAAGCTATGAAAGAAGTATCTCGGATACTTGCTTGGGCGGAATCCCGCTCCTGTCTAATTTCTGCAGTCCATATCCCAGGTATAGACAATTGGGAAGCGGATTATCTCAGTCGCCAGACTTTACATCCGGGAGAGTGGTCTCTTCACCCAGATGTGTTTTTTCAGATTGTTCAGATGTGGGGGCTTCCAGAAATAGATCTGATGGCTTCTCATCTAAACAGGAAACTTCCCATGTATCTGTCCAGGTCCAGGGATCCTCAGGCGGAAGCAGTGGATGCATTGACACTTCCTTGGAGTTATCAACCTGCTTATATCTTTCCGCCTCTAGTTCTTCTTCCAAGAGTGATTTCCAAAATCATAATGGAGCGTTCGTTTGTACTGCTGGTGGCTCCAGCATGGCCACAAAGGTTTTGGTATGCGGATCTTGTTCGGATGTCCAGTTGCCAACCTTGGCCACTTCCGTTAAGGCCAGACCTTCTATCTCAAGGCCCATTTTTCCATCAGGATTTCAAATCATTAAATTTGAAGGTATGGAGATTGAACGCTTAGTGCTTAGTCATAGAGGTTTCTCTGACTCAGTGATTAATACTATGTTGCAGGCTCGCAAATCTGTGTCTAGAAAGATTTATTATCGAGTTTGGAAGACTTACATTTCATGTGTTATTCTCATTCTCAGAAATTCTCTTGGCATTCTTTTAGAATTCCAAGAATTTTACAGTTTCTTCAGGATGGTTTAGATAAGGGTTTGTCTGCAAGTTCCTTGAAAGGACAAATCTCTGCTCTTTCTGTTCTGTTTCACAGAAAAATTGCTAATCTTCCTGATATTCATTGTTTTATACAGGCTTTGGTTCATATTAAGCCTGTCATTAAATCAATCTCTCCTCCTTGGAGTCTTAATTTGGTTTTGAAAGCTTTACAGGCTCCTCATTATGAGCCTATGCATTCTCTGGACATTAAATTACTTTCTTGGAAAGTGTTGTTCCTTTTGGCCATCTCTTTTGCTAGAAGAGTTTCTGATTTATCTGCTCTTTCTTGTGAGTCTCCTTTTCTGATTTTTCATCAGGATAAGGTGGTCTTGCGGACTTCATTTACATTTTTACCTAAGGTTGTGAATTCCAACAACATTAGTAGAGAAATTGTTGTCCCTTCATTGTGTCCTAATCCTAAGAATTCTCTGGAGAGATCTTTACATTCTTTGGACGTGGTAAGAGCTTTGAAATATTATGTTGAAGCTACTAAAGATTTCAAAAAAGACTTCTAGTCTATTTGTTATCTTTTCTGGTTCTAGGAAAGGTCAGAAGGCTTCTGCCATTTCTTTGGCATCTTGGTTAAAGCTTTTGATTCATCATGCTTATTTGGAGTCGGGTAAATCCCCGCCTCAGAGGATTACGGCTCATTCTACTAGGTCAGTTTCTACTTCCTGGGCTTTTAGGAATGAAGCTTCTGTTGATCAGATTTGCAAAGCAGCAACTTGGTCTTCTTTGCATACTTTTACTAAATTCTACCATTTTGATGTTTTTTCTTCTTCAGAAACAGTTTTTGGTAGGCAGCTGTTTCAGTTTGATTCTTCTGCTTATAATTTCAGTTTTTTTCATTATATATTGATTTGGGTTGTGGATTAATTTTTCAGCGGAATTGGCTGTCTTTATTTTTATCCCTCCCTCTCTAGTGACTCTTGCGTGGAGTTCCACATCTTGGGTATTTGCTATCCCATATGTCACTAGCTCATGGACTCTTGCCAATTACATGAAAGAAAACATAATTTATGTAAGAATTTACCTGATAAATTCATTTCTTTCATATTGGCAAGAATCCATGAGACCCACCCTTTTTATGGTGGTTATGATTTTTTTGTATAAAAAGCACAATTATTCCAATTCCTTGTTGATGCTTTCGCTCCTTTCTTATCACCCCACTTCTTGGCTATTCGTTAAACTTAATTGTGGGTGTGGTGGGTGGTGTATTTATAGGCATTTTGAGGTTTGGGAAACTTTGCCCCTCCTGGTAGGAATGTATATCCCATACGTCACTAGCTCATGGACTCTTGCCAATATGAAAGAAATTAATTTATCAGGTAAATTCTTACATAAATTATGTTTTTCCTGTCAGCTTTTTACAGTTATACTGCATCAGTTTCAAGTGATTTAGCATATGAGTATTATGTCCCTTTAACAGTTTTTACTGTTGTGCTCTTTGCCTCCTCCTGCTGGCGAGGAGTGGTATTCCCAACAGTAATTAAGATGAACCCATGGACTCAGCACATCTTTAGAAGAAAAAGTATTAAATTGCACTGCAGTTAGGGGCCAGAAATATAATGCTCTGTCTAAATCATTATTACAGGTTGATAACATATATGCTGTATGACCCTGTTAAATACAAATAACCATTTTAATTTGCGCACCCTTATTTCTTTTTAATGATATGTAATGTATCAATGTTATTTAGAGCTTTATTATAAAGTACACATTGTGATTTTTTTTCAGTATGTGGGAGCGGAATTTATAGCTGCTGTACGTCCAATTTTAAAAGAAAACTGGACAGTAGACGTGGAGGAGAGCTGGAAGGTATGTCATGGTTTTATTAAAATGTTCCTGTATAAAATAGTAACAATAGTTTCTTCTCCATTAAAGTGAATGTAAAGTTGAATGAATGAGTGCCCGGTTTTTAAAAATACTATTAAAAACATGGGAACTTTCATGCATTAAACTGTAAATTGCAGCATTTAAAAAAAAAAAAAAAAAAATTACCTTTTTCTTTAGGAAACTCAGATCGGCGATCCTCCGCCAGCAGCTCCTCTGTACTTGACAAAATCCGGCTTCCTCCAATCGTTGCGTGGCCTCATAAGATGGATGCTCCAGGGTACACGCCATGATTGGAGGAAGCCGGTTTTGTCATTGCTAAGGTAAGTACAGAGAAGCTGTGAGCGGAGGATTGCCGGTCTGGGTTTCCTAAAGAAAAGGGTATTTAAAAAAACAAAACAAAACACTGCAATGTAAAGTTTAATGAATGAAAGTGCCCCTGTTTTTAATAGTATTTTTGAAAACCGGGAACTCATTCATTCAACTTTACATTCACTTTAAGTATGTAATTTTGAAAAACCTTTAAATGGACATTAAACACTAGCTTTCTATTGGCAAAATATGCTTTGTTTTTCAGTCTATAATCTTATTATGTGGCAGAGTTAGCCTATTGAAGCCTGTCATGTGCACTTCAAGTTCTTAGCAAAACCCACAATTTTCCGACTTAATAAAGGGCCATAATACCCAAGGGCTCGATCCGATAAAAATCGTCGCCCGCAAAAGCTGGCAACGCCAATATTTGCGCTGGTTTGGTATCCTATATACAGCGTAACTTAGAAGTTATGCGCGTATATTTCTGCCGTCGCCCGTAGTTTTTTGGGCCATAGGCAGGTATACCAAACCAGCGCAGTTTGGTATCCAATATACAGCGTAAGGACTTACGTGGCGAAAATGGAGAAATCTTACTCCATTTTCACCTCGCCACAAAAAGCAGCCGTAAGAAGCCTTACGCTGACTATTGGAGCCCCGTAACTCTCTAAACTAGCTGCTAAATAAACACCTAACGCATGCGCAATGTCTATCTACCTGTCAACCGCGATCTGCTAAATAAAACCTAACACCTAACGAATGCGCAATGTCTATCTACCTGTCAACCGCGATCCCCCGCCGCAATCCCTAATAAAGTGTTTAACCCCTAAACCGCCGCTCACGGACCCCACCGCCATCTACATAAACTAGCCCCTAAAACCGCCACCATCTAACTGATCTATCCCCTAATGTGAACCCCTTACACCGCCGCCATCTACCTTATCTATCCCCTAATCTGACCCCTTACACCGCCGCCACCTATATAAAAATTATTAACCCATAATCTAATCCCCCTATACCGCCGCCAGATATTAATATTATTAACCCCTAATCTAATCCCCCTAAAATAATTATCTCTATTACCAGCCCTTAAAAGGGCCGTTTGCGGGGCTTTGCCCCAAAGTAAACAGCTCTTTTGCCCTATAACCTGCCCTCCCTACACCGCCGCCACCTATATTAATAGTATTAACCCCTAATGTAAGCCCCTTACACCGCCGCAATCTATATTAAAATTATTAACCCTTAATTTAATCTACCTACCCCGCCGCCAGCTATATTATCTATATTAACCCTAAGTATATTATAGTTAATATACAGGGAGTGCAGAATTATTAGGCAAATGAGTATTTTGACCACATCGTCCTCTTTATGCATGTTGTCTTACTCCAAGCTGTATAGGCTCGAACGCCTACTACCAATTAAGCATATTAGGTGATGTGCATCTCTGTAATGAGAAGGGGTGTGGTCTAATGACATCAACACCCTATATCAGGTGTGCATTATTATTAGGCAACTTCCTTTCCTTTGGCAAAATGGGTCAAAAGAAGGACTTGACAGGCTCAGAAAAGTCAAAAATAGTGAGATATCTTGCAGAGGGATACAGCACTCTTAAAATTGCAAAGCTTCTGAAGCGTGATCATCGAACAATCAAGTGTTTCATTCAAAATAGTCAACAGGGTCGCAAGAAGCGTGTGGAAAAACCAAGGCGCAAAATAACTGCCCATGAACTGAGAAAAGTCAAGCGTGCAGCTGCCAAGATGCCACTTGCCACCAGTTTGGCCATATTTCAGAGCTGCAACATCACTGGAGTGCCCAAAAGCACAAGGTGTGCAATACTCAGAGACATGGCCAAGGTAAGAAAGGCTGAAAGACGACCACCACTGAACAAGACACACAAGCTGAAACGTCAAGACTGGGACAAGAAATATCTCAAGACTGATTTTTCTAAGGTTTTATGGACTGATGAAATGAGAGTGAGTCTTGATGGGCCAGGTGGATGGGCCCGTGGCTGGATTGGTAAAGGGCAGAGAGCTCCAGTCCGACTCAGACGCCAGCAAGGTGGAGGTGGAGTACTGGTTTGGGCTGGTATCATCAAAGATGAGCTTGTGGGGCCTTTTCGGGTTGAGGATGGAGTCAAGCTCAACACCCAGTCTACTGCCAGTTTCTGGAAGACACCTTCTTCAAGCAGTGGTACAGGAAGAAGTCTGCATCCTTCAAGAAAAACATGATTTTCATGCAGGACAATGCTCCATCACACGCGTCCAAGTACTCCACAGCGTGGCTGGCAAGAAAGGGTATAAAAGAAGAAAATCTAATGACATGGCCTCCTTGTTCACCTGATCTGAACCCCATTGAGAACCTGTGGTCCATCATCAAATGTGAGATTTACAAGGAGGGAAAACAGTACACCTCTCTGAACAGTGTCTGGGAGGCTGTGGTTGCTGCTGCATGCATTGTTGATGGTGAACAGATCAAAACACTGACAGAATCCATGGATGGCAGGCTTTTGAGTGTCCTTGCAAAGAAAGGTGGCTATATTGGTCACTGATTTGTTTTTGTTTTGTTTTTGAATGTCAGAAATGTATATTTGTGAATGTTGAGATGTTATATTGGTTTCACTGGTAAAAATAAATAATTGAAATGGGTATATATTTGTTTTTTGTTAAGTTGCCTAATAATTATGCACAGTAATAGTCACCTTCACACACAGATATCCCCCTAAAATAGCTATAACTAAAAACAAACTAAAATCTACTTCCAAAACTATTCAGCTTTGATATTGAGTTTTTTGGGTCCATTGAGAACATGGTTGTTGTTCAATAATAAAATTAATCCTCAAAAATACAACTTGCCTAATAATTCTGCACTCCCTGTAGTTATTACATTTATATATATATTAACTATATGAACCCTAATTATATTAGGGTTAATATAGTTAATATAGTTACTATAGTATTTATATTAACTATATTAACTCTATCTAACCCTAAAACCCCTAACTAAATTCTTATTAAATAAATCTAATTCATATTATAAACTAAAATATTCCTATTTAAATCTAAATACTTACCTATAAAATAAACCCTAAGATAGCTGCAATGTAATTAATAATTACATTGTAGCTATGTTAGGGTTTATATTTATTTTACAGGTAAATTGTTAATTATTTTAACTAGGTATAATAGCTATTAAATAGTTATTAACTATTTAATAGCTACCTAGTTAAAATAATTACCCAATTACCTGTAAAATAAATCCTAGCCTAAGTTACAAATACACCTACACTATCAATAAATTAAATAAACTACAAATATCTATCTAAAAATACAATTAAATAAACTAAATTACAAAAAATAGAAAAAAGATTACAAGATTTTTAAGCTAATTACACCTATTCTAAGCCCCCTAATAAAATAATAAAGCCCCCCAAAATAAAAAAAATTCCCTACCCTATCCGGGCGATGTCTATCCAAGCGGCAAAGAAGAGGTCTTCATCCCGGCAATGTCTTTATCCAAGCGGCAGCAAAGTCTTCTTCCATGTGGCAGCATCTTCCATCAAGCGGCCAATCGGAATTCGATGGACGCCATCTTGGATGACGTCATTTAAAGGTACCTTATTCGTCGTTCAGTCGTCGGCCGGGATGGATGCTCGCGTCGGTGGAGCGAAGAAAGAAGATTGAAGATGCCGCTTGATTGAAGATGCTGGCGGATGGAAGAAGACTTTGCTGCCGCTTGGATAAAAACATCGCCGGGATGAAGACTTCTTCTTTGCCGCTTGGATAGACATCACCCGGATCGGATGAGGAGTTCGGCCCGGCGTGGTGAAGATAAGGTAGGGAGATCTTCAGGGGGGTAGTGTTAGGTTTATTTAAGGGGGGTTTGGGTTAGATTAGGGGTATGTGGGTGGTGGGTTGTAATGTTGGGGGGTGGTATTGTGTTTTTTTTTTCAGGCAAAAGAGCAGTTTTCTTTGGGGCATGCCCCGCAAAAAGCCCTTTTAAGGGCTGGTAAGGTAAAAGAGCTTTGAACTTTTTTAATTTAGAATAGGGTAGGAAATTTTTTTTATTTTAGGGGGCTTTATTATTTTATTAGGGGGCTTAGAATAGGTGTAATTAGCTTAAAAATCTTGTAATTCTTTTATTTTTTGTAATTTAGCGTTTTTTTTTTTGTAATTTAGTTTAGTTTATTTAATTGTATTTTTAGATAGATATTTGTAGTTTATTTAATTTATTGATAGTGTAGGTGTATTTGTAACTTAGGTTAGGATTTATTTTACAGGTAATTGGGTAATTATTTTAACTAGGTAGCTATTAAATAGTTAATAACTATTTAATAGCTATTATACCTAGTTAAAATAATTAACAATTTACCTGTAAAATAAATATAAACCCTAACATAGCTACAATGTAATTATTAATTATATTGTAGCTATCTTAGGGTTTATTTTATAGGTAAGTATTTAGATTTAAATAGCAATATTTTAATTAATAATATTAATATTAGATTTATCTTAATAAGAGTTTAGTTAGGATGTTAGAGTTAGATAGGGTTATTATACTTAATATATATATAATATAATAACGATATTAACTATATATTTTTTTTTTTTAAAACAATTTTTATTGAGGTTTTCAAAACACAAGTCATACATTGAAAATTCAATTTTCAGTATTCTCAGGAAACATGTTACAATAGAATATAGGACCATAAAGAACAAAAATAAAATAATATTAAAACAGTAGTCTACATATAGACTGTGAAATTATTTAGCCCAAAAACAAATATCGTGATTGCTCATAATTAGCATGTCTCCAACTATTAGGACGATCATAGCAGAGATTCTTAAAAAATTAACTTACATCAGTAACATTACTTGCACTAACAATCTGCCTCGTAAATTGAATTATAAAAGTGAGACCTCATTTTTATTTATATTATCTGCTACCCAATCCCCTTAGGACAAATATGGACCACTATGGGCCTAGTCACTCAGATGTTTCATAATAGAGAGAGTAGTAGATAAAATAGGGAAGGGGTTATTAATGGCCGCTATATTGATGTAAATATATAAAAGGTATCAGGGAAAGGTGCGATGGAGTCTACAACATATAGGGCCCTTTTTGGGTCCTCCAGGCTATAAACATATATTATAGAAAAGTTTATCAACCATAACTATAATGAAGGACTCTTATGTAGTTTTTTAGGGGGTCAACGATGGGATCTGTGTCCCTTAGCTTAATAAATAAGCTCCAAAAAGGGGGGGGGGGCGGAGCCTAGTAGTATAGAAACATACTAGAAGAGAGAAAATTAACAACTAACCTAATTAAGTAAGCTGATGGGAGCTCAGGCATAAACAATTAAGGGCTATCAGTTTTGCTCTTGGGAAAATATATACATACAGAGTAGGCTTAATTTATAAATGTGTAGATAAATTTGCAAATATACACTGAGCAAGAAACACTGGTTCACTGATGCTATTGAAACTATGATATGTGGTAATATACATACACACGGCTATAACATATGACATAGCAAGTGGTGGAATACCTATCAGGGCAGGTAGAGACATTACATCAAAATAGTACAGACAATAACTAAAGCCTGTGTAATTTAGATCTGTCATCATAGAAAAGGGGACCCATGTAGACATCTATACTATATCAGACCCCCCTATCTTGTGGACATGGGCCCTATGTCACACAACAGGGTGAATCACGTGTCTAGACCTAGACAGTATTAACATCAAGTTACTCTACCTAACAAGCAGCAGATAAACTATAAAAAATATTTTACCAACATGTTAGGAATGTGAGGCAACACATAAAAATAATACTGTAAGAGCATTGTCTGCAATGTAAAGACTTTTAAGCCTATAGGGCAAAGTATCACTAAAAGCAGCCTAGTGGTTATAGGGAAATACTATAATAACAAACCATTAAGATATTTTAAACTTATACAACTAGTGTCTATGAAACCGAGGGACCTGTATCAGTCCTGTCAGACCTTGTGTATTACAAGGCTCGACATTGTCCAACCCTGCAGCTGCCAGAGGATAGAAGACGCTGGAGGAGAACTTATCCATAGCCAAATCTGAGTCGTATGGTAATGTCATTTATCCCTTGCTGCAGGCACCAACTTCGCGGCACTCCAGGCCCAAGGACTCGCTCCGACCACAGTAGAATAGCCGCCAGCTGGGTTATGGTACAATCTCTTGGGCCAGTCACCACACTATTTGGAGAGGTATGTTTCTGTAGATCCCCACCTAGAAAGTCAAGTGAAGTCCCCACTAGAATGTGTTCTATGAGCCGCGTAATGAAGGTCCTGGTAGGCACAGCCGGGATCCCCAACTGCCTGAGGGGAAGTGTCTCGTGTGATCAATTCTCCCCGCCGGGGTCCGGCCGCCACCTCCGGCAGAGGAGCAGATGTAGCAGACAATGAGGACTCCAGCAGCGACATAGCTCTTTGACTCTGCGGCAGTTCCTCCGCCTGTGACAGCATCTGACGAGTCAACTCCTCACGTTGGGCCCGCTGCAGGGCAGAAACCAGCATTTGTTGCAGCGATAGTGTAAATTCATCAAATAGGCGAGAGATATTTGTTAGAGTGTCCTCCATATTTGGTGCATAAGAAACCTGCAAGGGCTCAGTCTGAATTATTAGTAATACACTCGTTCAAAGAGCGAGCTCTCAGGCCCTGTCATATAGCGAAATCCTCCACGTGGCTGTACCCAGAGTGTGTGTCGTCAAATGTTCAGTATAGGTTCCGAATCTTTGCACATACTAGTATCAAGTTAGCTTCTAGAATGTTTGCAGTAGTTTTAGATAGAAGTTTGGGCAAAATATACTATGCCTTGGGTCTAATTATCGACTATGAGCAGGAGCTCTCTAAACATGCGTCCATCTCTTGCAGTGGCTAGCTCCACCCCAACAATATTAACTATATTAACCCTAATATAATTAGGGTTAATATAGTTAATATATATAATATAATAACTATATTAACTATATTAACCCTAATATAATTAGGGTTAATATAGCTGGCGGCGGTGTAGGGGGATTAGATTAGGGGTTAATACATTTATTATAGGTGGCCGCGGTGTAGGGGGATTAGATTGTAGGCAAAAGAGCAGTTTACTTTGTGACAAAGCCCCGCCAAAAGCCCTTTTAAGGGCTGGCAAAAGAGCTGAATTATTTGGGGCATGCCCCGCAAAAAGCCCTTTTAAGGGCTGGCAAAATTGCTGTTACTTTTGGGCAATGCCATGAAAAAAGCCCTTTTCAGGGCTATTTGTAGGGTTAGACTTAGGTTTAGTGGTAGGGATAGTTTAGTATTTTAGGGGTTAAATAATTTAATATAGATGGTGGCGGGGTAGGGGGATTAAATTAGGGGTTAATAATTTTAAAATAGATGGCGACGGGGTAGGGGCTCACTTTAGGGGGTAGGTAAGGTAGATGTCGGTGGGGTAGGGGCTCACTTTAGGGGGTTATATATTTAATATAGCTGGTGGCGGGGTCCGGGAGCGGCGGTTTAGGGGTTAATACATATTTTATTGTTAGGATAGTGATGGGGGATAGCGAATAGAGGGTTAGACGTGTCGGGCTATGTTAGGGAGGCGTGTTAGACGTGTCGGGCTATGTTAGGGAGGCGTGTTAGACAGTGCGGGTGATTTCATACTTTAGTCAGGCAGTTTCTAACGTGGCGTAAATCACTGGCGACGCCAAAAAATTGTACTTGCGCAGATTTCTGGACATCGCTAGTTTATCCGACTTACGGCACGTTAGCATCTGACGGCGCCGTATATTGGATAGCTAGAGATGCGAGCTGAAACTGCGGGCACCGCGGGTTCCCTCGATTGCGCCGCAAACTACGCCGTATATCGGATCGCGCCCCAAATGTTTAAACACTTGAAAGTGATGCAGTATAGCTGTAAAAAGCTGACTAGAAAATATCACCTGAACATCTCTATGTAAAAAATAAAGATATTTTGCCTCAAAAGTTGCCTCAAAAGTTTCTCAGTAGCCACATCCCATTGTAAAGGACTTCTAAGCAACAAATCAGTATGTCTGTCTCGGGACAGCGGAAGGAGCGAGCTTACGTGCACACTCATCTTATTTCCCTATTCAGTCTAAGGAAGTTAACAATGAAATCTCATGAGAGTTAAGTCAAATCTCATGAGATCACAGTAAAAGAGTTCATGACCTCAGCACTGTTGATGCTGATTGGCTGCTGTTTAGTTCAAGCAGCGGCTGAAGTATAACTTTTATGTTTAAATCTTTTTATTAGCATATTTTTTAGAACATGTTATAACATAACAAAATTAATGAGGAGACATTTTAACACTCAATTTCCAAAAGATCTTTCACAGTATCCAATCTCCAATAAAAAATAAAAAAAAAATTAAAAAAAATTAACCAATCAGTTACAGACCACTCTTCTTGTAGCCTTCGCCCCAACAGAGTCAAGTGTTAGTTAATGAAGTATAACTTTTACACAGATCTTACTCTGGTGAGCTGAGGAAATTGTGAGGTAAAATATCTTCCTTTTTTACATAGAGATGCTCAGGTGATATTTTCCTGTCAGTGTTTTACAGTTATGCTGCATCAGTTTCAAGTGATTTAGCATATGAGTATATGTCACTTTAAAAGGGACACAAACTCAACATGATTCAGATAGAACAATTTGAAACAACTTTCCAATTTACTTCTATTATACATTTTGCTTAATTCTCTTGGAATCCTTTATTGAAGAAGTAGCAATACATACACTACTGGGAGCTAGTTGAACACATTGGTAACCCAATGACAAGAGGCATATATGTGAAACCACCAATCAGCAGCTAGCTTCCAGCTCCTGAGCCTACCTAGGTATGATTTTCAACTAAGGATACCAAGAAAACAAAGTAAATTAGATAATAGAAGTGAATTAAAAATTTGTTTAAAATTGTGTGCTCTATTTAAATTATGAAAGAAAAATTTGGGGTTTGTGTCCTTTGAAATTACAGGAAAAAGGGTGGGATAAATTATTAAAGTATATTGCAAGGGTTTTTTTACTAGGCAGAATTAAAAAAATGGTTTACTGTTCTTTTAAGTCTGTTTTAGTCTAATCAAAATTAAGCTTTCATGATTCAGATACAGCACACAATTTTTAGCAACCTTCTAATTGACTCCTATTATCAATTTTTCTTCAATCTCTTGATATCTTCTTTATTTAAAAAAAAAAAAACAAGAACGTAAACTTATGAGCCGGGCCATTTTTAGTTCAGCACCTGAGTAGCACTTGCTGATTGGTGGCTACATTTAGACACCAATCAGCAAGCGCTACCCAGGTGCTGAACCAAAAATGGGCCTGCTGTTAAGCTCACGTTCTTGCTTTTTCAAATAACGATATTAAGAGAACAAAGAAAAATTGACAATAGGAGTAAAATAGAAAGTTGCTTAAAATTGCGCGCTGTATCTGAATCATTTAAGTTTAATTTTGACTAGACTACCGCTTTAAGTAGCCAACATTTGTTTATTTCAGGGGTTTTCAAAGTCTTAGGCGATGGGCGTCCCCTGTGACGAAATTTACAAGACAGAACCCCCATAATAATAAGTTATTTTTTCTCTCTAAAGAAAATTGTAACATTTATTTTTATTTATTTACATATGATCCAGGGTTCGCACACAGCTCTCAAGAAGCTGATACGAATTTACACTTTTTTACTCCTGTGTAAATGCAAATTACTGGTCAGGACAACAAATGCAACAATTTTGACCTTATTGCCTTTCTTCCACTTACATCCCATCCTTAGCTTTATTCCCACCACAACCTGGCAAGTGTCATTGTCTGCTCTTAAAAAAATATTCTGGGCTAGATTACGAGTGAAGCGATGTTACGAGGGTGTTTGCGCACATCAAATTTTTCTCTCATTTTACAAGTTGAACGTTGAACGTAAACATGATCGCTTGAGTTTGAAGTTAATTGCACGTCAGGTTAGCTCAACCTCAGAGTTCTGGTTGTTTCGTAAAACAAAAGTGTCACAAAACATCAAAAATACATTAGAAAGTACAGTTACACTCATAATAACACTATCTAATAGAAAATATTCCCAAAAAAATATTGAACAAAAGAGTTATAAGGGTTCAAACAAAAAGGCAGTTCTTTAACATAGAGATACATATACATGTCTAAATATATAGTGTATACAGGTGGCCCTCGGTTTACAACGGTTCAATTTGCACCGTTTCAGAATAACAACCTTTTTTCAGTCATGTGACTGCTATTGAAAAGCATTGAGAAGCAGTGCATTGATTAAAATAGCCATTGAGCAGCTTGCAAAGGAACAAGATCTTCCTGACTATAAATCCAGGTTGGAATGCATAGAAATAACAGTTTGCAGAAAAATGCAAGTGAAGTCTGTGTTGTGTGATTATTTTATTAGGTTTATAATGCTGTTTAGCAAATGTTTTTGTTCATTTAACTTAGTTTAATTATATATTCTGTGTTGTGTGATTATTTTATTAGGTTTATAATGCTGTTTAGCATTTAAAGTCTTCATTTCAAAGCTTTAAAATAATGTATTAGGTGTTACTTATGCCAATTTTGAGAGGGGGCTGGAACCTTACTCCCTCACTTCCCATTGACTTAAATTATAAACTGTGTTTCAATTTACAACGGTTTCGATTTACAACCATTCCTTCTGAAACCTAACCCCGGCGTAAACTGAGGGCTACCTGTATGTATTTACAGACATATATACATATGTATAGACATATATACTTATGTGTATGGGAGCCCTTTGTAGTTAAGTAGATGAAAACATGTAAAATCATATGTAATATTCATATTTAGCAAAGTTTTATACTGTGTATTTACCGTAAATATTTCGCATTCCAATGTTCTGCACATATTGGAATGTGTCAAAAGTATTTATAAATAGATATTCCTATATATATTCATATATATATATTTACCTATAAATAATTATATGTATAAATATATAGTTCTGCAAAAAAACAAAACAGATATGTATTTATGAATAAATAGAACACATTCTGCATCTGCTATGTGAAGAACATTGGAATGTGAAATATTCATATTTTCATGTCAGGTTAACACAATTGAGAATATGTGATCGGGTTTGCTCGCAAGTAGGGTGTTAGGTTATTACATGTGTAATATTCTAAGTTTGGCTTTTTATGCTCGTTGGGTCAGTGCGCAATCGAAAACGGTTTACTTTCAACTTGTAATGCGAGCATTACCTGATGCACTCAACAAGCTTTCTTCTAGTGAAGTTAACGCTCGAGCCGGAGCGTTAAATAATGCTCCCCTTGTAATCTGGTCCTCTATGTTTTGCCAAAGTCGGCAGCTTATGGTTTGCAAAGAATTAGTGTGAAGCATCGCTGTGTCTACGTCCCCCGAGGAGTGCTGCCTCATACTTTGAAAACCACTGGTTTATTTGGAGAGTACATTTATCCCTCACCACGGCATATATATGTATCTAAAAACCCCATGGCTTAATGGATTTAAAGGGACACTAAACTTTTTTTTATGTATATGAAAAGTTTATACCAGCAATTAAGCACTGCATGGCAAACAAAATAAAGATTTAAACGTTCTGCATTGTTTTGAAGTCAAGGGACATAACCGTGAAAAGTTTGCAAAATGGTCAAGCAACCAATGGGTAGCATGTTGCATTTAGGGCTGTAGTGTGTATGTCATAAATCCACCCTGGGAGTAGTAGAAAAATCAGTTTTCAAAGATAAATTACATGAAAAGCAGACAAAACAAATAATCATAGTACCCAGGGCAGTTTTTTTCCCCCTAACTATATTATTAAACAGAAATTGAACTTTGAGTTTTACGTCCCTTCAATTAGTACCTGCAGGGCTGGTATTTTTTTCTGTGACTGACTACACATAATACAAATAAAAACAATTGATTTTATACCTGACTGGATTGCATGCTTACTCAGATGCATACCAGTGGCGTATTTAGGTTTTGTGCTGCCCTAGGCACTCAAAATTCCGCTGCCACCCCCCTTAAAGGTTTTAGGCCTTTTTTCCCCTTAGTGTGTAAAAAAAAATGTATGCTTACATGATAAATTTATTTATTTCTTGACACAGTGAGTCCATGGATCATCATAATTATTGTTGGGCATATCACTCCTGACCAGCAGGAGGAGACAAAAAGCACCACAGCAAAGCTGTTAAATACCACTCCCCTACCCACAATCCCCAGTCATTCGACCAAAGGCAAAAAGAAGTAATATAAGATGCAGAGGTGACTGAGGTTTATGGAAAAATAAAATTGTCTGAAAAATTCAGGGCGGGCCGTGGACTCACTGTGTCAAGAAATAAATAAAATTTATCAGGTAAGCATGAAATTTGTTTTCTTTCTAATGACACGGTGAGTCCACGGATAATCATAATTACTGTTGGGAACCAATACCCAAGCTAGAGGACACGGATGATAAGGGAGGGACAAGATCGTAAACCTAAACAGAAGGCACCACTGCTTGAAGAACCTTTCTCCCAAAAAAAGCCTCAGCTGAAGCAAAAATTTGTAAAATTTAGAAAAAAAGTGTGCAAAGATGACCAAGTAGCAAAAAATCACAAGAATTGTCCAGGAGCCTAGTTATAAAACGGATTTGGGCTCACCCACTAGTTGCACCTCCCTCCAAAGGTGTAACAGCAAGTATACCTAAACACAAACGGCTAGATTTGGAGTTTGGCGGTAAAAGGGCTGTTAACGCTCCGCGGGTTTTTTTCTGGCCGCACCATAAATTTAACTCTGGTATCGAGAGTTCAAACAAATGCTGCGTTAGGCTCCAAAAAAGGAGCGTAGAGCATTTTTACCGCAAATACAACTCTCGATACCAGAGTTGCTTACGGACGCGGCCGGCCTCAAAAACGTGCTCGTGCACGATTCTCCCATAGGAAACAATGGGGCTGTTTGAGCTGAAAAAAAACCTAACACCTGCAAAAAAGCAGCGTTCAGCTCCTAACGCAGCCCCATTGTTTCCTATGGGGAAACACTTCCTACGTCTGCACCTAACACTCTAACATGTACCCCGAGTCTAAACACCCCTAGCCTTACACTTATTAACCCCTAATCTGCCGCCCCCGCTATCGCTGACCCCTGCATTACACTTTTAACCCCTAATCTGCCGCTCCGTAAACCGCCGCCACCTACGTTATCCCTATGTACCCCTAATCTGCTGCCCTAACATCGCCGACCCCTATGTTATATTTATTAACCCCTAACCTGCCCCCCACAACGTCGCCGACACCTACCTACACTTATTAACCCCTAATCTGCCGAGCGGACCTGAGCGCTACTATAATAAAGTTATTAACCCCTAATCCGCCTCACTAACCCTATCATAAATAGTATTAACCCCTAATCTGCCCTCCCTAACATCGCCGACACCTACCTTCAATTATTAACCCCTAATCTGCCGACCGGAGCTCACCGCTATTCTAATAAATGTATTAACCCCTAAAGCTAAGTCTAACCCTAACACTAACACCCCCCTAAGTTAAATATAATTTTTATCTAACAAAATAAATTAACTCTTATTAAATAAATGATTCCTATTTAAAGCTAAATACTTACCTGTAAAATAAATCCTAATATAGCTACAATATAAATTACATTTATATTATAGCTATTTTAGGATTAATATTTATTTTACAGGTAACTTTGTATTTATTTTAACCAGGTACAATAGCTATTAAATAGTTAAGAACTATTTAATAGTTACCTAGTTAAAATAATTACAAATTTACCTGTAAAATAAATCCTAACCTAAGTTATAATTAAACCTAACACTACCCTATCAATAAAATAATTAAATAAAATACCTACAATTACCTACAATTAACCTAACACTACACTATCAATAAATTAATTAAACACAATTGCTACAAATAAATACAATTAAATAAACTATCTAAAGTACAAAAAATAAAAAAGAACTAAGTTACAGAAAATAAAAATATATTTACAAAGATAAGAAAAATATTACAACAATTTTAAACTAATTACACCTACTCTAAGCCCCCTAATAAAATAACAAAGACCCCCAAAATAAAAAATTCCCTACCCTATTCTAAAATACAAAAATTACAAGCTCTTTTACCTTACCAGCCCTGAACAGGGCCCTTTGCGGGGCATGCCCCAAGAATTTCAGCTCTTTTGCCTGTAAAAAAAAACATACAATACCCCCCCCCCAACATTACAACCCACCACCCACATACCCCTAATCTAACCCAAACCCCCCTTAAATAAACCTAACACTAAGCCCCTGATGATCTTCCTACCTTGTCTTCACCATGCCAGGTTCACCGATCCGTCCTGGCTCCAAGATCTTCATCCAACCCAAGCGGGGGTTGGCGATCCATAATCCGGTGCTCCAAAGTCTTCCTCCTATCCGGCAAGAAGAGGACATCCGGACCGGCAAACATCTTCTCCAAGCGGCATCTTCTATGTTCTTCCATCCGATGACGACCGGCTCCATCTTGAAGACCTCCAGCGCGGATCCATCCTCTTCTTCCGACGACTAGACGACGAATGACGGTTCCTTTAAGGGACGTCATCCAAGATGGCGTCCCTCGAATTCCGATTGGCTGATAGGATTCTATCAGCCAATCGGAATTAAGGTAGGAATTTTCTGATTGGCTGATGGAATCAGCCAATCAGAATCAAGTTCAATCCGATTGGCTGATCCAATCAGCCAATCAGATTGAGCTCGCATTGTATTGGCTGATCGGAACAGCCAATAGAATGCGAGCTCAATCTGATTGGCTGATTGGATCAGCCAATCGGATTGAACTTGATTCTGATTGGCTGATTCCATCAGCCAATCAGAAAATTCCTACCTTAATTCCGATTGGCTGATAGAATCCTATCAGCCAATCGGAATTCGAGGGACGCCATCTTGGATGACGTCCCTTAAAGGAACCGTCATTCGTCGTCTAGTCGTCGGAAGAAGAGGATGGATCCGCGCTGGAGGTCTTCAAGATGGAGCCGGTCGTCATCGGATGGAAGAACATAGAAGATGCCGCTTGGAGAAGATGTTTGCCGGTCCGGATGTCCTCTTCTTGCCGGATAGGAGGAAGACTTTGGAGCACCGGATTATGGATCGCCAACCCCCGCTTGGGTTGGATGAAGATCTTGGAGCCAGGACGGATCGGTGAACCTGGCATGGTGAAGACAAGGTAGGAAGATCATCAGGGGCTTAGTGTTAGGTTTATTTAAGGGGGGTTTGGGTTAGATTAGGGGTATGTGGGTGGTGGGTTGTAATGTTGGGGGGGGTATTGTATGTTTTCTTTTACAGGCAAAAGAGCTGAACTTCTTGGGGCATGCCCCGCAAAGGGCCCTGTTCAGGGCTGGTAAGGTAAAAGAGCTTGTAACTTTTTAAATTTAGAATAGGGCAGGGAATTTTTTATTTTGGGGGTCTTTGTTATTTTATTAGGGGGCTTAGAGTAGGTGTAATTAGTTTAAAATTGTTGTAATATTTTTCTTATGTTTGTAAATATTTTTTTATTTTCTGTAACTTAGTTCTTTTTTATTTTTTGTACTTTAGATAGTTTATTTAATTGTATTTATTTGTAGCAATTGTGTTTAATTAATTTATTGATAGTGTAGTGTTAGGTTAATTGTAGGTAATTGTAGGTAGTTTATTTAATTATTTTATTGATAGGGTAGTGTTAGGTTTAATTATATCTTAGGTTAGGATTTATTTTACAGGTAAATTTGTAATTATTTTAACTAGGTAACTATTAAATAGTTCTTAACTATTTAATAGCTATTGTACCTGGTTAAAATAAATACAAAGTTACCTGTAAAATAAATATTAATCCTAAAATAGCTATAATATAAATGTAATTTATATTGTAGCTATATTAGGATTTATTTTACAGGTAAGTATTTAGCTTTAAATAGGAATCATTTATTTAATAAGAGTTAATTTATTTCGTTAGATAAAAATTATATTTAACTTAGGGGGGTGTTAGTGTTAGGGTTAGACTTAGCTTTAGGGGTTAATACATTTATTAGAATAGCGGTGAGCTCCGGTCGGCAGATTAGGGGTTAATAATTGAAGGTAGGTGTCGGCGATGTTAGGGAGGGCAGATTAGGGGTTAATACTATTTATGATAGGGTTAGTGAGGCGGATTAGGGGTTAATAACTTTATTATAGTAGCGCTCAGGTCCGCTCGGCAGATTAGGGGTTAATAAGTGTAGGTAGGTGTCGGCGACGTTGTGGGGGGCAGATTAGGGGTTAATAAATATAACATAGGGGTCGGCGATGTTAGGGGCAGAAGATTAGGGGTACATAGGGATAACGTAGGTGGCGGCGATTTGCGGTCGGAAGATTAGGGGTTAATTATTTTAAGTAGCTTGCGGCGACGTTGTGTGGGGCAAGTTAGGGGTTAATAAATATAATATAGGGGTCGGCGGGGTTAGGGGCAGCAGATTAGGGGTACATAAGTATAACGTAGGTGGCGGTCGGCAGATTAGGGGTTAAAAATTTTAATCGAGTGGCGGCGATGTGGGGGGACCTCGGTTTAGGGGTACATAGGTAGTTTATGGGTGTTAGTGTAGTTTAGGGTACAGTAGTTAAGAGCTTTATGAACCGGCGTTAGCCAGAAAGCTCTTAACTCCTGCTTTTTTCAGGCGGCTGGAATCTTGTCGTTAGAGCTCTAACGCTCACTGCAGAAACGACTCTAAATACCAGCGTTAGAAAGATCCCATTGAAAAGATAGGCTACGCAAATGGCGTAGGGGGATCTGCGGTATGGAAAAGTCGCGGCTGTAAAGTGAGCGTTAGACCCTTTAATCACTGACTCCAAATACCAGCGGGCGGCCAAAACCAGCGTTAGGAGCCTCTAACGCTGGTTTTGACGGCTACCGCCGAACTCTAAATCTAGGCCAAAGAGTGTGGGGAGCGCCCCAAAGAGAGGCTATCCGTATGTGGCTAGTTTAATTTTATCTAGTTTGCCAAACAATTATTACTCCAATCATACAGGAATATCATTTAGTTGATAATAAATCAATTAAAGTACAAGAATTCGTTAAATTGTATTCTCTATTTAAAAGTGGCATATAAAAATTAATTGCACATAAAAACTGTTTGTTCTAAATCTATTCGATTATATACAAGACACCGGTGTCCTATCCTACACACTTAAAATACAAAAACATATACCATATAATAAAAGTTCAAAGGTTCAAAAATAAGAGGTCATACATAAATCTTCATTGGTACTAGGATTTGATAAACTAGTTAAGTATATGTAAATATACATAAATTTGATAGCAGTGTTGTAATGACAATTTACATATAATAATAATAGCTGAGTAAGGTTGCTATACTCTCTTGCAACATTCAGCACAATTGTTCTTACTTAGCAATTTTGTATCATCTGTAGAGTTCCGGTAAGGCACTTAGTACAAAAGTAAATGTGGCGTTAGTGTTCGGTGTTATATTTCACCGTTAGGTTTACAAGGAAAAAAGTACCTTACTTCTTCACAGGCCGCTCCGATGATTTCACAAGTGTCCATGCTGCCCGCAGTTAAATAACTGGTCACGGAAGAAAGATAAAGATGCCGCTCGTCAGCGGTTTAGAAGTCTCCGGTTTGCTATACTTGTTAGAGTCCAGTTTAGCCAATAGGATGGTGCGCGCACTTATTCAAATTATTTTCAACTCCTACCGCCCCAGCAGTTATGTCAGACGGAACTGAATTCTCCAATTTCCCACTCTGACACTGATGTTGCGGTTATGGGAGTCAGGCTGTGTTATCTTTCGCTGGGTCTTCACCTGTTATAATAAAAAACAGGACTTGCAAACAATACCAGTATTAGGCTTCCTCTCTCTCGTGGAGCTGTGGATTGGATCAACGAGTGTCGGCTCTTACCTGAGCCTTTGTCAAGATACTAGTCTCCTCAGCTCCTCCTCTCTTTAAAGGCTGCAGAACTATTAAGGGCATTCAGGTGATTACAGACAATGCAAAACTTAACCCTTTGTCATACACTTCATATCTCATTATACGATATCTTTAAGGATAGATTCTATATGTTCTTATTCATTTTTATATTCTAATCTGCACTTCAATTTTTTAAAATAACATTCCTATATATAACATGAAATAACAATGTTGGCAATACTAGATAATAAATTGATACTAGAAATATTTAAAAAGATTAGTTTCATAAGATTTATCAAAAATACATTAAATGATTTTTGGGACACTTCATAAATAGGGTTAGAAAACATTATCTTTTTTAATATCTAAACACGTATTCATATTAATTAAAACGTATTCATATTAATAGAAAAATTAATAAAATTCATATTCATCTTGTGTCAGATAATATTTCATTTTGGTCATGAGTTTAAAAAATATTTTTGTAAAATTCATAATAATAGATCTAACAAAAAAATGTAAAAGGTCTGATATATAAAACTTTTGAAATGGACATTGATATATAGTATAGCCCAGGTTGCCAATTATCTATATATAGTTCCTCCATATTTAAAAATAAACTAGGGATATAAAAGAATTATTACTAAATAGAGGTTTTCTTGTTTGCTCTTCAGATGTTTCTTCTATTTGGCGTATTTTACCTTATATTAAATGGTTTAAATCAAGTTCACTATTCAATCCTACCGGGGATAATGATTCAAAATTATAAATTAGTTCAGCTTCTTGGCGTAATAACTTTTTCTCCATATCACCGCTTCTGCCATCTTGTAATACCTTCTTAATCCCCCAATATTTCATACTGTTAATATTACCTTGATGTACATCTGTAAAATGTCTGTAAAGTACAGTGTCCTGTCTCTTGTGTTCAATACATAATAAGTGTTCCCTAATACGGTCTTTCAATTTCCTACTTGTTTGACCTAGATAGATTAAATTACAATCACATTTGATCATGTATATCACATTCATATCTGTGCATCGTATAATGCCATTTATTTTAAACAATTTTCCTGTTTTTGGAGACTTAATTTCTTTTAATTTGTTGCTGTGCTTACAGGATTTACAAAAATGGCACGGGAAAAAACCCTCTATTTTCTTTCCTTCTAGATCTTTAAAGCCCTGATCACACATTGAGTTATTTTTCTTTTTGTATTCGCTTGGGGCCAGTATTGTTTTAAGATTCTGTGCTCTTTTGTAAATGAATCTGGGTTTTTTATTAAGATTTGTACCTAATAAGGGATCCTTTAGGAGTAGATGCCAATGTCTATTTACTATTTTTTCAAAATATTTATACTGTGATGTGTAGGTTGTAATTAGTGGTATATCCTTATCTTTATTGACCTATTTTTCTCCTTTTTTATATTTCTTTTTCAGTAGTACTTTCCTATCCACATCTTTAATCACTGTGGCCAATTCTTCAACCTTATTCTTATCATACCCTTTCTGTTTGAATCTATCTACCAGAATTTCCGATTGTCTCTCATATTCTACTAGTTCAGTGCAATTTTTTTCTGATCCTTAAGAGCTGGCCTTTCGGTATATTCTTTTTCCAAGTCTCATGGTGACAAGTAGTGGAATCAACATAATTGTTGGAATCAACTTGTTTAAAATATGTTTTCGTATAGATCTGTCCATTAACTATTTCCAACTCAATATCTAAAAAGTTAATCTTGTTAAAACTGAACTCATGGGTAAAACTAAAACCAAAATTATTATCATTTAAATCTTCTATAAATAGGTTTAAAATCCCCCTTCCAGATAAAAAACATATCATCAAATCTGCTCTACCAAAGCACCATTTTTGAAGGCCCAAGAAGAAGAAACAGCCTTCGTGGAATAAGGTGTGATTTTCACAGGAGGCTGCTGTCCAGCAGTCTCATACGCCAAGCGAATAACACTCCTCAACCAAAAAGAAATAAGTAGCCGTAGCTTTCTGACCCTTGCGCTTCCCAGAAAAAACAACAAATAAAGAAGAAAACTGGCGAAAATCCTTAGTCGTCTGCAAATAAAACTTTAACGCATACGCCACATCCAGGTTGTGCAACAAACGCTCCTTATGAGAAGAAGGATTAGGACTCAATGAAGGAACAACAATCTCTTGATTAATATTCTTATCCGAAACCACCTTGGGAAGGAAACCTAAGGCAGTACGTAGTACTACCTTATCAGAATGAAAAATAAGGAAAGGAGATTCACACTGCAACGCTGAAAGCTCCGAAACTCTTTGAGCCGAAGAAATAGCAACCAAAAACAAAACTTTCCAAGATAACATCTTAATATCCAAAGAATGCATAAGCTCAAACGGAGCCTGTTGAAGAACTCTAAGAACCAAATTAAGACTCCAAGGAGGAGTAGCAAACTTAAACATAGGCCGGATTCTAACCAGGGCCTGACAAAAAGACTGAACGTCTGGCACATTCGCCAGACGCTTGTGCAACAAAACAGATAACGCAAACATTTGACCCGTCAAGGTACTTGCAGATAAACCCTTTTCCAGACCCTCCTGGAGAAAATACAAAATCCTAGGAATCCTAACTCTATTTAAAGAGTAACATCTGGATTCACACCAATACAGATATTTACGCCATATCTTATAGTAAATCTTTCTAGTCACAGGCTTACGAGCCTGAATCATAGTCTCAATAACCGACTCAGAAAAACCACGCTTAGACAATATCAAGCGTTCAATCTCCAAGCAGTCAGCTTCAGAGAAACAAGATTTGGATGAAGGAAAGGCCCCTGAAGAAGAAGGTCCTACCTTAATGGAAGACTCCAAGGTGGAAAAGAAGACATCTCCACCAGATCCGCATACCAGATTCTGTGAGGCCATGCTGGTGCAATGAGAATCATCGACGCCCTCTCCTGTCTGATCCAAGCAATGACCCGAGGAAGAAGAGCAAACAGAGGAAACACGTATGCCAGACTGAACTTCCAAGGAACTGCTAGAGCATCTATCAGTACAGCCTGAGGATCCCTTGATCTCGATCCGTACCTCGGGAGCTTGGCATTTTGACGAGATTCCATGAGATCCAACTCCGGCTGCCCCCATCTGAGAATCAAGCTGGAAAACACCTCCGGATGAAGTTCCCATTCCCCCGTATGAAAAGATTGTCTGCTCAGAAAATCTGCTTCCCAATTGTCCACCCCTGGAATGTAGATTGCAGACAGACAGCAGTTGTGAGCCTCCGCCCACTGCATAATCTTGTCTATCTCTGTCATGGCCAGAGTTCCTCCCTGATGATTGATGTAAGCCACAGACTTTGTTGTCCGACTGAAACCTGTTAAACTGGGCTGAAGCTAGCAGAGAGCCAGGCGAGCATTGAAAATAGCCCTCAGCTCTAGGATGTTTATGGGAAGAACCAGCTCCTCCCGGGTCCATAGACCCTGAGCCTTTATTAAACCCCAGCCAGCAACCCAACCCAGCAGACTGGCATCTGTGGTCACGATCACCCAGGAAGGTCTGGGAAAACAGGTTCCTTGAGAGAGAAGATCCTGAGACAACCACCACGTAGTGGGAATCTCTTGTCACCTGATCTAGAACAATCCTTGGAGACAGATCCGCATAATCCCCATTCCATTGTGTGAGCATGCATAACAGCAGAGGTCTGAGATGGAACCGAGCAAACGGAATGATGTCTATGACTGAGACCATCAGACCAATAACCTCCATACACAGGGCCACTGACGGCCAATGAGAAGACTGAAGAGCAAGGCACGAATTGAAGATTTTTGTTCTTCTTGCTTCTGTCAGAAAAATCTTCATCTCTAGAGAATCTATAATGGTTCCCAAGAATACCACCCTTGTAGCCGGAATCAAGGAACTTTTTCCTAAATTCACCTTCCAACCGTGGAAGCGCAGAAAAGACAACAACTCTGTGTGGGAGCTTGCTTGTTGAAAAGATGGCACCTGAACTAGAATGTCGTCCAAATACGGCGCCACTGCAACCCACTGCAATCTGAGCACCGCCAGCAATGCTCCCAGAACCTTTGAGAAAACCCTGGGAGCTGTTGCAGGACCAAATGGAAGAGCCACAAACTGAAAGTGCCTGTCTAGGAAAGCAAATCTCAGAAACTTGTGATGGTCCCTGTGGATGGGAATATGCAGATACGCATCCTTCAGATCTACTGTTGTCATGAATTGGCACTCCTGAACCAAAGGAAGAATGGAACGAATAGTTTCCATCTTGAAAGACGAAACTCTGAGAAACTTGTTTACACTCTTGAGATCTAAAATAGGTCTTAAAGTTCCCTCCTTTTTGGGAATGATGAACAGATTGGAATAGAATCACAGACCCTGCTTCTAAACCGGAACAGGAACAATCACTCCCATGTTGGAAAGATCTTGAACACAACGTAAGAACGCCTCTCTTTATCTGGTCTACAGATAACCTGGAGAGAAGAAATCTGCTCTTGGGAGGAAAAGTCTTGAACTCTAGTCTGTATCCCTGGGACAAGATATCTACCACCCAGGGATTCAGAACATCCCGAACCAAAGCTTGAGCGAAAAAAGAAAGTCTGCCCTTCAGAAGATCCATTCCCGGATCGGGGGCAGACCCGTCATGCTGACTTTGAGTCAGCAGCAGGCTTCTTAAATTGCTTCCCCTTGCTCCAGGGCTGATTGGACTTCAAAGATGGCTTAGATTGTTCCTGCTTGGAGGAGGAAGATGAAGACTTACCAGAGAAGTTACGAAAAGAACGAAAATTACTCTGACAACGCTTCTGTTTATTTCTCTTATCCTGAGGGAGAGAATGCCCCTTCCCTCCCGTAATGTCAGAAATAATACCCTACCTTACCCTTGTAAGGAATGGACAAAAGCTTAGATTTAGAGGACACATCCACAGACCAGGACTTCAACCATATGGCTCTGCAAGCCATAACAGCAAAGCCAGAAATCTTTGCTCTCAACTTGATGACCTGTAAAGAAGCATCTGCAATAAATGAAGAGGAGTATCCTACTGAAAAGAATCAGACAACGCATCAAACCAATATGCTGCCGCACTGGTAGCGGTAGCAATACACACAGCAGGCTGCCATTGGAATCCATGGTGAACATATATCTTTTTAAGCAAAGCATCCAACTTCTTATCCATAGGATCCTTAAAAGAACAACTATCTTCAATAGGAATAGTGGTTCTCTTAGCCAAGGTGGAACCCTCTGCCAAGATTCCTTGATAGAATCACCAATAGGAAAAAAAAAATCTAAAAATTGGAGAAGGGGAAAAAGGAATCCCAGACTTCTCCCACTCCCGTGCAATAATCTATGAAACATGATCTGGAACAGGAAAAACCTCCACCACGGAAGGAACGTCAAAAAACTTATTAAGGTTACTAGACTTCTTAGGAGTAACTATGACCGTTGCGTCAGAGTCATCCAAGGTAGCCAAAACCTCCTTAAGTAACAAACAAAGGTGCTAAAGCTTAAACCTGAAGGAAACAACCTCAGAATCAGAGGAAGGAATTAAACTTGAAATTTCATCCTCAGATGCCACAGAAGTATCTTCCTTCTCAGACCTATGGGAAGAAACATCTGACATAACTGCAACAGAGTCAGAAACCTTATACAGGGAGTGCAGAATTATTAGGCAAATTAGTATTTTGACCACATCATCCTCTTTATGCATGTTGTCTTACTCCAAGCTGTATAGGCTCGAAAGCCTACTACCAATTAAGCATATTAGGTGATGTGCATCTCTGTAATGAGAAGGGGTGTGGTCTAATGACATCAACACCCTATATCAGGTGTGCATAATTATTAGGCAACTTCCTTTCCTTTGGCAAAATGGGTCAAAAGGACTTGACAGGCTCAGAAAAGTAAAAAATAGTGAGATATCTTGCAGAGGGATGCAGCACTCTTAAAATTGCAAAGCTTCTGAAGCGTGATCATCGAACAATCAAGCGTTTCATTCAAAATAGTCAACAGGGTCGCAAGAAGCGTGTGGAAAAACCAAGGCGCAAAATAACTGCCCATGAACTGAGAAAAGTCAAGCGTGAAGCTGCCAAGATGCCACTTGCCACCAGTTTGGCCATATTTCAGAGCTGCAACATCACTGGAGTGCCCAAAAGCACAAGGTGTGCAATACTCAGAGACATGGCCAAGGTAAGAAAGGTTGAAAGACGACCACCACTGAACAAGACACACAAGCTGAAACGTCAAGACTGGGCAAAGAAATATCTCAAGACTGATTTTTCTAAGGTTTTATGGACTGATGAAATGAGAGTGAGTCTTGATGGGCCAGATGGATGGGCCCGTGGCTGGATTGGTAAAGGGCAGAGAGCTCCAGTCCGACTCAGACGCCAGCAAGGTGGAGGTGGAGTACTGGTTTGGGCTGGTATCATCAAAGATGAGCTTGTGGGGCCTTTTCGGGTTGAGGATGGAGTCAAGCTCAACTCCCAGTCCTACTGCCAGTTTCTGGAAGACACCTTCTTCAAGCAGTGGTACAGGAAGAAGTCTGCATCCTTCAAGAAAAACATGATTTTCATGCAGGACAATGCTCTATCACACGCGTCCAAGTACTCCACAGCATGGCTGGCAAGAAAGGGTATAAAAGAAGAAAATCTAATGACATGGCCCCCTTGTTCACCTGATCTGAACCCCATTGAGAACCTGTGGTCCATCATCAAATGTGAGATTTATAAGGAGGGAAAACAGTACACCTCTCTGAACAGTGTCTGGGAGGCTGTGGTTGCTGCTGCACGCAATGTTGATGGTGAACAGATCAAAACACTGACAGAATCCATGGATGGCTGGCTTTTGAGTGTCCTTGCAAAGAAAGGTGGCTATATTGGTCACTGATTTGTTTTTGTTTTGTTTTTGAATGTCAGAAATGTATATTTGTGAATGTTGAGATGTTATATTGGTTTCACTGGTAAAAATAAATAATTGAAATGGGTATATATTTGTTTTTTGTTAAGTTGCCTAATAATTATGCACAGTAATAGTTACCTGCACACACAGATATCCCCCTAAAATAGCTAAAACTAAAAACAAACTAAAAACTACTTCCAAAAATATTCAGCTTTGATATTAATGAGTTTTTTGGGTTCATTGAGAACATGGTTGTTGTTCAATAATAAAATTAATCCTCAAAAATACAACTTGCCTAATAATTCTGCACTCCCTGTACTTCCTTTTGCGCTTCCCCTGCAACACAGGAAAAGCGGAGAAAGCTTCCGATACTGCCGAAGATATATGGGTAGCCATATCCTGTAAAGAAAAACCAACCTGAGACGAAACGCAGGGCACTGCATGAGAAGAGGATAACAATTGGGATGATTGGGGAGAAAGCTGCGGTATAGCTTGAACAGGAGACCCCTGAACAACATCCGCCTTAGACAATGAAGGCTCTGAATCAAAAAGCCTATTCCTGTAATGCAATGTTCTCTCAATTACATGAGGAACAAAAAGGGATAGGTGGCTCCACATTTGCATCTAAACATAAAGTGCAAGTAACAGCTTGCAGGTCCTCTTGGTCCATCTTCCACATTGAATAATATAAACAAAAAAAAATGTATTCAAATAAATGCTGCAGAAATAATAACCCCAAAATAAAATGTTATATCTCTTTAAGAAAGTAACGTTTAACATAAAGTGTAAAAAATTAAAATGAACCCTGAGCCCTTATCAAGCACTTATACACCTCAACAAGCCTTGCTGAGGTGCTTACCTGACCTCCTAAAGACCGGAGGATAAAAAGAAAACAAAAACAATCCACACTCTCAGCAACTGCTCACATCAAAATGCCAAAGAAAAAGCCGACAACCTCTCACTTCCGTTACTAGGAAGCAACTGAAAGAAAAGCACGCAAAGACTCGCGCCAAACAAACTACGCCCATCATGGGCATACACAACCACCTCCCGGCCGGCATGACACTCATCTCAGCCAACACCCGCCGGGAGTAAAAAAACTGCGTGACCAGTTTGCGCTTCTTCAAGTGTAACACAAAACACTACACAAACGACAAAAAACAAATAACCTTCATAGAGCCATAAATAGGAGTGATAATTAGCACTCCTAAAAAGACAGAGCCAGAGTACCTAAAGCCTCTAACAGTGCCCCACAAAACTGCACACAAGCAGGAATATTATCCCAAGAAAAACAAAATTTATGCTTACCTGATAAATTTCTTTCTCTTGTGATGTATCGAGTCCTACGGATTCATCCATACTTGTGGGATATTCTCCTTCCCAACAGGAAGTGGCAGATAGAGCACCCACAGCAGAGCTGTCTATATAGCTTCTCCCTTAGCTCCACCCCCCAGTCATTCGACCGAAGGCTAGGAAGAAAAAGGAGAAACTATAGGGTGCAGTGGTGACTGAAGTTTTTTTTTTTTATTAAATAAAAATATACTACCTGTCTGAAATAGACAGGGCGGGCTGTGGACTCGATACATCACAAGAGAAAGAAATTTATCAGGTAAGCATAAATTCTGTTTTCTCTTGTAAGATGTATCGAGTCCACGGATTCATCCATACTTGTGGGATACCAATACCAAAGCTTTAGGACACGGATGAAGGGAGGGACAAGACAGGTACCTTAAACGGAAGGCACCACTGCTTGTAGAACCTTTCTCCCAAAAATAGCCTCCGAAGAAGCAAAAGTATCAAATTTGGAAAATTTGGAAAAAGTATGAAGCGAAGACCAAGTCGCCGCCTAACAAATCTGTTCAACAGAAGCCTCATTTTTAAAAGCCCATGTGGAAGCCACTGCTCTAGTAGAATGAGCAGTAATTCTTTCAGGAGGCTGCTGGCCAGCAGTCTCATAAGCCATACGGATGATGCCTTTCAGCCAAAAAGAAAGAGAGGTAGCCGTAGCCTTTTGACCTCTCCGCTTACCAGAATAGACAACAAACAATGAAGATGTTTGAGGGAAATCTTTGGTTGCTTGTAAGTAGAACTTTAAAGCACAAACCACATCAAGTTTGTGCAACAGACGTTCCTTCTTTGAAGAAGGATTAGGACACAGCGAAGGAACAACAATTTCCTGATTGATATTCCTATTAGAAACAACCTTAGTAAGGAATCCAGGTTTGGTACGTAAAACCACCTTATCTGCATGGAAAACAAGATAAGGCGAGTCACACTGTAAAGCAGATAACTCAGAAACTCTTCGAGCCGAAGAGATAGCTACTAAAAACAAAACTTTCCAAGATTGAACCTATGCATTCCATAGATATTAAGCTTCTAACGGAACCTGCATAGTTGCAGTGGTCTGAGGCGTAGGCGGGCATAAGGAATTATGTCCATTGCCGCTACCATGAGTCCGATTACCTCCATACACTGAGCCACTGATGGCCGAGGAATGGAATGAAGAGCTCGGCAAGTGGTTAAAAGCTTTGATTTCCTGACCTCCGTCATTTCTACCGAGTCTATCAGAGTCCCTAGGAAGGAAACTCTTGTGAGAGGGACGAGAGAACTCTTTTTTTTATGTTCACCTTCCACCCGTGAGATCTCAGAAAAGCCAATACTATGTCCATGTGAGACTTGGCTAGCTGGAAAGACGACGCCTGAATTAAGATGTCGTCTAGATAAGGAGCCACTGCTATACCCCGCAGTCTTAGAACCGCCAAAAGGGACCCTAGCACCTTTGTGAAAATTCTGGGAGCCATGGCCAACCCGAAAGGAAGGGCCACAAACTGGTAATGCCTGTCCAGAAAGGCGAATCTGAGGAATTGATGATGATCTCTGTGAATAGGGATGTGTAGATACGCATCCTTTAAATCCACTGTAGTCATATATTGACCCTCCTGGATCAGAGGAAGAATAGTCTGAATAGTCTCCATCTTGAAAGATGGTACTCTGAGGAATTTGCAATAAAGCTAAAACATTTTTTCCTATCAGTGTCACCAGTAACTAATGAACCCTTTATGCAAGCTTGGATTCCTCTTTTAATGAATACAGCTTACCTTTCCCTCATGGGGATATTGCCAGCCTTTTCTAGAAATAACACAGTCTGTCTAGAAAAAATAGTCTGAACATACCTTAATGCAGTTTAGCCTGCAAACTGTTCCCCCAACTGAAGTTTTCCTGTACTCTTCAGCCCTTGTGAGAACAGCAGTGGATCTTAGTTACAAAGTGCTAAGATCATCATCCTCCCCTTGCAGAAATCTTCATCCTTTTTCTGCCAGAGAGTAAATAGTACAAACCAGTACCATTTAAAATAACAAACTTTTGCTTGAGAAAATAAAAACTAACATTTTTGTCACCACACTCACTTTGCCCTTCCTAGCAGTTAAGCAGGCAGAGAGAATGACTGGGGGGTGGAGCTAAGAGAGGAGCTATATAGACAGCTCTGCTGTGGGTGCTCTCTCTGCCACTTCCTGTTGGGAAGGAGAATATCCCACAAGTATGGATGAATCCGTGGACTCGATACATCTTACAAGAGAAATTAACCCAATAAGTGCCAAACTTTCTGTTGACTTACCAGAAATAAAAATAGCACTTACCTCCATAACAATCTGCCCGGCAGCAGAGCAGCTCACAAGGTTTGAAAGGCATCATCCCTCATATGGACCTGTGGAAACAAAAAAGGCTGAGTAAACCTACTCAGGCTTTTAAAGAAGGGCAAAACAAACTACTTGGGAGGCACAGTGGGGATTATACCCCACAAGTTCCCAAATGCTTAAAAGCCACCACTGCTCTACTGAAGACTGACAAACTATGGCTAAGCTCCAACAGACCAGAGCAAACCTGCTCTGCTAAAAAATAAACTATTGATTGAAGAATCAGAAACCTAACTTTACCCCTCCTTGCAACTGATACAAGCAAATAGAATGACTGGGGATTGTGGGTAGGGGAGTGGTATTTAACTGCGTTGCTGTGGTGCTCTTTGCCTCCTCCTGCTGGTCAGGAGTGATATTCCCAACAGTAATTATGATGATCCGTGGACTCACCGTGTCATTAGAAATAAATGTTTTTTGTTTGTTTTTTCATAACAATTCAAAAGAAAATGGCTAGCAAAACACTTGCTTACAGGTGGGTTGAATTGCATACAACTCATACCATTTTCTCCCTAAAAGAAGGGAGAAAAAAGAAGGGGAGGGGAGAGAGAGAGAAAAGTGGGGAGAAAAGGGGGGGGGGGGAAGAAGGGAGGGAGGGAAAGAAGTGACTTTGAAACAATCACTGCCCTTTATATGCAACAACATACAGTAATTACCATCATTCAAGTAATAAAACTTTTTAAGTGTCCGTTTACTATTTACTCTGTGAGTTCATGAATGCAGAGAAAGCTAGCTATTAGTAGCTAACATACATTAGCGCTGAGAGTTTATGATTAGACATCACAGGCTGATCTAAGCAGTGCACAGACACATCCAGTCTTAGTTACTAAGACCTGCAATAAGCACTGCACTCGCAGAACTACCACAGCTGACAAGGGGAGGTAGCATATCAGCACAAGGTCTTCTCCTCCAGCCTCACCTTGTAAGCATATCCCCGGGCAACGGTTTAAAGGAGCACTGCCCGTGAATAGCGAACATAATCAGCGCACGTGCCTTGCCTTCCCTGTAAAAGCCTGCACTTTATTGCTCACTGTACTATGTGCTGACTTTTAAAGAAAGGATGCGATGCCCCTCCCAAATCTACTGGCCTTGTTGGCCTAGGCCATAATACGCCCCTGACGCGTACTATTAGATTGCAAGCATAAAATTATGAATTGGTTACATTATTTGCCACGTCAAGGCCTCTCCTTAGCTGGGTTCCTAACCTACAGCTTTAAATGCTAGCTTTTAATTATTACACAGCAAAGTCCAGCAGCACAGTCATTTTTCTTAAAAGACCTTTATTCCTTTGTATTAGGGTCATGCCATATACAATTTTTCAGGTGTAATACCCTCAATCACCTTTGCTCATTCACATTGAATCAGTTTTTTTTTTTGTTTGTTTTTTTAAATTGCATGCCCTATTTGGATCATGAAAGTTCAATTTATTTATTTTTTAAATATATTTTTTCTTTTATCGAGGTAAATTGAATTAAGTACAGGTATATAAAAACATTGTGTCTCTTTAAGTTACATCACTACTCAGACAATTATATATACAGAATGTGTCATCTGTACATAAAAACAAGCCTGGAATATGAACAGCAATTAAATAGACTACTAACAGCAGTTTTGTCTATATCCAGTACACACCTCAGTAGATCTTTACGAAAGTTTAGAATTCCTTACCCTGTCCTATCAATAAACTGCTGTACCAGTGAATTCTCCAGGAATCTAAGTCAGAAGACACCGAACGTGACCTCATTCCGACATAGCCCTCTCCCTATCCCTCAGGTTACGTCTCACTGCATGGGGATCTAGTCCAATTTGTTGGAGGGTACACTCAAAATGTGGGATCTAGGGTATTAAATGTGATAATCTTTTATTGATTAGTGATAAGGTTATGATATATAATCATGAGAGGGGCCGAACCTTACTGGGAAGGGAGGGGATTTGGCATATTATAGTTTACCTACTGTACCTATCTCAATTGATACTTTCGCGTTGTATCCAGGTAGGCAGAGCAGAGGGAGGCGAGGATCAGAAAAAGGAAAGCAGGATATAGTCAGATAATGGAAAGGGGAGAGAGGAGAATCCCGTACATGAGAGGACTCACAGCCATCTGCCCCTAAACTAGATGGGCCCACACATTCCAAAGTCATTTTATTGGGCGCTTCGCAGATCCTGTCTTTGAACCCAAAGGTCCCAAATTTTCCAGTACGACTCAATTTTGTTCAGGTGGAGATAGAATCCCTTTTCCATAGAGGCATAAGTTTCCATGATCCGATTAACGTCAGTCAAGGAGGGCGGGCCTACCTGTCTCCACATTCTAGCAATCGAAGTTTTAGTGGCGGCAAAAATAAAGATAGCCAATTGTTTCTGAATTTTAGGTGTTTTCCGCGGGAAGAAATTCAAAAGGGCTACCTTGGGTGCTTTCGGGATAAAAATCCCGATTGAATCGCATAACTGAAAAACTTCTTTCCACAGTTGTTTCAAAACTGGGCATGACCACCAAATATGAAGATCCGAGCCTACTTGTCCACAACCTCTCCAGCACAGAGGGATGGGATGGGGCCATCTGTGCCAATCTCTGTGGGGTGTAATGCCATTTAAGGCAGACTTTAATATAGAGCTCTAGTGAGTTAGCACAATGTAATGTCTTTTTGGTGAGTAAGAACGCTTATGCCCAACTCTTTTCAGAAGCTTGAATTCTCAGCTCTCGCTCCCAGGCCTTTAATTGCCATACCTCCCCTGCACATATGTCTTTCATTATCAGCGAATAATGAATGGATAGGGGCTTTCGACAGGGGTGAACCAGATCTACATTTCTGTTCCCACACGGTTGGGCCTCTAAGGCCTGTTGACGGAAATCCCCAGCTAGATAAGAATTTGTGCAACCTAAATCTTTCAAACTGGAACCATGGATGGATAGAGAAGTCATCCTCCTGACACTTCGGATCGGCTGGTTGTAGGGTATTCTGATGATACAGATCAGAAACCCTAAGTAAATCCCACTGCCTCCACTGGGAGCCATGGGAGTCCCGAAAGCCTCTCAACAGACCAGGGATCGAATGGATTGGGGAAGGGTGCGGGGCTATTTCCGAATAGTGTCTTATATTTTTCCAGCAGTCAAGGGCTTGTTTAATTATTGGATTTAGGATAAGGGAACTATCAGTTTTATAGTCCGGAATCCAGGGTAGATCCCTGAGAGTAATGCCTGGTGGAAGGAAAAATTGTTCAACCCTCTTCCAACCTTGTGTCATATCATTCATCTCCCAGTGGAAAATGGGGGTCAGTCTAGCTGCCTCATAATAGATAGTGATGTTGGGGAGAAATACTCCTCCCATGTGGTAGGGCCTCTGGAGTGTTTTTCTGGAAATTCTTGGCTTTTCCCCTTGCCATATATATCTGGCCATCAGGGCATTAAACTTTTCTAAAAGAGAACGGGAGAGGTTGAGCGGCAGGCAACGAAAATAATATAGTATCTTAGGCAAGATGGTAATTTTGACTGAGGCCATACGGCCCATCCAAGAAACTTTTTGGAAGGTCCATGAGTTGAGCAGTTCTCTGATTTCTGATAGGAGTTTTTCGTAGTTTTTTGTCCTGACCAATTCAATGTTCGGGCCTAACTGGACTCCCAAATGAGTGAGAGTGTCTGATGCCCACTGGAATTGATAGGACTCTCGAAGAATCTCTTGTTCAAATTGTGGGATATGGATCGCAAGAGCTTCAAATCATAGTTTTAAATAGCTATCATAGATTCTCCCAAAGATTGGAAGATCGCATCTTTTATCGCCACCTAGTGGTCTCAGCAAGTTTACACAATGTTATACACAGATTAACCCTATACATACCAAAACTTAAAACACAATGCTCATTTAATCACATCCTGTCTCTAAAAAAAATACACTACACCTTTTCAGGCAAATAAGACTTCATTCTAGATATATTTATATGGGAACAGAAATAACCCATTTAGCAATCAACATGATCTCCCCTCCCCCCGGGATAAGAAACCCATTCACTCTTGCAGTCAAGAACAAGCACCACTAATGCCACAACCCCATTTTCTTTCTTACCCCACCAATATCCCAAAGTGCACTCAATGTGAGACAAATATCCTCCTTCTCTTGAACCTTTCTTCCTCCTACCCCTGCTTTCTCTTACACCCCAAAGAGAGAACTGGCCAGTATAATGAGTAAAACAGTAATAAGACAATATCAATGTTTTTTTTTTTCAAAATGACTGCAGTTTTGTTATACTTAAATATGTTCATGTGAATCTTTGAAGGAAATCATATTGTTTCTCTATGTACTTTTCAATGTAACCAGTATTTACTTCGCTCACCTATTTTATAAAACGCAATAAAAATATTTAATTTAAAAAAACAATGCTCATTAAAACACTACAAATGTATAATCAACATTTCTATTAAAATATAAATTTAACATTTCTCTTAAAATATGACTCCATCGAAGCATAACAGATTAGAAAAACACTGAAAAGAAAAAACAAACACTTTCCTTAAGAGAAACAAGGCTGCTTTCCCTGCCTAAATTGCATTTGATGGTGATTGCATTTGAGGCTCTATAGCTATACACCCCCTCCCAGATAGGAAAGAAATGATATTAAGAGTTATTATACCTGTAACACAAGGTATGCTGTATATTTGGTAAAGTGCCCATGTGAAAGACTTTACGTGAGTGAAATGACACAAAGGTCAGATAGCGCATTAATGAACCTAAAAAACTATGAAAGCTCTGGTTTCTTCACATTTCCTTGAATATTGGCACAATAAAGGAGAGGGGACAATAAAGAGCTTTTATTGACAAGAAGGGAAACATTTTGGACCTATACTCTCAGTTCTATTAAACTTATGGGTATAAATAAGTATATAGATTTTCTCTTTTTTTCCCTAATGTGTTATTCCAGAGTTACATTTTATTGAATCATATTTTAAGAGAAATGTTGATTATACATTTATAGTGTTTAATGAGCATTTTGTTTTAAGTTTGGATATGGATAGGGTTAATCTGTGTATACAATTGAGTACATTTGCTGAGACGACTAGGTGGTGATAAAAGATGTGATCTCCCAATATCTGGAGGGGCTATGAGAGCTATTCAAACTATGATTCAATGTGAACTAGCATATATACGATTAAGGGTATTAAACCAGAAACGTTGCATATGACATGACATTAATAAAATGGAATAATGGTCTTAAGAAAAGTGAATGTGCTGCTGGACTTTGCTGTGTTTGGAAATACAAACAAGGGTGTCAGTTAATTGTAATCTTCCTTAGACATATACAAAAAATAGAAGTGATCTACACTCTCAAACCAGAGTGTGCACTGTATGCATTGGACTGAATGAGTTATTCTTTGTATTGTCTTTGACAATTGTATCGTCTGGATTTTGAATATCTCTCAAATGCTCAAGAAACAAAAAGGGACAGTCCGCTTGAAAATTGTTATCGTTTAAAAAAAGATAATCCCTTTATTACCCATTCCCCATAACCAACAATGTTAGATTAATATACTTTTTTTTACCTCTTATTACCTGTATCTAAGCCCCATGCAGACTGCCCCTTATCTCAGCATTTTTTTAAGCGTTCTAAAAACTTGCATTTTAACCAATTAGTGCTGGTTCTTATGAACCAATTATTCTCCACGGGAGTGAGCACAGGGTTATCTTTATAGCATACATGAACTAGCACGGTCTGGCTGTAGTGCAAGATTGCCAAAAAAAAAGGGCCCGCCAGGGCTCAGAAACAGGCAATCTTAGAGGTTATAAAGTATATTAATATAACACCAACATTGTTATTAACAATGTTGGTTATGGGGAAGGGTAGTAAATGGATCTTTTTAAACAATAACGAATACAATAAAAAAAAATTGAAAAAAAAAATCAAGCAGACTCACTTTTTTTTCCTGGAACCCCCTAGAGCTGACTAAATATACTACATGCAATTGAAAAAAATAAATAAAAGATATTCCTACCAGCAGTGTAGAATACAAAATTATCTCCAACTTACAAACATAACTGATCTTGCATCCGGTGCTATAACATTTAATGAAACTGTTCTTCCTCATTAATGAAGACTGTGCAACGATCAGCTGTATAAATTCTATCATTCAAAAGTTCAGGATGACCGACTCCAGTCACCAAGTGCAAACTACTATGACTGGGTTCTCACTCCCCTTGATGGCGTTTGTAATGTTGCCATATATGCTTTTGAACACTGTAGTCAGGCAAGGGGGAGTGTAGTTATTCATAAAATTAGCTGCATATTTGATATAATCCACCTATTCTTTAGAGTTTAGCTTTCATATTAATACAGAGTTATGATGCATTACCATTCTGTAAAAGCCTATTAAAGTTATCATGAAGTTTCTCACTGCAAAGTATATGAGAAAATGTTAATCCAGTTATTTTTGTTCTTTCTGCAGAGTCTTTTTACATATATCTGCCTACTAATGGAGAAGGGGTATCAGGAAGCAGAAATGAATAGCTTTAGTGGGAAAGCCAAAACACAGCAAGACCAGGCGGCTACATCTGTGTAAATGGAGCCTAAAAGTGTTGTTCAACCCATCTAGTGAAAAAAACCTACTGGCACCAACACAGAACGCCAGCTTTACAAGTGTTACACAGACATGCAGAGCTTGCCAAAACGTTTTCACTCCAAAGAATACATTCTTCTTTAAGTCTGCAGTGTTCTCTGCCAGAACTTCACTGTGCGGCGCGCATACATAATTTCTTTTTTAATTGAATAATTATCAGTCCCACATTTTGCTGGCCTCACGCAGCTCTACGAAATGCATTTATCCCAACTTAATCTCACAGTAATGTAAGATGTATCTTTATACAGAAATGCCTGGCGAGTACAGAAACTGCAGAACATTTCCATGTAAAATATTTAAAATGGACAGGGATATAGGAAATGTGCACAAACCTGAGAAACATTTAATATTGTCAAAACACAACGCTGAGTACATTTTTTTTTTTTTTTTTTTTTTAGTAAATTCCTTTATTCACTTTCCAAGAAGAAATTAAACATGTTAAACAAAAAAAAAACAACAAAGCAAATTGGTGGCCAGACACTAGTATCTATCTTTATATCTATTTGACACCCTGAAGATCAGATCATTCTTTACTTTCAGGACAAAACAAAATTGCCTGAAATAAATTTTTTAATACAAATATTGTTCCCAGGAAAATGTTAATTTCAAATAACAGGTTTTAGATTTCCCAATGAAAAATTAATATAAAGAAAAGTTTTTCAAAAAGGTCCATATAACCTGTTGGCAGAAGAGAAAATGAATGACAAAAATCTACAACACAATGTATGCTTACCCATCAGCAATCAAAAGAACTGGAGTTTTGCAGCATTTTAAAGGATTCTTTTAAAACAATAACGACAAATTCATTTTCATGTTGAAATAAATTATTCCTTATAATCTGTATCATGACGTCAATAAAACATATTCTATTATTGGAAAGTGTAAGCAGTGTTTCTTGGTTCTCAAAAACAAAATAATATAAATATTAAGGATTAAGGAAGGCCTTTCTAGGGGTCTGAAATAACTATGCCCAAGAATAGGTGTACAGTATAGACAAGCACTACAATAAATCTGTAGCAAGTTCAGTCTAAAGGGCTTATAGCCAATGAGAATTAGCACCTAGTGAATAAAATCTGCGTGGAACCGAGTGAACGTTTAAATACCCAATTTAGCATCCTGACCAGATGTAGAAACAAAATGTCAGGCGTATGGAGAAGCCATCTTATAAAATGAACACATTATACAGGCAGCAAGTATGGATTCAAGTGAAACAATAGCCGTGACTGAAGCCCATGAGGCAAACAGCAAGCGTTAAGGTTTGTACACAAGTCCGAATGAATCATTGTGCTGCACTACTCTTCTTGTTTTTGCTTTTCTTGTCTTTCTTTTTCAGTCCGTCCATGTTTGCTCTGAGAAGGTTGGAATAAGCCTGAAAATAGAAATAAAGGGGCTTTCACAAAGAGTATATTCAAATAAATAAGCTTGGAAAAACAGTATTGGTTAACAGGACAAACATTTAAAAAGGGACATGAAAACAAAAATGGTTTCAGAATTGAGAAAAACAACAAAACAAAAAATTTCAACTGATTTTAATTATCAAATTTACTTTGTTCTCTTAGTAACCTCTGTTGAATATTAGGTAGGTAAAGTCAAGAGGATGCACCTGTGTGGATCACTATATGGAAAGAGCTTTGTTGCTATATTTTTAAAAAGGTTTACATTTGTAAGAGCACTATATGGCAGCAGTGTTTTCATAGACTACTGCTATACAGTGCTCCAGACTGCCTACATAGGTATGTATGCTATATAAAAAAAAAAAAAAAAAAAAATGAATACCAAAAGAATGAAGCAAAATTTGACAATGAAAACTTTTTCAAATGTGCATCCTTTATTTGAATCACAAAAGAATCATTTTGGGTTTTCACACATCCCTTTAAAATCTTACAAACAATATGAAATTCAGCTTAAAATGTTAAACCGCAGAAGCAATTTTTTTACTTTATAGAAAATCTGCACTCCAGAGGTTTCGCCCAGCAACGACGTGCAATATAAAAAAACTTAGAGATTGAAATAAATACAATCTCAGTCTGACAGTTTATGGTGCAATGTAAACACATGAACTCAGATTCACTATAATGTTATTTCTTCAGCCATCTGCACATAATGGAGTTTTGCATTGCACAGTAATTGCGGAATACAAGTCTGTCTGTTCCCAAAGTAAATATGGTTGAATAAAATATTTCACTGTAGCATATTTACATAGCAAGTTATATTAGGGGACCCGTTTTCCTATAGATACCCCCAGCAAACAGTGTTTCAACCATAGCTAGGGATTCTAAATACAAGCTGCAAGTGTGGCAGTGTAACTAGAGGTAAACAATATTGCTTATCACAATTAAAGGGACATTACAATAAAATATAATACAGCATTTAAATGAAAGATTAACCTGAGAAAAGCACAGACATGTAATTCTATTAGGAAATCTGGAAGAGGAATCACAAACAAGAGGGCACCTCCTAGTATAATACTGAGATTGTAACAAACAGTAGTGGGTCTTGTATTGCAATTATACTCACAAAGGGAGCAGCACCAAATGTGCTAAGTGACGCAAGCAGGGATCTCACAGTGTCCCAGCAAACTGATCCTCAAACAGGATGTAGAGGCCCAGGTGTGCCAAGGGATGATCGAATAAAGCTCAGGCTTCCATATAATACAGTATATTTTTATTAAAACCAATAATAAAAAACAATGGGTGTGTATTACCGAAAGTATATAAAAACAATATTGTCAACAGATTGCAACGCGTTTCTCAGCTGTGCTAGCGGTTTCTTCAGGCATCTGTTATCATGGAAGCTCTGGCTTTTAAATCTCCACTACCCAATCCCCTAATGGACTCCTCCCACTCACTGGCTAAACAGGTGCAGTTAATCAACAATAAACCTCTCTTCCATATGTTCTTTTGCATAAATACACAACGCTTGTCATCGACAATGTCCTAATAGACATTATAAATCCATATAACTAGTATATCCCATATATCAAAAAACATAAATTTAATGATCGTAACTATGTTAAAATGTCACGTATTGATCTTTTATGTCATGGCAAAATAAACCAGTCTCTGCAATAATCGCCTACATTTGACATATGTACAAAAATCAGCTGACCACCAGCATTCGCCCCTTTTAGTATATGAATTTTGCAAATAGACCCCATCATTATTGCATTACTATATTTTTTTAGTAGTTTTATTAACACACTAACCAATATCACACACACCCTACAACCCATTACACACCTCTTATTAGTCCAGTCCATATCATACGTTTAAAAAAATGTCCAAGTGTATATAATGTTATCACATTTCCCCCTGATTATAGTACCCACCTAGATATATCTTTCATACACTGACACTTCTGCATTCCTTTTTATCATTTAGCACATATACCCACATAGTTTATAGAAAATCATGTTTTTCCCTATCCCAATGTTAGCACTACACTAATCATATACACTATATTATAGTTTATATAGTCACACACCCCATTAAAGCACTACTGTAAATCCAGCTTTAAAATCACACCCTCCCTATATGTGTATATTATTATTTTTTTAAGTTTATTCACATAACACTATTTGCTCTCTCTTCATATTTCATATACTTATATAGCGTACTATAGATAGGACACTTACACGTATTAGAATTATATAAATTGGTTTTATTCACATTACATGATAGGAAATGTTGACTCCTAATTGGTCCTTATAGCCAATCCCCAGATCCCATAAAATTCATAGTCAAGGGTTAAATCTATTTTTATCAACATGCAGTGGTCATGGAGTACCAGTCATCTCCTTACCACACCCTCTCTGACGTATCGCTCTCAGAGAGCATCACACACCTTAGAGACTCCCCTCTATTGGAGGAGTTCGGAAGGGGAACAGGTTAGAATTCTCAGAATATCCCTACAGGGTAAGCCTATGTATCCCTGATGGGCAGTGCCTAGATACCGGGTTTAAAGTATCAGAAAAATAAAAAAGGAAGGACAGAGGTATCGTATGGCACACTTAGGGTGAGAATCTAGACTATCATAATGGAGGTGAGCTAGACGACCCGTAACATAAAATATAACCTTTATTGTTTATTAATTAAAATCAAAATAAGAGATTAAAATAAGGTATGCAACACATACATTCACAATATCTTGACCCAGTAACGTTAAATTGGATTGGTGATGTTGGTCCTCCTAAGGTATCAACAATCAGTTCAGTATCTATAAACTACATGAAGGTATCCTGTCATTACTATCCAAGTGTACAGATAGGGATTCCGGACACACTAAAGACAGTCTAGCATAAGACTATTAATTATTCAAAATAGGATAACGTTCCTGGAGAATTGTAACCAGGTATAAGTTTATATAAGGGTTCAAATAGGAAAAATTCAAAAATACTAGCACTATCTGACTTGGATGTAAACTAATTATATAGAGGTGTGTAATCACATATGTACCCAATCTAAATATTCAGGGTCAGGTAGGGGATATGCAGGCAACTAGTGGTCCACCGGGAACCCCTACAAGGTAATCTATGTTTCAAATAGTAAGTGTAGGTATATACCAAGGATGACAAAGTGTCATCTAATAATTAAATAGAGAAAACAAAAATTTTAAAAAATAGAAAGTGTGTTTAAAAGAGAAACACACTCGTAGGTATAAAATTACACTAGCTTCTCTCAGGACATTGAGGGATGAATTCCCTGTAGTTCCTATCAATAATCCTAAGTGCGTGTCAGCCTGTTTATGTGGTATATCACGAATCGTATATAGCTCTAATTATAGATCTAGGGTGTAGGTGTGGGTATTACGATATGACAGCACTGTTAAATAATACTGTGCAGATGCCACCATGGCCCTTTATATTTAACCCACTATATCCCTGCTATATAAGTGAATATACGAAACACTGATATATTTTCTATAAAAACCACCAGCTAAACGCGAATGCCAATTAAGGCCAACATGTTATTAAAGTATTATATAGAGAGAAGCAGTGCAAAACGCCTGACACTTTATCAAAGGCCCATGCTAATTAGTAAACATGGTTATTTTACCTGCTCTCACCAAGGTAATCCTAAAAATCTGGCCTAAGGACAGGCTAAAAAAAAAGTGATCTAGGCCCATTCTGGTATAGTTCATGTCACCTTTTTGCCTCAAAATGAAATCGTTAAATTTTTCACTAAATTTACATACCGCTTATGCAGTCATGACACAAATGGTTGTAAAAGCTTTGTCCAGAAATAACAGACATGCATGGCTTTGCCATTGCTTTTTGGTAATTAGAAGGCTGCTAATTGCAGCTGCACTTCTGAAATTCCTGGCCTAGAAGCGATTAATTGGATAGCTTGTAAGGCTAATTTTAGCTGTAGTGTAGAGATTACACTCCCACTTGACACATCACCCCCCCTACCTCCCTCAGCCCCCAACTGGCCACCACCATTTTAGGTACTCGCAAGAAAAAAAAAAAAAAAAAAAAAAAAAAGAAAAAAAAAATAAGGATCCATACACAATATATATAAATAAATAAATATATATATATATATATATATATGTCTGTGTATATATATTATTATATATAATGCGTGTGTATATCTCTGTGTATGTATGTGTGTGTATATTATTATATATATATATATATATATAGGCCAAAGGTAAAAGTCACTGTTACTGCCCTTTCCAAATTAATTGTCTTGCAGACAAAAACAAAGTCCGGTGAATATACGTTCTCTGTATCAAAGCAATAAACCTTTAAAGAATATATGTGTATATGAATAGCTTTGAACTGCTTAAAACAGCTCGGCTGACCCCCTATACACGCCTGTGTAGATATCAATAAACATATCAGAGACTGAGTGTGCTTCAGAAAACCGGAGGTTCAAGGGGTACAAAGAAGCGGTCAAAAACAGAGTATGCGGTACCTTCAAATCTCGGACATAAAGAGTGAAGACCGGGACTTGTTATCCCAGACGGCGTAAGCGCCTATACTCACCGCTCCTCTGGACCGCTGACCCCTTAAAATAGCTCAGTCTCTGATCTACCTCCGGAATTCACATATGTGCACTCGATGGTCTCCTCGGCAAAACTTCAGAGAGGCGTCCTACTGTGCAGGAGGGGGCGTGACGTGCGTGCTTCAGCGTTTCGAATCCATACGCTGATCCTGATCGGCTATCGAAAACAGAGTTCCCATAAACCGGCTTTGGAGCTTAAAGTCCCAGACCTGCTGCTGCTGCCCGGAATAATTGTAGTAAAGTAGAAAGGAGTTGCAAGCAGCGGTCTTAAAAGCAAACAGTCTTTATTAGAATATAGGATAAAAACACTCCATGAAGTGGCACAAATGCATACACAACATTAGTCCGCTAACATGTTTCGGCCTGAGGCCGTAATCATAGCTAATGGACTTAGCACCTGTGTACCTTAAAAAGCACCAGGATCGCCCTGATTGGGTAAAAACAAAATCTCGCATTGTGATGCTGGTTAACTCTTTGAGTACTTTTACAAGGAAATGTTATATTTCAATTCAGAATTTTCTTATTACAAAGAGCCTGTCACTGGAGAACCCTCCAATAACAAAAATGAATATACACAAAAACATATATGACAGCAGAATTATCAAATGGAAACTGTTCAAAAGATTTAAACAATAAGTCTAACTATGAACTAAACCGCTAAAAAAGCACACCATAGAGAGCAACTACCAACCTACCAAATTGTGAAGCGTTTAAAGCACAATACAATATGTAGCGGTGCACATGTAGAGTTACTAACATGATACATAATATTATTTAATCATAAGCCCTAAACAGTTACATTGTTTCTGTTTTAATGGTGGCAAAAAGCGTTACAAAACCTACAAAGATTTGGTGTAATCAAAGATTAATGTATAATGGATAAATAGTAAAAGTTTCCTAATCTGTCATGTTGTTGTAATTAAGGACATGTTATTGGATGGGGAACATAAATAATATTATTAATCTCAACTGAACTAGAGAGGAGGGAAAAATACTAATAATAAGAACACTTATTTAAGTAGCTGAATGTTGGATTATATATAACCTGAACACTGCATAATTCCTCTTTCGTATTGATAAATTTATATATTTCATTTAATTATACTTAGTTTCATTTTATTTTAACAAAGGAATGTAAACAAGATTCGTATGTCACCAAACAACCCCTGTATTACCATATTAATGATATTCTCCTTGTGGAGTATTCAACGGTATGGCTAGTAAATACCTAGTCCCCAAGGGGAAATGTAGAAAAGAAAGGTTCTATATATCATAAAAAAGAAAGAAAGAACGATTCAATGGAGGCATGACAAATGTCAATAATGCAAAAAAGCACGGCAGTAAATGCAATAGATTCTATTACATCATGATATGTTTATACCACAATATAATAAAACATTATATCGTTACTTTATTGTTATAATAATAATAATAGGGGACAGAAGCTGGTGCCGCAGAAAAGGGAAAGTAACCCATGGCAAAAAATCTCTTATTGCCAATAATTAATTAGATCATACTCGGAGTTCAGGCCAGTGGGTACACGGGTCTGGAGTCTGAAGATCCAAAACATTTCCCTCTTCTGTAGCAACCTATCCCTATCCCCTCCCCTTGGTGGACAGGTAACTCTTTCAATAGCCTGCCATTTCAGTGTATTGACACTGCTATGATGATATTTAGCAAAATGCTGTACCAAGGGAGTGGATGCCGTACCTGCCTGTATGGTTGATAGATGATTACGTATGCGGACCTTAACCTCTGTTGTGGTAAGTCCCACGTACTGTAAATGACAGTGGGTACAACTGAGGACATAGACCACATATGTGGAGGTACACTTTAGGCATGTTTGTATGGGGAACCTTTCACCTGTCACTTCTGATTTAACATTATCCGCAGGGAGGACAAACTCACACACCCTACATTTATTGTGACATTTGAAAATGCCCCTATGTGTAAGCCAGGAGCTCTGTCGTGTATCGGTTTTGGGTAAGACTGATGGTGACAACATGTTACCTAAAGTGCTTGTTTTCCTATAGGAACACCGCAATCCTTTGGAGACACAGTTCTCCAATTTGTCATCTGCAGCAAGAAAAGAGAAATGTTTTTTCACTATTCTGCAAATGTCCTGATATTCCTGACTGTATTCTGTGACAAAGGTTATTCCTTTGTGATGTTCCTCAGATAGACTGAGAGCATTACTTTTTGTATCCAAAGTTTGCTTCCTATCAAGCGTATCAACCTGATTTCTTGCTTTTTTGATGACATGGGAACTGTATCCTCTACTCTTCAATCTGTTTGTCAAATCTTTTGATTGTTCTGTGTATTTATCAGGTAATGTGCAATTGCGCTTGACCCTAGTGAACTGTCCCTTAGCTACCGCATAGGGTACATGTCTTGGGTGACAACTACTCGCATGGAGGAGTGTATTCCCTGCTATGGGTTTCCTAAAAATCTCAGTAATCACCCTTCCATCATCCATACCTTTGATGGTGATGTCCAAAAAGTTTATTTCATTTTCACTCAGTTCATAGGTAAACTTGATTCCAATATTATTGGAGTTCAAATATGCCACAAAAGATGTAAACTGCATTGTGCTCCCCTTCCATACAAGAAGGAGATCATCAATAAAGCGAACATAAAAACAAATTAGGTGTCTGTAGGAATTTCCATCTCCAAAGACGTGGGACAGCTCCCACCAACCCATAAAAAGGTTGGCATAGGAGGGGGCAAACTTAGCCCCCATGGCTGTCCCACGTCTCTGGAGATAGAACCTGTCCTCAAAAGAAAAATAGTTGTGGGTTAGCAAAAACTTTAATACTCTGAGTATGAAGCACCGAAAGTCCTCAGAAAAATCAGAATAGTATTCCAGGAAAAAACCAACTGCTGTAAGGCCCTCCTCATGAGGGATCGAGGAATACAATGCTACTACGTCAAACGCTTCACAATTTGGTAGGTTGGTAGTTGCTCTCTATGGTGTGCTTTTTTAGCGGTTTAGTTCATAGTTAGACTTATTGTTTAAATCTTTTGAACAGTTTCCATTTGATAATTCTGCTGTCATATATGTTTTTGTGTATATTCATTTTTGTTATTGGAGGGTTCTCCAGTGACAGGCTCTTTGTAATAAGAAAATTCTGAATTGAAATATAACATTTCCTTGTAAAAGTACTCAAAGAGTTAACCAGCATCACAATGCGAGATTTTGTTTTTACCCAATCAGGGCGATCCTGGTGCTTTTTAAGGTACACAGGTGCTAAGTCCATTAGCTATGATTACGGCCTCAGGCCGAAACATGTTAGCGGACTAATGTTGTGTATGCATTTGTGCCACTTCATGGAGTGTTTTTATCCTATATTCTAATAAAGACTGTTTGCTTTTAAGACCGCTGCTTGCAACTCCTTTCTACTTTACTACAATTATTCCGGGCAGCAGCAGCAGGTCTGGGACTTTAAGCTCCAAAGCCGGTTTATGGGAACTCTGTTTTCGATAGCCGATCAGGATCAGCGTATGGATTCGAAACGCTGAAGCACGCACGTCACGCCCCCTCCTGCACAGTAGGACGCCTCTCTGAAGTTTTGCCGAGGAGACCATCGAGTGCACATATGTGAATTCCGGAGGTAGATCAGAGACTGAGCTATTTTAAGGGGTCAGCGGTCCAGAGGAGCGGTGAGTATAGGCGCTTACGCCGTCTGGGATAACAAGTCCCGGTCTTCACTCTTTATGTCCGAGATTTGAAGGTACCGCATACTCTGTTTTTGACCGCTTCTTTGTACCCCTTGAACCTCCGGTTTTCTGAAGCACACTCAGTCTCTGATATGTTTATTGATATCTACACAGGCGTGTATAGGGGGTCAGCCGAGCTGTTTTAAGCAGTTCAAAGCTATTCATATACACATATATTCTTTAAAGGTTTATTGCTTTGATACAGAGAACGTATATTCACCGGACTTTGTTTTTGTCTGCAAGACAATTAATTTGGAAAGGGCAGTAACAGTGACTTTTACCTTTGGCTTGTTTATTTAGGTGCTTAGCCTGGTTGCACCCTACTGTTACTGTCCAACTCACAGAGCTGTCCTTTCTCTCCATGGAGGTCACTAATTTTTATTCATTGTTGCCTGTCACGGAAAGGGACTATCCTACACTAGAAATTGAGAGGATCTTTTCTACTGATAAATCCAATTATTCATTGTCCACATTGTTTGAAGATATGGAAAAGCTCTTGATAAGGGAACACAAACTACAGTGGGACATTTGGACTTTGGAAACATACATTAAACTCAAAATTATACCACGTGGTTTGAGATTGAATAAATTTCCCACGTTTGATGTCACTGATGTAGATTTTATTAGTACATGGAATGATATTTTGTCTGATTGTTCTACTCGCCTAATGTTATTATTAATTTCATATAAATCAAATGTTTTGAAGGCTATTAGAGGAGAGATAGAGCTTTTACAGACAGAAATGAATTCAAGACAGCTGGAGACTAGCTTCGCCAAATTTGATGGTATTCTTAAAATAACAGTTGCACAGGTGAAAAAAGCAGTCCTTGAAACTAAACAAACGAAATTTATAAGGGATCAGACAGACTATAATAGCAATACTGTTTATACATGGAAAAAGGCAGACAACAGACCCAGAAGACAGTCTAGAGGTAGATCCAGGAATAGACGGAATGGTAGTAGGAATAGAAATACAAATAATGATCAAGGGGCTGTACATAATACAGAAGCCAAGAGAGTGACATATTCTGACACTGACTTTGAGTCAGGGGATGATAATGGGGCTTCGAGTGGTGATGAACCACCAAGAAGCATACTTAAAAATACCAAGCAAAATCCATCACAACAGGCAGTCTGCGAGGCATCTGGCTCTGGTCACCATCAGATACAAGCAGTGACGTCTAAGACTAAATCTGCTGAACCTAAAGGCTCCTCCACAAAGTATGTTGATAATAGTACAACAGTACCACAAACAGCTATATCTGATGATGATCAACGCCAGATAGAGCAGGTTTTTCGTCTTCCTCCACAGCGCACAGGGATAGGACAAACAAGTCAGGACCACTACCATTTGAGAGGTCAAAGAGGCAGGAAGAAATACAAATAACTAATGTAAATAATGTGATAAATTTATCAGGATTCACTTTAACAGACCCACAAATCTCCCTACTCTGCCATGGCTTGAATTTTGCTCCTACTAAACATTTCAATGTATTTAACACTATTCTTGATGTAAATAAACTTATACGTAATATGACCCTTCAGAGACATTTTTTCACAGAACCCCAACAGTCTACACAAGGGGATAGCCTTAATTCCCAGCCAATGCAACTTACATATACCCCTAAACTAAGTAGATTCAATTTTGGTGAAACATGTGATTTAATCAATTTGGAGAGTTTGTCACATGACTCTTTATCACTAACCAACAAACAAAGTATTAATGCTGCTAGTGGTTTTCAAAACAAATCAGAATTTTACCCCATTCATAATAGGGGTTCCACCCTAGAAACTTTCTTTAAGCGAGTGGAACGAGACTTGATTAAACTTAAAGATTCAGTTGCCTACCAGACCCCCAATTTGTCTAGGTCTGAGAGAGTGGCTCTTAAGGAGCTCCAAGAGAATAAAAACATAGTTATACGCTCAGCCGATAAGGGGGGCTCTGTCGTGGTTTTGAACAAGACTGACTATGTAAATGAGGCACTACGCCAGCTTAACAATGTAGAGGATTATATCCCCCTTGATAGGGATCCTACCACTACATTTAAGAAGGATCTATTGGACATTTTGGACGATGGGTTGGAGGAAGGGCACTACGATCAAAAAACATTTGAATTTTTAGTAGTGGATCATCCAGTTGTGCCCATTTTCCATCATTTGCCCAAAGTCCATAAGTCCCTGACAGAAGTCAGGGGTCGTCCAATAGTGAGTGGTATTAATTCTCTGTTGGAACATGTGTCACAATGGGTTGATAGCATTCTACAACCACTTGTTAAGAACCTACATAGCTACATCCAGGATACGAAGGATGTAATAATGATTTTGGACAAACTTAAGTGGAACAGTGCTTGCTATAAATGGGCAACTATTGACGTAGTAGCATTGTATTCCTCGATCCCTCATGAGGAGGGCCTTACAGCAGTTGGTTTTTTCCTGGAATACTATTCTGATTTTTCTGAGGACTTTCGGTGCTTCATACTCAGAGTATTAAAGTTTTTGCTAACCCACAACTATTTTTCTTTTGAGGACAGGTTCTATCTCCAGAGACGTGGGACAGCCATGGGGGCTAAGTTTGCCCCCTCCTATGCCAACCTTTTTATGGGTTGGTGGGAGCTGTCCCACGTCTTTGGAGATGGAAATTCCTACAGACACCTAATTTGTTTTTATGTTCGCTTTATTGATGATCTCCTTCTTGTATGGAAGGGGAGCACAATGCAGTTTACATCTTTTGTGGCATATTTGAACTCCAATAATATTGGAATCAAGTTTACCTATGAACTGAGTGAAAATGAAATAAACTTTTTGGACATCACCATCAAAGGTATGGATGATGGAAGGGTGATTACTGAGATTTTTAGGAAACCCATAGCAGGGAATACACTCCTCCATGCGAGTAGTTGTCACCCAAGACATGTACCCTATGCGGTAGCTAAGGGACAGTTCACTAGGGTCAAGCGCAATTGCACATTACCTGATAAATACACAGAACAATCAAAAGATTTGACAAACAGATTGAAGAGTAGAGGATACAGTTCCCATGTCATCAAAAAAGCAAGAAATCAGGTTGATACGCTTGATAGGAAGCAAACTTTGGATACAAAAAGTAATGCTCTCAGTCTATCTGAGGAACATCACAAAGGAATAACCTTTGTCACAGAATACAGTCAGGAATATCAGGACATTTGCAGAATAGTGAAAAAACATTTCTCTTTTCTTGCTGCAGATGACAAATTGGAGAACTGTGTCTCCAAAGGATTGCGGTGTTCCTATAGGAAAACAAGCACTTTAGGTAACATGTTGTCACCATCAGTCTTACCCAAAACCGATACACGACAGAGCTCCTGGCTTACACATAGGGGCATTTTCAAATGTCACAATAAATGTAGGGTGTGTGAGTTTGTCCTCCCTGCGGATAATGTTAAATCAGAAGTGACAGGTGAAAGGTTCCCCATACAAACATGCCTAAAGTGTACCTCCACATATGTGGTCTATGTCCTCAGTTGTACCCACTGTCATTTACAGTACGTGGGACTTACCACAACAGAGGTTAAGGTCCGCATACGTAATCATCTATCAACCATACAGGCAGGTACGGCATCCACTCCCTTGGTACAGCATTTTGCTAAATATCATCATAGCAGTGTCAATACACTGAAATGGCAGGCTATTGAAAGAGTTACCTGTCCACCAAGGGGAGGGGATAGGGATAGGTTGCTACAGAAGAGGGAAATGTTTTGGATCTTCAGACTCCAGACCCGTGTACCCACTGGCCTGAACTCCGAGTATGATCTAATTAATTATTGGCAATAAGAGATTTTTTGCCATGGGTTACTTTCCCTTTTCTGCGGCACCAGCTTCTGTCCCCTATTATTATTATTATAACAATAAAGTAACGATATAATGTTTTATTATATTGTGGTATAAACATATCATGATGTAATAGAATCTATTGCATTTACTGCCGTGCTTTTTTGCATTATTGACATTTGTCATGCCTCCATTGAATCGTTCTTTCTTTCTTTTTTATGATATATAGAACCTTTCTTTTCTACATTTCCCCTTGGGGACTAGGTATTTACTAGCCATACCGTTGAATACTCCACAAGGAGAATATCATTAATATGGTAATACAGGGGTTGTTTGGTGACATACGAATCTTGTTTACATTCCTTTGTTAAAATAAAATGAAACTAAGTATAATTAAATGAAATATATAAATTTATCAATACGAAAGAGGAATTATGCAGTGTTCAGGTTATATATAATCCAACATTCAGCTACTTAAATAAGTGTTCTTATTATTAGTATTTTTCCCTCCTCTCTAGTTCAGTTGAGATTAATAATATTATTTATGTTCCCCATCCAATAACATGTCCTTAATTACAACAACATGACAGATTAGGAAACTTTTACTATTTATCCATTATACATTAATCTTTGATTACACCAAATCTTTGTAGGTTTTGTAACGCTTTTTGCCACCATTAAAACAGAAACAATGTAACTGTTTAGGGCTTATGATTAAATAATATTATGTATCATGTTAGTAACTCTACATGTGCACCGCTACATATTGTATTGTGCTTTAAACGCTTCACAATTTGGTAGGTTGGTAGTTGCTCTCTATGGTGTGCTTTTTTAGCGGTTTAGTTCATAGTTAGACTTATTGTTTAAATCTTTTGAACAGTTTCCATTTGATAATTCTGCTGTCATATATGTTTTTGTGTATATTCATTTTTGTTATTGGAGGGTTCTCCAGTGACAGGCTCTTTGTAATAAGAAAATTCTGAATTGAAATATAACATTTCCTTGTAAAAGTACTCAAAGAGTTAACCAGCATCACAATGCGAGATTTTGTTTTTACCCAATCAGGGCGATCCTGGTGCTTTTTAAGGTACACAGGTGCTAAGTCCATTAGCTATGATTACGGCCTCAGGCCGAAACATGTTAGCGGACTAATGTTGTGTATGCATTTGTGCCACTTCATGGAGTGTTTTTATCCTATATTCTAATAAAGACTGTTTGCTTTTAAGACCGCTGCTTGCAACTCCTTTCTACTTTACTATATATATATATATATATATATATATATATATATATATATATATATATATATATATATATATATATAGTGTGTGTGTATATTATATATATATACATACATACATACATAGAGATATACACACACATTATATATAATAATATATATATACACACACACAATATATATATATATATATATATATATATATATATACACACACATACATACATATACACACACATTATATATAATAATATATATACACAGACACAGAGATATACACACACATTAGATAGATAGATAGATAGATATATATATATATATATATATATATACATATACATATACACACACACAGAGATAGGTTTTCGGAGGTTTTGCCTCCTTCATCAGCATGTAAAAGTAACTTATTTATGAAAGTCCTGAGAGTGCATTTTCTTCTGGCTAAATATAAAGATATAGAGACACAGAGATATAGAGACACAGAGATATAGAGACACAGAGATATAGAGACATAGAGATGATAGAGATAGAGATGATAGAGACTTTCATTTTTCACACTACTGCAGAAAGATATTTCTGGGACAGAAAGATATTTTTGGGCCATTTTAGCCAGAGCTGGAAATTTTAGTTTATTAACTGTCTAGTACTTCAGGGGTTTGTCTGAACAAGGTACAGTGATCCCTCCCAGGTAGGCTTCCAGCTGTATAGTAGCAGTGAACAATTTTTAGTTAACTCTCCACTCCATTTCAAAATGAAATGGGAACATGCAGTTTGAAAAAACGCCACAAGATGGCGTATGGGTAAGATCTGGAGGTATCATTTTAAGTATTGGTGCATTTTCACGAGTACAAGTACCCATGCAAATACTAGTATCGTTGCAACCCTATTTATGTCAACAGGGTACGCTAGGCAAAGTACCCTGTGGCATTGTAGTTAAGTTTAATAGGCTCCCTAATTGGCTTTATCAGATAACTACAAAACAATTCACTCTACAGGTGGAGTTTGGCTATTAATAAATAACTGCAGTAAAATGGATGTTTGTTTTAAAAACGTTAAGACTTGGCTGATATGTTGTTCTATAGCATTCACAACTAAAATGTCTTGTAATTACAAGGTGTTTACTGTCCCTTTAGGGAACTATTAAACAATGTGAGATATTTACTTCATAAGCTCATTCATTACTGGTTACTAAATGGATATAAAAACAGACGACTTTAACCCCTTTGTGCACGTTCTTCTCTGAAATTCCCAGTAGCAAAGTACCGAAGAATACACTGCTCATTTGGTAAAAACAAATATTTTAAATCAAAGTAAACATAAAAAGAAAAAGATTGTGTAAAAAAACAGCAAACTTACTTATTTTCTTGCAAAATCAGAACTTAGAAAATTTCACTTAGCTACTGTCCTCAGGGTGATAAAAGAGCTTACATGTTGGCCACGTAGGTTGCATTCTGGGTGACACTCTGTTTATCTAGTCTATTCACTTAATAGTAAACCAGCTCATGTTACTTTAGAAGTTTTAGGACATCAAGTAGACGTGCATTCTGCAACTTGGTTAGCTGCCGAGTGCGGAAAAAGGGGGCCGCTCGCAGCCTTCATCTCTTTTATGAGACGGATTCCTTCTTGTGAAAGTGCAACAAACCAAGTTATGGATTTGCATAGATCTTAGTGTGTTGCACTTTCAAAGAAGGAATCCGGCTCTTAAAAACCCTAAGGATGCGAGCGGCTGTTTCTTCCACATTCAGCGGCTAATGATGCTGCTGAATACACAAATCTAGCTCGCTAACCCATCCCGTACAGACCACAGCCTCCTTGTAGGGCTGTAACAGGAAGTAATGGACACTGCACAAATGAAGCAAAAATTGGTAAGATCCATTTAAAATGATGAATAATACATATTGCAATGGTTTCTACTAAGTATAAGCCACTGCTTAGTGTTTTTATAACAACAATAAAAGCAGACTGTTTCATAACCCATTGAACAGAAATTGAGAAGAAAGGTAAAATCTATTACAACATGCTTATGCTCTGCAACTGTCAGTAAAAATTAACTTACCATTTGGAATTTGTTCACATCTTTTGAGCTGACCTACAAAAACACACAGACAAAATAAATAAGGCTTGCAAATGTGTTCTGACTTTAGAGAGATGTTAATATTAATTTTGGCAGGTATGAAATAATGCTTTCAAAAATAGAAATGTTCATAGTATTTTTTTTTTTTTAGCAATTAACAAAAAGCAAAGTGAGAGAACATAAATCAAAACAGCATGAATACTTTTAAGTACACTTGCACACAGGTTTTAAGAAACTCGGCAAATAGGTTGTTTGAAACATCTTGGAGAACTAACCACAGTTCATCCGTGGATTTAGGCAGCCTCAGTTGCTTCTGTCTCTTCATATAATTGCAGATAGGCTTACAGGCTCTGTGGGGGCTACATCATCACTTCCAAGTCTCCTTGTTTTTCTTTAAGCTGAAGATAGTTTTTAAGAAGGTTTTGCTGCCATGCTACAGAATGAAATTTAGGGCCACTCAGATGCATCCCTGAGGGTATTGCATGATGGATACGTATCTACCTGTATTGATCAGAATTGATGATTTCCTCAAATCCACAACGCCATTTACAGAAATGTAGCCCAAAACTTGTAAGGAAACTCCATCTTGCTTCACTGTTGCCTGCAGACACCCATACTTGTACCGCTCTCCAGTCCTTCTGCAAACAAACTGCCTTCTGCTAAAGCAAAATATATTAAATGTCGGCTCATCAGTCCAGAGAACCTGCTGCCATTTTCTGTGCTGCAGTTCCTGGGTTTTTTTCGTGCATAGTTGAATCGCTTGGCCTTGTTTCCACGACGGAGGCATGTTCTTTTTGGCTTTAAGTCTTCCCTGAAGACCACTTCTAACCAGACTGCTCCAAAACACTAGATGGGTGTACCAGAGTCCCACTGGTTTTTGCCAATTCTGAGCAGATGACAATACTGTACATCTAACTGCAAAGGGAAGTAAGCATGATGTGCCTGATATACTGCACTAAGTTTCCTTGGCTGACCACTTCGCCATCCATCCTAAATGTGGCATGTTTCATTGTGCTTCTTCAGAAGAGCTTGGACAGCACATCTGGAAACCCTTGTCTGCCTTGAAATTTATGCCTGGGAGAAACCTTGCTGATGCAGTATAGCTAACTTGTATCTTGTTGCTGTACTCTTGCCATGGTGTATGACTTGACAAACTGTCTTCAGCAACCTCATCTTGTTAACCAGTTTTATTCCTCCTACACAGTTAATGATTGTGTTTCAACCCACACATTAAATTGATGATCATTAGCACCTGTTTGGTATAATCGCTTAATCATGCACCTGGCTAGATGCCTAAAGCAGGGCTCGACAAACCCAGGAGCCACCTGCTCCTAACTTTTTGGGTTATTCTCTATATACAAATACCACTGTCTGGCTCCTAAACTTTAAACAGATTTAGAAAACAAAAAAAACCCGCTGAGGCGAGAATCGATTCACGTTACCCACGTGACCTCGCCTCCAGGACAAGTAACAGAAAGTGCGCAAAAGTGCGCGGTACAGCGTTTTGACGTCACGTCACCCAATAAAGCAACATGGGCGCTCCATGGGCGGTCTCTGGAAGTGCCGAAGTTACGTAGTAGGAGCAGGACTGTTGCCTGAAAGATTGATGATGGCGATGACGATTCCGACTCCGAGTATACACGGCGGTATACAGTTACACGGCGGGCTCATTTTTATTTTGTGGGAGACAGAGTAGGAGACCTATGGTGAGAAACTAATAACTTTAAAAGCTTATTTATTTACCAAAACGTCGTACATTTTGCCAATGCCATTGCCATGCCATAATTTGAATTGCCTATGCCATTGCCTACTTGCCTAGTAATTACTAATTAGCTTACTGAAAGAGCACAATAAGGGGTACACAACAACAATAAGGGGTACAATTAAATTATTAATTATCAAATCAATATTATTTACTTAACGCTACTACTACTGACTGATGCTCAGGCTGCTGCATAATTGCAAATTGCTGCATTATTGAATATTGCCTATATAAAATGTATTATAAATAATAAATAGTATACTATTGTCTATTACTCTCTAATCTATGTTTTTCACATGGATGCCGGTCTGTGGCCCCTCTACAATACTACAATCAATAATCTTGTAGATGTTTTTCACATGGATGCCTTGCCTGGTCTGAAGTGCAAATATTTTAAATAATATATACTTATATTATATATATAATAATAGTATACTATTTATTTAATATAATAAATTGTATATATGCAATGCAAATGCATGTGGTGAGTGCTCTCTTAAAAGATGCCACATGCCAATCCGAAGAACCCAATCCCTGTTTTATAAGTTATTTAACAAGGCTAAAAGCTGCATTTTTAAACATACTAAACTAAAGGCCATAAAACCCAATTTTTGATTCAAGAAAGTGCATGCAATTTGAAACAACTTTCCCTATTATATCATTTGCTTATCCTTTGTTGAAATGCATCGCCTCCTTGTGTCATGCACTAATGTGTGTTGCGCATTGCTATTTCATCAACAAATGATATCTGAGAAGTATTAAGCAAATTAAATAATAGAAGTTAGTTATGTTGTTTATTTAAAATTGTATTCTCTATCTGAATCATGAAAGTAAATGTTTGGGTTTCATTGCACCTTTAAGTGTGTAATATATTACAGTAACTTACAGTGTCAGTGAGTGATGTCCCCTGAAATGCAATTCGTTTTAAAAATTATGTTGGCAAAATGTATGGCAAGTAGTTGAAGTTACTACTATTACTATTTTACATTTGCGGCTTGACATTTTGACAACTTGAACTTAGTGTTTTTTTGGGGTTTTTTTAACACTGACAGAGTTCGACGTTGACAACAACATCATCCGTCACATATGTACATGTCATGCTAAAATGACAGAGGGAGACAAAAAAGATAGAGAGATAAATAATGCACCTAGCATTTTAAAAGCAAGCATCTGGGCACATTTTGGATTTTATGAACATACTGGAAAGCACGAATTGGACAAGACACACGCGGTTTGTAAAGCCTGTCACACAAAAATTAAATACCTAGGGAATACTACTAACTTGAGAAATCACGTTAGACGTTTTCACTCTGAGATGCTAACCCCTGCCGCCAGTGCCACTGCCAAGGAAATAACAAGACTAGCTGAAGCTCATCAGCCAAGAATTGATGCAATGCTGTCAACTTTGCCGCCCAACTCTGAAAAAGGGAAGAGAATAACCAAAGCTGTGGCAACTTTCATAGCGAAGGACCTACGGCCTTACTCTGTTGTGGAAAACCTTGGGTTTCGCAACCTGTTGAAGACGCTAGAGCCACGTTATAAGATCCCGTCACGCAATCACTTAACAGAAAACGTTATACCTGCACTCTACCACGAAACAAAAGCTCAGGTAATTGCATCAATGAGCCAAGCCAGTCGAGTCGCATTAACGTGTGATTCATGGACTTCAGTCACGACGGAGTCTTATGTAACAGTAACTGCACATTACGTTAGCAAGGACTGGAAGATCTTGTCGCATGTGCTGCAAACGAGAGCAGTTTATGAGTCTCACACGGGTTCTCATCTGGCGGAGCTACTGTCTCGTGTCGTGGAAGAATGGCAGATGTCCGATAAATCTGTAGTGCTTGTGACCGACAATGCGTTGAACATGATTGTTGCTGCTCAAGTTGGAAAATTCCCTCATGTAAAATGCTTCGCCCATACAGGTATACCCCGCTCACACAGCGGGTTAGGGACTGGAGCCCCGCTGTAAAGTGAAAACCGCCTTAAAGTGAAACAAGGCAGTTTTAGCTTTCTTTTCAGTGTTTAAAATCTTGAAAACATGTTTGAACTAACATATATTAGGGGTGCAATAGTGCTACGTTTAGTTTAACACTAGCACAGCAAGTATTCAATTAGTATTCAATAAATACTGTACCTGTAAAATAGTGACAATAACTGTAGTAAAATTTGCCAGACTATAGCACTGAGACAAAGATTGCACTGCAATGCTGTAAACAGAGTGAACTGCGTATAGCAAAATAGTGCCATTCACTTTTCTCGCAATCTCATGATGATTACAGCACTGTTTCAAAATCCATGGAGGTTGAACTTCAGCTCCACAAAGCGCTGTATTAGCGAATTGCTGTAAAGTGAGGTATACCTGTACACTGAATCTCGCATCCCAGCGTGCGCTGAAAGTGGCCACGCTCTCCAGGCTTTTAGGCAGAGTGCGACGAATATCAACATTTTTCCACCGCAGCACTACAGCAAACCACTGTCTGAAAGAAAAACAGAAATGTCTTGGCCTGAAGAATCATAAGCTGATAACTGATGTGACAACAAGGTGGAACAGCTCATATGACATGGTCGAGAGGTTCCTAGAACAGCAACCTGCAATCTGTGCCACATTGTTGTCTCCAGAAGTCAGAAAAAGTGAGTCAGATCTCTGCACTCTCAACGAAACAGATGTGTCAAATGCAGAGGATGCTGTGAGTGCATTAAAGCCAATGAAAGATGCAACCACACTGATGTCAGAAGAGCGCAATCCAACTGTTTCTCTCATTGCCCCTCTAAATGCACAACTGCTCCAGAACATGACAGACACCATGGGAGACACACCCATGATCCATGAGATCAAGAATGCCATCAAAACAGATCTCCTGAAGAGGTACAGCAGTGAGGCAGAGAAGAAGATACTTTATACAGCCTCTGCCCTGGATCCTCGTTTTAAGGGACTGCCTTTTATTCTCACAGAGGAGGAGAGATTGGAGATATACAGAGGAGTGACTGAGGAGGCTGCATCCTTGGAGGTAATTTTAATTGCATCATGTTTCTTGAAAAATGTATAAATTGAAAACAAACATAAAACATATCATCCATAACAAAATAGGCTTAGCTAGCTAGCAGTAGCTTGATTAGTAGCTAGTTTAATGAGTACAAGGTTTATTATATAAGTCAGTTCGAAAACGCCACAGTCAGTCAACTTTCCCCCTCCTCCGTCCACTCCCGAGTCCTAATAGATGTGAGCTGTTAGCCTTTTACTGTCTCTCTGAGCACACACATAGCATTAGCTGGCTGCTTGAGGTAATAATGAATGCTATTTTTTCTATTCTTTTGTTCAAACACAGATTGAGTGTACTAGTACAGTTACATCTAGGAGGACAAACGTGGATGAAGTGCCACTGCCTGAGGGAAAAGAAATTCTGGAAGAAGAATCACCCATCGAGGAGGATAACCCTTCTCCTCCCAAAAGAAAGTCCACATCGCTGCTCATGACTTTGCTGGGACAGTCTTTCACTGACACTGAAGGTACAATAGAACCCAAGACCCCTATGCCAAGGCTGAAGAGGAAATAGAGAAATATTGTAAAGCCCCATCTCTGCCTCTCACTGAAGACCCTTTGAACTGGTGGCATGTACATGAGGTCATATTTCCCCTCCTCTCTCATTTGTCAAAGCGATACTTGTGTATCCCAGGTACAAGCGTGTCTGCAGAGCGGGTTTTCTCCACTGCAGGAGATGTGGTAACGGCAAAAAGAAGCACCCTCAAACCACAGCATGTGGATCAACTAGTGTTCTTACAGAAAAACCTACATAGTAGTGATTCAGGTTTATATTAATATTTAATGTTTTCGGGCACATCCAGAAGAAAGTGCTGTGTGCCCCACTGCCCAGTGCAGACTACTGTTAAGTTATTTTATATTTGTTACTGTTATATAGCTTTTTGAAAAAAAGCTTAAAACCTTGAGTAAATCTTTGTTGGATCACAAAATATACTAGTACACTACACAACTGACTGTGAGCGAGTGCCAGTTTGAATGTTGTTTGTATGTATCTATCTATGAGTGTGTGTGAGTCTGAGTGCCTTAACTGCCTTTGAATGTTTTTGTTTGTATGTGTGTCTGTCTAAGTGTCTATGAGTGTGTGTGAGTGTGACTGTGGCTGACTGGCTGTGGTGCCTTTTAATGTTTTTGTTTGTGTGTGTCCCACTGTGTCTAGTGTCTGTCTAGTGACTGTCTAACTGTCTATGAGTGTGCAGAGAGTGAGACTGAAGCCAAACCACTATATTAGGGGAAGGAAAAGCCTTGAGTAAATCTTTATTGGATCACAAATATACTGTACCCTCCAGACAGTACAGCAGCACACACACACACAACAGCACAATACAAAAATAAAGCACACACACCTCAGGTGAGTGGCGTGCCACCCTTTCTTCACCATGATTTACTCCTTGATGTCTGTGTGCTTTTTTATGTGTTTCTTTGTGTGTGACTGTGACTGCTGTGTACTGTGTTCAGTGACAGACTCAGTCACTGGTGTTCACTGTGTTCAGTTGTGCGTAGTACTGCTTTAACAGTAACTAATAACTAATTATATTTGTGATCCCATAAAGATAATATAATCAATCATCAAGAAGAAACTGTAGTTATAGTAGTTCAGTTCAATGCTACTTGTTTTAAATGTCTCTCTAGTACTACTGTAAGTCTGTAACTGTGTAAACTAATTGTATATGTCACAATCACATGTGTGTGTTGTGTGCACACTCTGTGCTGTGTGTTGTGTTCCAGATTCACGTGATGTTTGTTTGCCACAAATTGACAGTCATGAAGGCACAGTGGAGTGCACCTGTAATTTTGTACCATATATAAGGTATTTATGTTTTGTTTTCTGAGGAGGACAATTTTCACACAAATAAGGTATTATGGTGGTAACTTAAGCTTAACCTATCTATTTTGATTTTAATTTAATATCTATTATTATATTATTATTACTAAGTAAGTAAAGAAAGACATTAAATTAAAACCAACATAGATAGGTTGGACATTTATTTGTTGTTCATGTTTCTTTACAAGTGTATAGTGTACTTACTTACTATATATAAAATATACATTTAAATATTTTCTTTTATTGAAGAAGTACACTGCGAGTGCGAGCACTGCACTTTTTACACTACGTACTCTGTAACTACAGTTTGATGCCATAATATTGTTTCCAAACCAATACAACAATTGCCATTTAGTATTTACTGTTCTATAAACTGTTGATGTCTGCTGTGTTCAGACTTTGCCACAGGAAGAGTGTCCTTTTTTGAGCTAATAAAATAAAAAAAGAGTTTATTTCAATATTTTGACTGCTTGAATTTTTTTTCCTGAAAAATTTAAAAAATGGGCAAAAATAGTGCAGTAATCGTGATGCATCGTAGAATCGAATCGAAACGATGATAATCGTAATCGAATCGTGAGACAGGTGAAGATGCGCAGCTCATATATATATATATATATATATATATATATATATATATATATATATATATATATATATATATATATATATATATATATATATATATATATATATATATATATATATATATATATATATATATACCCACACACATATACACACACACACACACCCCCACCGATAACTTACCACTGTACTTATTTTTCTCTTTCCATCTGTAGCTCTCAAAAGACACTTATTGTCAGCTGGTTCAAAGTTATCTGGGTGGCCCTTGCGTGGAATTGGCTTTGTTCGACCATCATCTTTTGAAAAAGATTGGGGGGAAAAAAAACACAATATAAATGTAGGATGTCTACGTCAGATCCCACCAGGAAGGACAAGACTAGCTTTGTTAATAAGACAAAATAAAAATGTCCTGAATAAATATTTTCCATTCATACTTGCAGAGGCCAGGCCTGTCAACCACAAGTATACAAGACAAAAAAAAAGAGAAGGTATCTGCACAAATAGACAAAACCATTTTTATATACTGAATAAAATCCCCAGTTCTTTTATAATAAAACAGATCATCATATTCTGCTTAGCCAGTCACCAGCTAACAAGGTGTCCCCTCACTACAATAATCTGTCTTTATGAGCTGAATCATTTCTGCTTTTCTCTTTCAAAAAAAGGAAATGAAAGTCAAGCTGAAACTTTCAGGAATCAGAGCTGTAATTTTATATAACTTTCTAGTTTACTTTAATTATCAATTTTGATTTGTTTTCTTTGCATAAAAGTATACTGCATGCATTACTGGGAGCTAGCTGCCGTTTGGTGGTTGCACAGATATGCCTCGTCATTGGCTCACCTGATGTGTTCAGCTAGCTTACATTAGTGTATTGCTACAACAAAAAAGGATACCAAAAGAATGAAGCAAAATTTGATTATAGAAAGACATCGGAAAGCTCTTTAAAATTGTGTGCTCTATCTGAATCATGAAAGTAAAGTGTGGGTTTCATGTGCCATTTGATTAAAATTAGACTCCCTGGCAAGATATACAACCCCTAGGGCACTATTGCGAGGACCTGAGCTTGGTTGGTGAGCTTAAAGGGACAATCAAAGCCAAAATAAACTTTTATGATTCAGATAGAGCATGTAATTTTAACCCCTTAATGACAACTGACGTACCAGGTACGTCATGCATTAACAAGCAGTTAATGACAATGGACGTACCTGGTACGTCAGTTGTCAAACAGAGTGCTGGAAGCGATCACAAATGCTTCCAGCAGCTCTGAGGGTATTGCAGTGATGCCTCGATATGGAGGCATCCTGCAATACCCCTTTACAAGACTCCGATGCAGAGAGAGCCACTCTGTGGCCCTCTCTGCACCGGTAGCGATAGTGCCAGTGTCCGCCGGGTGCACGATGCGCGTGTGTGCACGTGAGCGTGCATGTGCGTGTGCACGGGGCGTGCGTGCACGTGCACCCATTAGCCACACTGACACCAATGAATGAGGGCAGAAAGGGGAAAAAAAAGGGATTTTTAAAAAAAAAAAATATAAAAGGATCTGGGAGGGGGTGGGGGTATTGTGGGGGGCTGCTACACTACAGAAATAGTTTTTTAAGTAAACAATAAAATAAAAATACTTTTTGGGGCCAAACTGGGTACTGGCAGACAGCTGCCAGTACCCAAGATGGCGGTAATTAGGTAGGGGAGAGGGTTAGAGAGCTGGAGGGGGGATCAGGGAGGTTGGGGCTAAGGCAGGGGTCCATCACAGCTAAAATACTTTATTATTTTTATTTAAAAAAAACAAAAAACTCTTATTTAGTACTGGCAGACTTTCTGCCAGTACTTAAGATGGCGGGAACAATTGTGGGGTGGGGGAGGGAAGAGAGCTGTTTGGGAGGGATCAGGGGGTGGGATGTGTCAGGTGGGAGGCTGATCTCTAAAATTAACCCTGCAAGCTCCCTACAAGCTACCTAATTTAACCCCTTCACTGCTGGGCATAATTAACGTGTGGTGCGCAGCAGCATTTAGCGGCCTTCTAATTACCAAAAAGCAACGCCAAAGCCATATAAGTCTGCTATTTCTGAACAAAGGGGATCCCAGAGAAACTTTTACAACAATTTCTGCCATAATTGCACAAGCTGTTTGTAAATAATTTCAGTGAGAAACCTAAAGTTTGTGACAAATTTTGTGAAAAAGTGAACTTTTTTTTTTTTTGCTCGCATTTGGCGGTGAAATGGTGGCATAAAATATACCAAAATGGGCCTAGATCAATACTTTGGGTTGTCTACTACACTACACTAAAGCTAAAATTAACCCTACAAGCTCCCTAATTAACCCCTTCACTCCTGGGCATAAAACACGTGTGGTGCGCAGCGGCATTTAGCGGCCTTCTAATTACCAAAAAGCAACCCCAAAGCCATATAAGTCTGCTATTTCTGAAAAAAGGGGATCCCAGAGAAGCATTTACAACCATTTGTGCCATAATTGCAGAAGCTGTTTGTAAATAATTTCAGTGGGAAACCTAAAGTTTGTGACAAATTTTGTGAAAAAGTGAACTTTTTTTTTTTTTTTTATCGCATTTGGCGGTGAAATGGTGGCATGAAATATACCAAAATGGGCCTAGATCAATACTTTGGGTTGTCTTCTAAAAAAAAATAATATATACATGTCAAGGGATATTCAGGTATTCCTGACAGATATCAGGGTTCCAATGTAACTAGCGCTAATTTTGAAAAAAAGTGGTTTGGAAATAGCGAAGTGCTACTTGTATTTATTGCCCTATAACTTGCAAAAAAAGCAAAGAACGTGTAAACATTGGGTATTTCTAAACTCAGGACAAAATTTAGAAACTATTTAGCATGGGTGTTTTTTGGTGATTGTAGATGTGTAACAGATTTTGGGGGTCAAAGTTAGAAAAAGTGTGTTTTTTTCCATTTTTTCCTCATATTTTATTATTTTTTTTAGTAAATTATAAGACATGATGAAAATAATGGTATCTTTAGAAAGTCCATTTAATGGTGAGAAAAACGGTATATAATATGTGTGGGTACAGTAAATGAGTAAGAGGGAAATTACAGCTAAACACAAACACTGCAGAAATGTAAAAATAGCCATTGTCATTAAGGGTAAGAAAATTGAAAAATGGTCCGGTCATTAAGGGGTTAAACAAGTTTCCAAGTTACTTTTTATCAACAATTTTGCTTTGTTCTCTTGGTATTCTTAGTTGAAAGCTTAACCTAGGAGGTTCATATGCTAATTTCTTAGACTTTGAAGGCCACCTCTTTTCAGAATGCATTTTAACATTTTTTCACCACTAGAGGGTGTTAGTTCATGTATTTCGTATAGATAACACTGTGCTAGTGCACGTGAAGTTATCTGGGAGCAGGCACCGATAGGCTAAACTGCAAATCTGTCAAAAGAACTGAAATAAAGGGGCAGTTTGCAGAGGCTTAGATACAAGATAACCACAGAGGTTAAAAGTATATTAATATAACTGTTGGTTATGCAAAACTGAGGATGGGTAATAAAGGGGTTATCTATCTTTTAAAACAATAAAAATTCTGGTGTAGACTGTCCCTATAAATGGACAGAGTACTCAAGCAGACAAGAGTTAATGCTAATGATGAAATTGGTTGGGCTCTCTCTTCCCCACCCCCGCTGGGCATTTGATTTCTTCCCATGGCTCGTGTTTACATAACTTTTCTTTCGCCAGTATTACGAGGAGGTGATTCAATCAAGCAAAATCAGCTATTTCAATAGACAAAATAAAAAGGAACTATCTGTAAATAAGTGAATACACTACAAGGAGGTACTATAATGGATCATTGGAAACTCATTAAAGGGGAGAAAGTTTTAGAAAAAAAAAACTATACCGTTAAATTATTGGAAAACAGTCAGATTTCCTATATTTAAATACAAGTTGACAGTCTTTGGTTGGCACACTTAACAAAAAATAGAGTTTATATATTTAGGAATGCTGGAAATGAGACAAAATAGTTACACAAAACAGGTATTAGTGCCTGTGCATATTCCTATACAAGTATAGACAAAAACCATTGTAAAATGGTTTTATAATAAAATTGTGATTTTAGTCACATAATATAGCCATACATAAAAAAGCTGGTGATGTTACACAGTGGTTCAAAAAAAAAATGAAATACACATACAATATCTCTCTTTTTCTACAATTTGTTTCAGCCTGAAAATGTAAGCTTCCACAATCTAATCATCAAGATCCCCAAGATAGAACTTGCTGTGATCCGAGATGTCATCTAAGAAAATGCAGCATGTCTGCAGAAAGAACAGGACACATGCAGGAACTGTTAGAGATTTTGCTTTGCAGCACTGCTCCACATCAGGCTGCTCTTTTTAAAAAGTGTTGTGCTCTGGCTGCACTGTTTTCCGTAACAGTGCAGCCAGAACGTAGCACTGTTTGAAGAGAACTGTTAAATACCAAGCAGTGCTGATAATTGGCTCTCAGGGATTTTTTTCAACCTCACCCTCTAGCCTTTCCCTGTCTGCAAAGCTGTGACTCCTGAATGTAAGACATTCTCGTGAGCAATGCACCTTTTTTATCACTACATTTTAACCTTACAATTATGTGATTAGAGAAAGAGCAAAGGAAATAGATTATCAACTGCTGCAATGTATTATAAAACTTTAAAAATTGCTTTATTCAGTGTGACCGCTACATCAGGAGCGGAACAGAACAAGTCACCCCTGAGATCTTCCATACCGCAGAAGCCAGAGCAGCGGAAGTCTATTCACGGAGAGTCCCAGTCACAATCTAACCCTCACCCCAGGAGATCAAATCCACCTACACGGAGACCGCGTTCTGTCACTTATCCTTCTCGTAGCTGGGGTGTATACATAAGACATTTCTCATGTCTGCCAGGCAGCCTTCTTGTTAGGCTTCTAGAGCAATCGACACGGCACAGACCCTCTCTCTATGCCCTGACCGGACTAGAACAAATCTCCAGAAGGGGCATTGGTTAAAGAACATTTACATTTTTGCCTTCTGACAATATACTCATCAAGCGCAGCATCTGCTTATACCCTCCAACAGAACTCTATTATAGATTATGCTCTTGCTACTGGAAGATATTTATGACGGCTGCAATGCCTGACACACTACACTTTCCAGCCAGTGTGAGACTCAATAAGCTTATTAAAGCTCATACAAGTCAGGTCTATATCTCCACAACGTTATTTGTAAACTAGTTCTAATGATGACCCCTGAGTTTGAGTTTTTTTTCTTCTACTGGATCCTAAACGGACATATTTGATTCTTGTTAAGGTCTGATACCCCCTACGGACATTTTGTTAATGCATATTTTATTGCTTTATCAATGTTTTGGTACTGGTGTGGATATGAGTATATGTAAAATACTGGGAGCCTCCCTATATACTTATGCCCTGTAGATCTGCCTCTAGAACCAATGCTTAAAACTATTATGCTCCTACAAGTTCTTCAGATAGTCTGAGATCACCTTAGAGCTATGTCTTGAGGAAATACCTAGTTACTCTTCTTTTCGTGAGGAATCTGTACCCACTTTATGCCAGAATCTTCCCTAGTTGTTCATTATAGTATGACATGACTATTCCATTAATGCCATGAAGCAGTAGTATGCATGACAGAGTGTCTAGTGGCCTTTAAATATAGTTAGCATCTATGTTTTTTTTTTTTTTTCTTTATTATTATTATTTGTTTAAGTTCTAGCCCTTTATTCAAGCATAGTACCTCCAATCTGAGCTTAGCTGTACGGCTGCCTTATTTTATATTAGCACAACAGGTACCTTCGAATCTGTATAATTATATGCAGGTTTATAATGTTCCATTCATTTAAACATAGTGAATTATTTAACATATTTGCAGTATATCTTCCCTGCCTTTCGTTTAGACTACAAGTCAGGTTTATACAAGTAGTAATGAGCATACTCCTATAGTCAGTTTATTTCAGTTTAATAACTTGCATAACATTATTTTATTTTCTGTAATTAGATCATCTTGTTTAGTGAGATTTTTACGTACATTACAAAATTTAGCTCAAATATCATCATGTTTTCTGAAATATATTTAAAGTTGACTTAATTACACACATGGTTTTAGCTTCTGTGTTTATGTTTTCAGGCTCCCGCTATAGGAGTACAAAGGTCTAGATATGTGTAGTTATGTTTCTATTGAGTAACAATCCTTTAGCTCCAACTAAATTTGTCCCTAGTGCTAACATACTTACTGGCTCCGCCCTCCACCCCCCCATCCATCCTCCCCTTATTACATTTTGAGCGGCTCTTGCCCGCTACATCCCCTTCCCCCATAAATTTATAGAGTCACCTCCTCCCTAGTTTTACCCTTATCTGAATAGATCCCATACTCTTCTTGATATATAGCTAGGAGAGGACCGTTTTCACTTATATTACATATATAATACTCTAAAACAAAACTGAAGTCTTTTTATGTGATAGCCCACATTCTTTGGAAATGTTTGAGATTCTAGAATGTATTACTTTCCCAATTGAGCTGTGTATACTTTGTTCTGTAAATGTTTTGGGGTTTACCCTATACTCTGTATTTGTTGATGACTTCAATAAAAAAAAAAAACAAAAAAAAAAAAAAACAATTTGATAATGCACCCCATTGTTATCTACCAATAACGGAGTATATTCCTCCACAGATGTATTAATCTTATCTGTTCATGTCTGTTACAAATAAACACCTCCTGGCCTGCAAGTCAGCATTAGGCCTCAATGTCAGAACTGAGATCGTTAATCCTACCAATTGTTTTCCTTAAAATAAAAAGCAAAAAAAAAAAAACCAAAACAACAAAGCTGACAAGATTGTGTTCTGATCATACAATTCAGTGAAGTGGCAAAGGACAAAATAAAAACACTATCAAATCAAGTAAACAAAGAAGAGAACCCCCCATGATATAAAAAACCCAAAACATTTTAAACATACATTTCTTTAATGTTATATAAACACTTCCTGATGTCCGGCATTTCTGAAATAACCGTGTCAGCTCACTCAGAAACTGCAAAAGATAAAAAAATTTTTTATTAAGTACATGATTAACCAATAGTTTGCTATAGATTATTTATTAAGCTCTTACTTTCCACAGTTCAGCACAATACAATCCATGGGTTTTTAACAAACCCAAGTTATTTTATACTAATAAAAACATGTTTCATGTACCTGATCTTAACCCCTTAACGACGCATGTCGTACAGGGTACGTCACACACAACCTGGTCTTTAAAGACCAGCGACGTACCCTGTACGACATTAGGGTTTAATGCGGCTGGAAGCGATCCTGATCGCTTCCAGCCGCTTTCTGGTTATTGCAGTGATGCCTCAACATCGAGGCATCCTGCAATAACTCTCCTTGGCCATCCGATGCTGAGAGAGCCACTCTGTGGCCCTCTCTGCACCGGACATTGATGGCCGGTATCGTTGGTGGGTGGGTGGGAGTCAGTCTGGGAGGCGGTTGGGCGGCCATCGATGGGCCGTGTGATGTGGAGGGCGGCGGGATCGCCGGGGCGCGCACACTGGTATGGAGCGGGTGGGAACCGCTACACTGCAGAAAAAATTTGAACAGAAAGTGGGAAAAAAATAAAAATGATCTAAGGGATCTATTTAGAATGGGTGTTTTTTGGTGGTTGTAGATTTGTAACAGATTTTGGGGGTCAAAGTTAAAAAAAAAGTGTTTTTTTTTCCTTAAAGGGATACTAAACCCAATTTTTTTTCTTTCATGATTCAGATAGAGCATGAGATTTTAAGCACCTTTCTAATTTACTCCTACTATCAATTTTTCTTTATTCTCATGCTATCTTGATTTGAAAAAGCAGTACTGTAAGATTTAGAGCGGGACCATTTTTTGTTCAGCACCTGGGTAGCACTTACTGATTTGTGGCTAAATGTAGCAAACCAATCAGCAAGCTCTACCAAGGTGCTGAACTAAAAATGGGCCGACTCCTAACCTTTTATTACTGCTTTTTCAAATCAAGATAACATGAGAACAAAGAAAAATTGATAATAGGAGTAAATTAGAAAGTTGCATGTTCTATCAGAATCATGAAAGAAAAGATGTGGGGTTAGTATACCTTTAAGGGGTTAATAGCAAAGAAGAGTCTCAGAGGAAATCACCGCACTTCAGAGAGGAGATTTTATTCCTCTCTGCTTAGTTTGCTAAAATATGGTTGATGCTCAATTAATTGAACAAACTGCAACCAAATGTTTTACAATACAAGTTGTTAGTACAGGCACAGCAGCCTAATTAAAACTTGTATTAGATCGAGGCTAAACTACCGTACTCCCATTCCCCAAGATCAGAGGAACCTCACTCCTCTTCAGCCCAAACAAATCAGAAGCTCTCCCCTTTCCACATCCAGTTCGAACGCTATTCTCTCCACTTACCCAGTTCAAAGGTTCTACTATACTCCCAATAAAGTTCCACTGTCCATAACCCATAAGTTCTACTATTTATACAAACGCAGTTTTTACCTTCATTCACTGATTCGCACAGTTTAGCAGCCCCATTCACTCACGCAGCATACACAGAGGGGTACGCTTGCCACCTAATGGCAAAAGTATTGTTTGTTTTTAACCTTTCATATATAGCGATTTTATCCTAATTCTCACCTGCTCACTCTCCAGCAAAACCATCTTTCAACAGAGATGAGCTCAGCACTAGCAGGCGCAGGAAGTACGTAGAAAGAAATGCGACAAGGCACTATAGAGACGACGCCTTGTCATAGAGTATAAGTGGTGTAAAGAGGAACCTTCTGCGACAATAGGTGCGCCACCCAGCGGAAATCAGTGAAGCTAGTCTAATATAATGCTATGCGATACATATAGGTCAGTTATGACTGTAATGTAGTAATGCCTGCACATACTTTACACAGTTTCTTTGTCATGGCTACTGGTAAACATGTTTAGCGTTCAAAATTGTTTTATTTGCTAGACAGCATTAGTTTACTGTAAACATTTGTATAGATTGAGCCATATGTTATGGGTTGAAAGTTGAAAACCCATTTTCTTACTTTAGACGTTATTCAGGGAGCAGCGTATGGGTCTCTGAGTCTGCACATAGAGGCTAGAGCATTATTCCCAGCATTTCAAAATTTAAAAGAGGGACACCCCCACGGCAAAAAAAAATGTGAAATGTGGTGGGCGGGGCTTAAAAAAATCATAAGACCAAAGTAATTTAAATAAAATTCTAAATAAAGTCATATATTTTAATACAACAATTTAAAAGCATATTTAACAGGCAATTTTTTGCAGCATAAATATAAGTCAATATTATTGCGAGATGTTTATCCCAATCTTATTAGAAGCTATGTAAGTATATTTGACAGAAGCATATACAAATATGCCATGAAAGAGTGGACTTAAGTAGTTGGATGTGCACCGATACTTTTTGTTGTCTTGTAATTGTTTTGGTCACTTCGGTAGCACTTCCACAATATGTGTGCTAAGATCAAACAGTCCTTTTGTGGTGTGCTTAACCAAAAAAAACCTTTGTTGTATCTTTGAATAGGGAACTGACCAAATCCATCCCCTTTGGTTACTGCACGCCACCCAGCCCAGGTGTGTTCCAGATAAATTGTGATATACTTAATAAGATAGAAAGCTTCACACTGTGTAGACATGGCTTGCTGCAGTGTGGAAACTGGTTAGAGTTAGGACCAGTCTAATATGGGACACCTTGTAAGTGGTGACTGGCTTAGCAGAATATGATCATATTGTGTGACTAAGATCCCTATTTTATTTAAATTTAAACAGGCAAGTTTTTGCAGCATAAATATAAGTCAATATTATTGCGAGATGTTAATCCCAATTTTATTTGAACTATGTAAGTATATTTAGCAGATAGAAGTATATTTGTTTTTGCAGCTCAAATATAAGTCAATATTATTGCTATATTAATGTTTATCCCAATCTTATTAGAAGCTATGTAAGTATATTTGACAGACAGAAGCATATACTAATATGCCATGAAAGAGTGGACTTAAGTGGTTGGATGTGCACCGATACTTTTTGTTGTCATATATTTTAATACACTTAGGCAGCAAATCAAACACAAGCTCAAACCACTGGTATGGCTATGTGAGCTATGTATTTAATTAACCTTTGCAGATACATTGCTAAATATTTTTATCTTAATTTGACATTTAATAATAAATTATTTAAAACTGCTCTCTGCATTCCCCATTAATATTCTAGATTCTGGCCTTTAAAGTCAGCAAAAATGCACAGTAGCACACTACATAGCATGCACTTACACATGCAGATACACACACACTAGACACACACACACTAGACAGCATACACTTATACATGCAGATACACACACACTACATAGCATACATTTATACATGCAGACACACACACACACTACATAGCATGCACTTACACATGCAGCTACACACACACTACATAGCATACACTTATATAGGCAGATACACAGGCACTACATAGTATACACTTATACATGCAGATACACACACACTACATAGCATACACTTATACATGCAGACACACACACACACTACATAGCATGCACTTACACATGCAGCTACACACACACTACATAGCATACACTTATATAGGCAGATACACAGGCACTACATAGTATACACTTATACATGCAGATACACACACTACATAGCATACACTTATACATGCAGATACACACACACTACATAGCATACACTTACACATGCAGCTACACACACACTACATAGCATACACTTATACAGGCAGATACACAGACACTACATAGTATACACTTATACATGCAGATACACACACACACACACATTTCATAGCCTACACTTATACATGCAGCATACACTTATACATGCAGATACACAGACACTACATAGTATACACTTATACATGCAGCATACACTTATACATGCAGCATACACTTATACATGCAGCATACACTTATACATGCAGCATACACTTATACATGCAGATACACAGACACTACATAGTATACACTTATACATGCAGACACACACACACTACATAGCATACACTTATACATGCAGATACACACTTATACATGCAGATACACATACACACACTACATAGCTTACATTTATACATGCAGACACACACACACTACATAGCATAAACTTATACATACAGATACACACACACAGTTATGGATACAGATAGACACACACACTACATCATATATGGGTATCTGTAATTCATTGTATGGGGTCCTGGGGTTTGCAAGCACATTAGCAGGCAGTCTGCGACTACCACTGTTCGTTACCCTGGTATTAGCACTGCTCATTGTGTAAAACTGAAGGCATGCTAGTATTATCATCAGGGGTTAGACATCATCACTACCAGAGGTAGGTTAGAGAGGTCACCATTACCCGTGGTCAGAGTGTATACAGCCTTCTTACTCCTGCTTAACCCACACACCATTCCTTTTCCACAGGGAATCTAACAGGTATCTAACCCTGTGAGGGCAAAGCCAGCTGCTTCTTAGTATGGGCCCAATAGAATATAAAAAAAATAATAATTTAATGCATGGGGCAAATCGGGACAGATGGCTAGCAACCCAGGACAGGGGGACAGACCCCTAAAATCGTGACTGTCCTGTGAAAATTGGGACAGTTGGGGGGTATGATAGAGTGATGCAAACACTTATTTTAAACTATTGTGCTCTGATTGATTTGATCAGTGTTATATTGTGAGTTCTGCGCTATTTACAAACGTTTTGTTCATGTGCTAAACATTTTCTTTATTTTTAACCCTTTGATGACCGGGTTAATTTTGTCTACATCGGAGCAATGTTCCGATGTAAACAAATTGAAATCCTGCGATCGTGCACGCGATCGCGAGATTTCAATGATGGGATCGGGTCAGGGGGGCGTCCCTGTGATACTAGGGCACGCCCACCAGGCCACGATCACATCATGGAAGCGATGTTGGCTTTAGGACAGACAACGGTAATGGCGTTCTATTATGTCAGAACGGCACTAAAGCACAGTGTGATTATGATGGAATAGAACAGCATAACAGCATTAAAAGGTTAAATGAAATATTTTGGTATTGTCATATAAACAAACTACTGTATAAGAAATGTAATAATTGCGTTTGTTGCCTCATCTTCCCATCCTTGTGCACAAGTTTAAATAGTGAATATGTAGGACTCCTCTTCAAAAGTAAAAAATATTATACAAAAATTATATGGAAATGTAAGAAAACACAAACACACTTTTGTGCTACCTATCTTTATACTACAACCCCAGTACAAGTATATTTTAGGAACCTCCCATGGTTTTATTTCTCCTGATCAATTCTAGTTTGTTTCTTTTTAGAAGACTTAAAGGTACAGTCTACTCCAGAAAATGTATTGTTTAAAAAGATAGATAATCCCTTTATAACCAATTCCCCAGTTTTTCATAACCAACATGGTTATATAAATATACATTTTACCTCTGTGATTACCTTTTGGTAGATTTAACAAATGACTGTAGCGAATCATGTCCGCCAGACAACGATAAATGCCGACAGCATACACTGTCGTCATTTATCATTGCAAAAGCATGTCTTGTGAAATGCTTGTGCAATGCCGCTCCCTGCACATTCTCGGCCAATCGGCCTCTATCAGGGGGTGTCAATCATCCCGATTATATTTGTATCTTACGACCACTGCTTCTTAACTCCTGATTCTGGCACGGAATGAGCAGCATACGCTGCTTAATAAATCGGCCCCCTTGTATCTAAGCCTCTGAAGACTGCCCCTTATTTCAGTTCTTCTTACAGACTTGCATTTAAGCCAGTCAGTGCCCTCTCATAAGTAACTCTACGGGCGTAAACACAATGTTATCTATATGGCACACATTAACTAATGCCTTCTAGCTTATATATACTGTATATACAGTATATATATATATATATATATATATATATATATAAAACACAACATTTTAAATTAGGGGGAGATAAAAGGCGAGTTTAAAATACTCCACTACGCAAAAAAAAAAAAAAAAAATAACTCATTGTTTAGTTCATTAACAAATCTAGACATGCCCAGAGGCTTGTTTTCCCACAGAAAACCTCTGAATTACATTGTTTCCAATGCAGCAAAGGATTCTGGGTAAGATATGCAAATTCAGTACACAATGACACACCTTTTTACTTCAGTCTGCTTTTCAGCAGGTTCCCTTTACGCCAAAGTATCGCTGTTCACACAGCTTATAAACTTAGCTAGGGTTAGTGCAGTGATTCATAACCATCCCAGGACAGACTGTTTCCAGCTGATTAGGGGCAAAAACCATGAAACAGTCTGTCCTGGGATGGTTATGAATCACTGCACTAACCCTAGCTAAGTTTATAAGCTGTGTGAACAGCGATACTTTGGCGTAAAGGGAACCTGCTGAAAAGCAGACTTAAGTAAAAAGGTGTGTCGTGTACTTAATTTGCATATCTTACCCAGAATCCTTTGCTGCATTGGAAACAATGTAATTCAGAGGTTTTCTGTGGGAAAACAAGCCTCTGGGCCTGTCTAGATTTGTTAATGAACTACACAATGTTATTTTTTCTATATTTTGTGCGTAGTGGAGGATTTTAAACTCGCCTTTTATCTCCCCCTAATTTAAAATGTTGTTGTATTCTGCCTGGAATCAACTTCACCCAGCAGTGATTCTAACCTTCTCCCAGTTGATGAGTGGCATAAACCACGAAACAGTCTGTACTGGGATGGTTATGAATCACTGCACTAACCCTAGCTAAGTTTATAAGCTGTGTGAACAGCGATACTTTGGCGTAAAGGGAACCTGCTGAAAAGCAGACTGAAGTAAAAAGGTGTGTCATTGTGTACTTAATTTGCATATCTTACCCAGAATCCTTTGCTGCATTGGAAACAATGTAATTCAGAGGTTTTCTGTGGGAAAACAAGCCTCTGGGCCTGTCTAGATTTGTTAATGAACTACACAATGAGTTATTTTTTCTATATTTTGTGCGTAGTGGAGGATTTTAAACTCGCCTTTTATCTCCCCCTAATTTAAAATGTTGTTGTATTCTGCCTGGAATCAACTTCACCCAGCAGTGATTCTAACCTTCTCCCAGCTGATGAGTGGCAAAAACCATGAAACAGTCTGTCCTGGGATGGTTATGAATCACTGCACTAACCCTAGCTAAGTTTATAAGCTGTGTGAGCAGCGATACTTTGACGTAAAGGGAACCTGCTGAAAAGCAGACTGAAGTAAAAAGGTGTGTCATTGTGTACTTAATTTACATATCTTACCCAGAATCCTTTGCTGCATTGGAAACAATGTAATTCAGAGGTTTTCTGTGGGAAAACAAGCCTCTGGGCCTGTCTAGATTTGTTAATGAACTACACAATGAGTTACTTATATATATATATATATATATATATATATATATATATATAACTTCAATCCACTCTTCAGACCAACCCACCAGAAGCCAACTGCCTAGGTGCAAAAATACAATCTAAATATTCTCCAAATGAATGCACTCACAGGGCTTTCGCAAAAAAAAATCTAAATTTATTGGAACATTTTCAGAGATTAACTCTCCTTCATCAAATATATAGTGCTCTGTCAGTATATAGCAGGGTTATAATACAATTTATTTATTATTATTCTTTAAAACAAACCCCCAATAAAAATCTATATACGAAACAAATGAAATTAATAATTATTCCTAAATTCTTGAGATTAGTTAATATTTATAAACACATTAAATTATATTTATATAAACCAGATTATGAATCAAATGATACACACTTAAGCTGTTACAATATTCTATACAAAAGTCATAAAAAATATACCTTTACAATTTACCTTATTCACAATGAATCACATTAAAATATCACAATAAAATACCAGAATATGGACTGCTAACTTTAACAGTGCCTAGTTAAACAATATAGCAAGATACTTTAACAGCCAATTTCTATGCCAATTTATCTGAGCTGAAATAAATCTTATTTAGCTACAATAAGGCAAATTCTAATATATATAGTTGCAAATATAAATTACTTAGCACTAAATATGACTAGTTAAACTACACAGGACTATGAACATGAGCTTAAAATACAAATTGTGCCCTTTTAAAATTACTAACTGCAATCTAGTTGTAGTTACCAAATACCTTTTGATTTAAATATTATATATATATTTATCAATTGCGTATACTTAACCCAAATAACCAAATCAATGTTTCAGTTACCAGAATTTCTTGTGGGTCATCTACGGAGGGTTTACTCACAATGCGCAAAGGTACAGGCCTCAAAATTGTTAATCTTCCTTTTTTAAGAAAGTGTCCCAAAATGGCAGAGAATATACTTGACACAAAGTCTGTGTATTTTTCTGTCCAAAAACGTATGCTTCTTTGAGTCTGTCTGTATCCTTTGTCTCCTGTGTGTATGGGTCTTTATCTCAAAAATAAAAAATCCCTCCTCTTTTTCTTTATTTTAATCTTTATTTAAATTTTCAAAACAATTGTACATTATCACAGCATACCCCTTCCAAATATATGAAATGCAATATGATGATTTCATTACACAGAATACTCAAATTGATTAGTTCTTTTAGCAAATTCTTTTCTTCTTCCGTATGGATTATCAGTGGAAGGAGGTTTCCCGCAATTAGTCCATTACCATAGGACCCAAAGCATAATTGACTTAAGATTAACAATTAACAAATTAACTGACAAATTAATTAACAAATTAAACAAATTAAACAATTATGGCAGAGGATCTCACACTCTACAACCTCTTGTAAGTAAATAACTAAAAATATGAATAAAATGAAAGTAATACTATACTTATAAAGTACGGAATGAGTTCAGTACATGTTGGTAGACCATACCTCATATCCATAAATATGTAAGTATATAAATGTGAGTATATAAAAGTGAACCCACAAACATTTCGAGTCATATGACTAATTGATGACCCATATAGGAATCCCATAAAAGCCTCATATCTAGATATACTTGTAACTTGTTGTTTACAAAGAAATAGTATCTTTCTAATAACATCGTTAATTGAACCCTTTCCCTCCAGGAATCCAATGATGGGGGGTTGGATTTTTTCCACCTAGAAGCAATAAGTTGTTTAGCTGCCGTGAGCATTATTTGTGCTAAATTTCTTTTAATAACACAATAATTCTCTATTGGAATGTTAAGAAGACCAACCTCAAGAGAGGGTTTAATTTCACTAGACAATATAGAACTAATTTCTTTAAATAATTTTCCCCAAAATTCTCTTATTGGCAGACAGGACCACCATAAGTGTTCCATGTTGCCCTGACCTTTACCACATCTCCAACACCTATCCGAGGCTGCTGGAAAAATATACTTTATACGACTTAGGGTTAAGTACTACTTGAGGACAATTTTATAATTAGTTTCCAAAGCTTGAGTCGAATGTGCTAAGTGTGCTGTATATCTAAAAACCTTCTTCCAGTCCCCTTGTGTTAAATTGATTTTTAGATCCCTTTCCCACCCTTTCATAAACTTATGGGGGTTAAGGGAAGTGGCATCTAGAATAAGATTATAGACCCAAGATATAATGTTCTTCTTAGGTAGCCCTGTGTAGCACATCTGTTCAAATTTAGTAAGAGACCTCGTAAGATCTCTCCTAGCTCTATGAGTGTTTATGAAGTGATTAATTTGGTGATACCTTATCCAAGAGCTAAATACCCCTCTCCCAGCACCTCAATTTCAGCTCTAGGTTTTATCTTGGCCTCATCCAATAGAATATAAATAGAGAGGACCCGTTTAATACTTGTATCATTATCTATTTGGCCTTCTGGAAATTCATGGTTTGTTAGAATTGGAGTTAGTGGGGAATATTAACTAGATATTCCTTTGATGTATTTGCAAATATATTTCCAGTCTAGAAGGGTTTCTGAAATTGTGGATATACAAATGTTGTGGGATTCAGACAAAAATTTGGGATTCCAACATGCTCCTCCTAATTGGGAAGAGTCAATCAAATCGTGTTCAATCTGGATCCAATGTTTTAAGTTTTCTGAATCATGTCTACACCACTTAATGATCCTCTGCATAGAGATTGCTCTTTTGTACAAGAGAAGGTCTGGGACTCCCAGACCTCCCAAATCTCTGCGAGTATACATTGTAGATTTATTGATCCTAGGAAATTTGTTTTTCCAAATGTATTTGTTTATAATAGTTTGTAATTTGAGTATATAAAAATCAGTACGGGGAAGCGGGAGTGTCTGTAAAGTATATAAAATCTTTGGCAATATCATCATTTTTATAGTGTTTATGCGTCCTATTCAATATGAATTTTTTTGAGCTCCAAGATGCGGTTAATCTAGATATATCATCAACAAGTTTTGCATAATTTATAGTACGAATATTTTCTATCTGGTCTGTTAACTGGACTCCTGTAATAAATTGGAGAAAAACAGTTCAATATCCAGCACTTTAACCCTCAGCTGTGTGCATACTGCAATAGGATCACTGCAAAGGTCCTCCAGGTAATATAACACAGAAGTAGCAGCCGCACCACAATAACCTTTATCAAAGTTTCTTTATTTCCACATAATGGGAGCCAGGAAAACAGAACAACGTTTTGGGCTATCCACCTTAATCATGATTAAGGTGGATAGCCCGAAACGTTGTTCTGTTTTCCTGGCTCCCATTATGTGGAAATAAAGAAACTTTGATAAAGGATATTGTGGTGCGGCTGATACTTCTGTGTTATATTAACTGGACTCCTAGGTATTTTAAAGATTTCTGTTGTATAGAGGGATCACTCTTACTCTGAAGTGTTTTGATATCCTCCTCCGACATATTTACTGTCAGTATATCCGATTTATTCACATTGACAGAGAAGTTTGATACCTCCCCATATGATTTGAGTTCTGCAAGCACAGCGGAGAGAGATCCCAGAGGGGTAGAGAGGGTCATAAGCACATCATCTGCAAACATAGATAATTTATACTCGTGCTGGTTAATCATTATTCCCTTTATATCTAAATTATTCATAATCTTTGAGGCCAGCATCTCCAGTGAAACAATGAATAATAAGGGGGAAAGGGGGCAGCCCTGTCTTGTGCCATTCCTTATTTCAAATGGATCAGACAAGGTGCCATTAATCCGAATCTGGGCTGTCGGGAAGGAGTAGAGAGCTAATACTCTCTGTATAAAAGGGAGAGGAACATTAAATTTAACTAAGGTTGTTTCTAAAAAAAAGTCCAGTCTAACCTATTGAATGCTTTTTCTGCATCTGTTGATAGTAAGATTAAGGATATATCGTTTTTATTGATGTAATCAAGAATGTCCAGTATTTTAACGGTGTTGTCTTTAGCCTCTCTCCGTGGTACGAAGCCCACCTGATCGGGGGAAATCAGATGTGGTAGGATCCTATTTAATCGTGAAGCCAAAATTTTTGCAAAATGTTTTAAATCAATGTTTAGCAAGGAAATAGGTCAGTAATTTGCAGGTATATCATTTTTCTCCCCTGGTTTTGGGAGAACAGTAATGAATGTCTGTAACATGGTATCTGGAAAATAGCCACCATTATCTATCTGATGGAACGACTTCAATAAGTGTGGGGTCAGCAAGTGACTATGTAATTTGTAATAGTAACCCGAAAAGCCATCAGGCCCAGGAGCCTTGTCCATTTTCAAGGAACTGATAGCCTCCTCAACTTCCTTTTTAGAAATTTGAGCTTGCAGCATCAAGCTATCATCTACAGATATGTGAGGAACTGTAACCTCACCCAAATAGTCATTACACTTTTCAAGATGCTCTGTTTGGTTCCTATAGGGAAATAGATTGTATAAGGAGTGGTAATAGTTCCTAAATACTTCAGCGATTTGTTTGGTGTCTTCAACTTTAGACCCATCAGGTTTTTTAATATAGTAAATATTCGTTTTAGCCTGTTTGTTCTTTAGGGACCTAGCTAAAAATCGACCTGGTTTGTTGGCGTTTGAATAAAATTTTTGTTTCAGTTTAAAGGCTATTGATTGTGCTTTTATATGTAAGTGAGAATTCATCTTTTCCCTATAAAACTTTAATTGCGATTGTAAATTTTCAGTTTGTGTAGGTAGTCCAATTGTGATATCTCTTGTGAGTATTCTTCCCTTTGCTTTTTGTTTTTAATGGCCTTAAGTTTAATCAGGATACCCCTCATGTAACTCTTATGTGTTTCCCATATAATGGCTGGGTTAATGTCATCGTGGACATTCGTGGTGAAAAAATTAGTTAATTCTTGCTCAATGGTTTTTATGTGTTCAGGGTCATGTAAAATAGTGTCATCTAAACTCCACATGAACTCTCTCATCGGCACCGAAGGCCATTTAAGTTTACATTTTACCATAGAATGGTCTGACCACGATGTATGTGATATAGTTGTCTCTGAGACCAGGGATAGTGTCATATGATCTATTAAAATGTGATCTATTTTAGAATATGATTTGTTTGGGCTTGAAAAGAAAGTATAGTATCTCTTATTTGGGTTGAGGACTCTCCAAGGGTCATGAAGACCAAACATCTTTATAAGGTTCCATAGAGAATGAAGGGTGGACTTGGCTATGTGTATATTGGGATTAGAACTGTCTAGTTTGGGGATCAATGGGGATCAAAGTCACCTAACATTATTAAATGGCCTACGCTGACATCTTGAATCTGTGCTATCAGAGATTTGAAAAAGGGGGTTTGCATATGATTGGGTGAGTAGATGTAAACTATAGTTACTGGAGTGTTGTACAAAATACCTCTCAAATCTAAAAACCTACCTTCCTTATCCCTCTTTTGTCTAATTAGTGTAAATGGAATCGATCTATGCATTAGTATAATAACACCATTTATCTTTTTAGTGTTATGAGCACTATGAAAGTGAAGAGGATAGTCACTGTGAAAATGCTTAGAAATAGAGCCATTTTTGAAATGGGTCTCCTGCAACCCCACTATCTCTCCCCCTCTTTGCATAATATCTCTAAGAGCTATGTTTCATTTGTGGGGGATGTTAAGCCCCTTTACATTTTGAGAGATCAATTGAATCTGTGTGTCTGCCATATAATGAGTTTAAACCAACCTGTAATGATAGAGGTGTGAGCCTACTTCAACTCTCTGCCAAACAAAACCTGAAAATTAACAAAAAAAACAAGTAATAACTTTAATAACATGCAAAATCCTCATATTAAAATGAGGAGATACGAAGGCTAATGAGATTCCTATCAGAACTTATCCAGCATAGGAGGTATATAATGAAACATAAGTGAACATAAGTGAGCGAATACAGAAAAGTAATAAGTGAAATTTTAACAATTACATTTATCAACAGACCACAGTTAATGGCGTGATGCCTAACCCATCCAAGATGGTAACATTAACAAGAGTAAGGATACTTGTAGGGCCTCATCCTGGGGTTTCCTTTGCAGTCCCAGTGGCTTGCAATTTAGTCTTTCGATGATGATACATTTGCCATTTACGTTGGGGTAAGGACCCAGGTGGTTGATTGATATTTGCTGATGGTCTGCTGTGGAAGTCTTTGTCAACTTCAGGAAGAGGTATTTCCAATTTGCGACAGAATTCCTCAATTTCTGATGGCGAAGAGCGGGTGGCTCGTCTACTTTTCCATATCACAACCAGTTGGAAAGGATAGCTCCATCTGTAATTAATATTTCTTGCTTGTAAATGTCTTGTTAGAGGGAAAAGTTATTTTCTCCTAAACAATGTCCTAGCCGATAGGTCAGCAAAGAATTGAATAGTAGCTCCATCCTTTTTGATAGGTTGCTTTTCTCTTGCAGCCTTCATCAGTTGTTCTTCTTTTATATGATAGCTGGTAAACTTAACTATCACGTCCCTGGGGGGGCTTCATCAGATGGTCTTGATCTCAATGCCCTATGGGCTCTATCCATCTCCACAGGGGGTGAATCATCTCCATTTCTCATTGTGGTGAATAGAGACTGAAGGTATTCAACCAGCATTGGATTCTCCACAGATTCTGGGATACCACGTATCCTGATGTTGTGCCTCCGAGATCTATTTTCAAGATCTTCTATCTTGTCTTCTAGCTGTGATATAGTTTGGTCTTGTTGTTTCATATGCTTGGTCACTGATACATCAGCCACATGTGTTTGTAAGTCTTCTTCCAAACTCTCGACTCTATTTCCAATCTCTAGAATTTCCTTTTTAAGATCAGAGATTTCATCTTTGATGCACTGTTTCACCTGCATGATAAGAGATGAGAAATCCTTTTTTGATGGAATAGAGGATAACACAGATTTGGGAACACTTATCATAGAACTTCCTCCATCTGATTCAGACTCTGAATAAAATGAAGGATGTTGTGATCTGAGATAGAGTAGATTAAATTATTTGGGAGGGTGGGTACTTGTCGCTTTAAAGTAATTATCCACAGAGGGGGTCAAGGGGCCACCAGCTTTATTTTGTTTTTCTTTTTGTGAGTTTTTCCTGGGAGACATATTTGCTTTTATTAAATCGCCTTGAGCTATCAATCAAAATATTTTTACTATATTTTAATTCTGTGTTTTAGACACTAATGCTTTCTAAAAGTATATCCCTAGGAACTTGAGGCCCTTTTTAATTAAAAACTCACACCCTTTATATCTGGAAGTTATATGCTTTAATAATTATAGCTGTTCAGGAATCTGCTGTTGCTAGGCAGGTTATAGCAAACCCCTGCACTATTTATTCAGAACATACTATGAGTCTGTGTCACCTTTGTATATTATAGGTAAAACCTTCACCCAATAAAACTGTGTATAGGCATAATATACTACCCAGTAGCGTTTTATGTCCCAGCTATTTCATAGTTTCATGCTCCTAGAGAGTGTAATTCGTCAGTTACCAACTACTCTGCTGAGTAAATACCTTCATATGGGCTATTTGTCTGTGTCTAGTTGATTGAGGTTCATCTCCATCAGAGCTGCTGCTTACGTGATTAAGTGTTGACATCCAAAATGGCGACTACGCGCCTCACAGGACTGCGGGAGCAATCTGCATATTTCCAGCCACTAACCTTGTGCTGCTTGTTAAAGAGGTTCTGATAGCCATTTAGCCCCAGATTCTGTGCAGGTATAATGTGACCTGATATGCTATGCGGCAGTGCTGCTCATCGGTTTAGTGTTGAAATGATCTTTCCTGCAGCTGTAGCTGAAGCCGTTGCTGACTTGGAGAGACTGTGTGTTAGTGGAATCGCTCACTTGATTACCGGATACTATCGGAGGTTATAGGGCATTCCCTCTATCTTTTTTTTAATGATTGTGCACTTTTGAGCACCCTTTTGGCCACCTCCAAAACTGGAACTGTGGAGCTCAACTAAAGTGCGGCCATCATCAACGAAAGGCGGCTTCGCCTTCTCCTCCTTTTCTTTAATCATTCCCACAAGATTTTGATAGGCTCTTACTGGTGCTGGTCTCTGATTCGCCCTCGGATCTGAACATCTCATAGGTTATTTTGGGAAACACCTCCCTGAGTAGCCAAATGCCTTTTGTTGGTATAACCATTTTTGAACTATAGGTGGCAGCAGATAACCAGAAATGCAGTTTTACCATCAATGCTGCTACAGTTTAATTATCTAACCTTTAAAATGTTTATTTTATTTACTATAATTTTCAGTATTAATAAACTTATCTAGCCAACATAGGCCTCGCTTCCATTGAGTCGTAATTCAGTTTGCGTGCACTCGCAAACCGATAAATATGCTGTCGGAAGCGATATCGTTTATCGACTGTTTCCAATGGCGCGTTATACCTCAATATCGGCAGCCGGACTTCGGCTGCCGAAAAGATCTTCGCGTCCCATAGAAAGTAATAGAAGCCGTTAATCGATAAATTATACCAGGTTTCCAATGAAAGCGCTAACCGTTAATACATTGTCGGAGGCTGTCGATACATTGAGAAATATTACCCCCAGCTCAACTAGGTGTAAAAGAGGAAAATTGTGCTTTTTGAGATCTATTTTCTATTGAAATTATAAAACTTGCAAATAATGCAAGTGTTTTAATGTAGAAATAAATTGTTATAAGTAATATTTATTGTTGTCTCATGTATAGAAATAGTTGAACTTATATTCTAATAGAAATATCAGTATATATTTAAATATAATAATATATGCAAGAACATATCTACAGAATGCAAACTAGACCTATGCCTAGGGCAGCAATAAATATTACTTATATTTATGAAGTGTTAAATATAATTATATTAGAAAATAGTATTTGATTATTAAAAATATGGATAAGTGTTTTTTTATTTTTCTTGAGAGGCGATCACAGGTAAGAAGCACGGACGTTAAACGTAAATTCTATAGCGTAAGGTCGGGTTACCTTAGCAACTAATTGATTTTCAAGAAATCCGACGTCAGATGGAAGCGTTAACACAACGTTAACTTACAGCTACACGAAAAGAGCGACTGCGCGCAACACGCTAATCTTTTCAATGGAAACCTGGTACTAAAATGCAGCCGTAAATTACTTTTAGCTGTCGGCCGCTTCGGTAGCTTACGGCTCCATTTTTAACGACTCAATGGAAGCGAGGCCATATATGGGACCATATAGTGTCATTTTCTCTGATTATTTTAATATTAAATATTATTATGCTTCTAGTAATCATATTAATAAGCAGTTTACTGTTAATTATTTTTCTTCACAGAATCATAGCATTCAACCTCCTGGAATTATATTGTATCTTAATATGAATACAGTATATTTCATATTTCTAAATACATTTTGAATGCATGAAAAACCAGATGTAGGTCTGAAATGAAAGAAATAATGTTGTTAAAAATGTCAAACATATATACATCTATTAATGCAGCTATTATTCAATACAGCCGAGATTTATCCAATATAGTAAGTTTCCGATCAATACATATAGATATATGTTGTTAATATAGTCTGGGTGTGGAGAATGTTAACTTAAATGAATTTATACTCAATTTCATATTTAATATTATCCAAACAGATAATCTCTCAGACTTATCTATTTACATTTACTGTACAGCCACTTATTAAGATCAGCAAATACCCATTCTAATATGTTACTGTTAGGCATTTTTTTTTTAGATCCACAAATACACATTTTTATATAATACTGAAAATTACACAAGTTGTACTTTAAAATGAATTTTAAAGTTACAATGCAAACGTGTTTCTGCCAGTCAGTACAGATGTGTATCTGAGTTTCAGGGGCAATTTACAGGTCTGTGCTAATTACTATATTCCTGGCTTTAGTGACGTTCAAATAGGTCCTTACAGACATTTAGGCTCTTTCCCTGTCCTAACTAATTGAGCCAAATGTTTTCCCTTTTTTACCTAGCTTGTCTTAAGCAACAAGGAGGTCAGTGGTGATCTGATAGGAACTTTAACTTCACACCTTAGGCAGGAAACCTATGAAAGCAATTCCTTTTTTCTTGAAATCTGTGCTTCAGAACGAGAGGGGGTGGTTTTACAAACAGTTTCACAAATAAAATGAGTTCTTTGTCTTATCATATATCTATGTGTAGATAAATATACATACATATATATATATAATTTAATAACACTCACAGATATCCTGACAGCTCATAATATTACAAACAAACACAGTACCTACCCCCCTCCAAGTAGTTTGGCGCCAAACAACTGTATTGGAATGCAGGCTTGCATTCCACCGTTTCGTGAAACCGGAAGTGCAGTTACATCACTTCCGGAAGTTCAAACTTATAGAAATTCTTATCATCGTAGCTTAAACATTGTATGTAAATCATATATGTGCACAAAAGTATGATTGCTACATGGTCATCTCTCTTAGCAATATTGCCTGACTTAGAGAGATTAAACTTCAGTTTTATGCGTTATTCATTGTGTTAAAATCTTGTTACTTGTAACCGTGGTTACCATTTGACCGGTATTAGCTTAGTATTATCCTCATACTAATAGTAGTGTATCAGATTCTTTTCCCACTTCTCAAAAAAATGACATTAGATGTGTAATAATTGTGCATTTACAAAAATACTCATATTAAGGTGTCAGTTTGGCCAAGTTATGGCACATTTGGCAGAACTTGGACTTTAATCTGTTATTTCACCCCCAATGTGATGCAATCAAACGCATTCTATATTTATGTGAAAAAATTGTGTCTAACCTATTCAACTCCTATTTACAATGTTATCTTCAATTTCTAAAATTAAACTCACTTAAAGTGACAGTCTACACCAACATTTTTTTTATTTAAAAAGATAGATAATCCCTTTATTATCCATTCCCTGTTTTTGCATAACCAACACAGTTATTTTAATATACTTTTTACCTCTGTGATTATCTTGTATTTAAGCCTTTGCAGACAACCTCCTTATCTAAGTGCCTTTGACAGACATGCAGTGTAGTCAATCAGAGAAGACTCCCAAATAACTTCACGGGAGTGAGCACAATGTTATCTATATGACACATGTGAACTAGCACAGTCTAACTGTGAAAATCTTTCAAAATGCTCTGAGCTAGGAGGCGGTTTTCAACTGTTTAGAAATCAGTTTGAGCATAGCTAGGTTTAGCTTTTCAAAAACACCACCAAGGGAACAAAGCAAATTTGATGATAAAATTAAATTGGAAAGTTGTTTAAAATTGCATGCCCTATCTGAATCATGAAAGTTTAGTTTTGACTAGACTGTCCCTTTAAAAACAAACAATTACAGATGCTTTGTTGCAATTCATCAATCTTAATCCTATTATCTGTTGTCCTTTGTTCTCAACCGGACTTAATTGTTACATGGGATCATGTTACTACAATAGAGCTTTATGAGAAATGATGGCATGTTAATATGCCCATATTTTCTACTTGCTGTATGTATACATCCTTTTATATTTGTGTATACATATATGTACAGGCTATGGAATTCTAGCTTCACACATATAGATGCTATAACATTCAGTCCCAAAAGTTTAGATCTGACACGGTTTGTGGATGTTTGTATCTATTATAGAGTGACCACTCATATTAGCCCACTCCAGATGACACTGAAGTGAGAATATCCCATTTATTCGTCCCCTTGAGGGTATCGTTAAAGGGTACTTTCGCCAAGCCTGGTCCATGTACCTCCCATTACCCTTAGAAGTTTTGGCTCAATGGTATGCACTCCTCGTATGTAATACACATCATACGCTTTGAGATCAGTGAATAGATTGTCAAGTCTCTGATGTTATTGGACTTTTTCTATGGCCAAGAGTACTGTGTATAATGAGTGACTTTCAACCTTGTTGGGTTCCACCGGCAGTGTTTGAGGTTTATTCAGGCTCCAAACACGTCGGCTATAGGTACTCAGAGGGCAGGATAGCCATACAAAGTAAGCATAATGTCCCTCTTCCCAATATGGATCCACAACTTCGGGAATTGCACCCCAGGTTTGTATCACCCTCTTTGTTTATACCAGTAGCTTGAAGTCTGATGCTGAATTCAGTCCTCTGTTTCAGGCAGTAATTATGAAGCAGCAGTCTAAAGACCTCTGCTCCATAACTTGTCTGCTTGCTCTGAGGCTGTGGACATCAATCCGCCCGATCCTATACGATCGGGCTGATTGACAACCCATGCTAGGGGGCGTCATTGCACAAGCAGTTCACAAGAACTACTTGTGCAATGATAAATGCCGACAGCGTATGCCGTCGGCATTTATAGATGTGCATCAGACATTATACGCTACATCGTATTATGTCTGCTCGCACATTAATAAATCGGCCCCCTAATGTCATTTTTTTGAGAAATAGGGATAGAATTAGATACACTACTATTAGGATGAGGATTAATACTAAGCTAATATAGTGTACTGCATACCTACCAGTCAAATGGTAACCATGGTTACAAGTAACAAGATTTTAACACAATGAATAACGCATAACACTCAAGTTTAATCTCTCTGAGTCAGGCAATATTGCTAAGAGAGATGACCATGTAGCATTGCTACTTTTGTGCACATATATGATTTAGATACAATGTTTAAGCTACGATGATAAGAATTTCTATAATTTTGCACTTCCGGAAGTGACATAAGTGCACTTCTGGTTTCACGAAATGGTGGAACGCAAGCCTGCGTTCCAATACAGTTGTTTGCCACCAAACTGCTTGGAGGGGGTAGGTACTGTGTTTGTTTGTAATATTATGAGTACTATATATTTGTGTATTGTACACACTGTTTTCGCACACTCTCATTATACATGTTTATACATGTGTATATAAACATACTATATTTATAAACACACACACACTAATTATATATGTATATAAACATACTCATATTTATAAACACATACACTCATTATACATGTATATAAACATACTATAGTTATAAACACACACACACACACATATATATATATATATATATATATATATATATATATATATATATATATATATATATAAAGAAGTCCTGACTGAATGATTGACTGACTCATCAATGCCCAGCTCAAACCGTTTAACCTAGGAACGTGAAATTAGGAAGGTATGACGTAGGCACCCACTAAGGAAGGAATTTTGGAAATTACGTCCCCAAGGGGGTGAAAAAGGGGGTCGAATTTTTTTATGAGGATATACACGTTGCGAGTGGTTCGTTTTTCGCAATTTGTTACAACAGCTAGTATATATATATATATATATATACACATATTTTCATACACTCATGATACATGTATATAAACATACTCTTATTTATAAAAACACAAACTCCTTATTCATGTATATATACACATATTATATTTATAAACATACACGCACACACACACATATATATATATATATATATATATATATATATATATATATATATATATATACAGTTGCAAGAAAAAGTATGTGAACCCTTTGGAATGATATGGATTTCTGCACAAATTGGTCATAAAATGTGATCTGATCATCATCTAAGTCACAACAATAGACAATCACAGTCTGCTTAAACTAATAACACACAAAGAATGAAATGTTGCCATGTTTTTATTGAACACACCATGTAAACATTCACAGTGCAGGTGGAAAAAGTATGTGAACCCTTGGATTTAATAACTGGTTGAACCTCCTTTGGCAGCAATAACTTCAACCAAACGTTTCCTGTAGTTACAGATCAGACGTGCACAACGGTCAGGAGTAATTCTTGACCATTCCTCTTTACAGAACTGTTTCAGTTCAGCAATATTCTTGGGATGTCTGGTGTGAATCGCTTTCTTGAGGTCATGCCACAGCATCTCAATCGGGTTGAGGTCAGGACTCTGACTGGGCCACTTCAGAAGGTGTATTTTCTTCTGTTTAAGTCATTCTGTTGTTGATTTACTTCTATGCTTTGGGTCATTGTCCTGTTGCAACACCCATCTTCTGTTGAGCTTCAGCTGGTAGACAGATGGCCTTAAGTTCTCCTGCAAAATGTCTTGATAAACTTGGGAATTCATTTTTCCTTCGATGATAGCAATCCGTTCAGGCCCTGACGCAGCAAAGCAGCCCCAAACCATGATGCCGCCACCACAGTTGGGATGAGGTTTTGATGTTGGTGTGCTGTGCCTCTTTTTCTCCACACATAGTGTTGTGTGTTTCTTCCAAACAACTCAACTTTGGTTTCATCTGTCCACAGAATATTTTGCAGTACTGCTGTGGAACATCCAGGTGCTCTTGTGCAAACTGTAAACGTGCAGCAATGTTTTGTTTGGACAGCAGTGACTTTCTCTGTGGTATCCTCCCATGAAATCCATTCTTGTTTAGTGTTTTACGTATTGTAGATTCGCTAACAGGGATGTTACCATTTGCCAGTGACTTTTATAAGTCCTTAGCTGACACTCTAGGGTTCTTCTTCACCTCATTGAGCAGTCTGCGCTGTGCTCTTGCAGTCATCTTTACAGGACGGCCACTTCTAGGGAGAGTAGCAGCAGTGCTGAACTTTCTCCATTTATAGACAATTTGTCTTACCGTGGACTGATGAACAGCAAGGCTTTGGAGATACTTTTATAACCCTTTCCAGCTTTTTGCAAGTCAACAATTCTTAATCGTAGGTCTTCTGAGAGCTCTTTTGTGCGAGGCATCATTCACACCAGGCAATGCTTCTTGTGAAAAGCAAACCCAGAACTGGTGTGTGTTTTTTATAGGGCAGGGCAGCTGTAACCAACACCTCCAATCTCATCTCATTGATTGGACTCCAGTTGGCTGACATCTCACTCCAATTAGCTCTTGGAGATGTCATTAGTCTAGGGGTTCACATACTTTTTCCACCTGCACTGTGAATGTTTACATGGTGTGTTCAATAAAAACATGGCAACATTTCATTCTTTGTGTGTTATTAGTTTAAGCAGACTGTGATTGTCTATTGTTGTGACTTAGATGATGATCAGATCACATTTTATGACCAATTTGTGCAGAAATCCATATCATTCCAAAGGGTTAACATACTTTTTCTTGCAACTGTATATATATATACATACATACATATATTAACATATACTTATTATACATGCATATAAACATACTCATATTTATACACACACAAACGTGTGTGTGTATATATATATATATATATATATATATATATATATATATACATATACAATATAAATTGTTGCATAGGAAATTAGAACTCTTCAGTAGCAGATAGATTTCTACTGAAGAGTTCTAACAAGAACGAAACAGGCGGTCTAGTGGTGATTTCTGTATTGCTGCAGTTTCCCTATTAGGGAATACCTGTGTGTTAACACAGTATGAAGCAAAAAATCGAAAATGTTGGATATCTAATTTGCATATCTTACCCAGAATCCTCTTGTGCTTTGGTAACAGTGTATATGGAGTGTTACTGGGTAAAAGCAAGCGGGGGTACTTGCCTAGATGTGCTAATTTCCTATGCAATAATTTAGATTGATTTACTTTTGAGACATGGAGGATTTTATCTCCACCATAATTTTAATAAATTATATATAAACACACACACACACACATATATATTAACATATACTCATTATACATCCATATAAACATAAACACACACACCCTCATTATACATGAATATAAACATACTCCTATTTATAAACACACACACACATATACTGTATATATATATATATATATATATATATATATATAAATATAATATATATACTGTCAAGAAAAAAAGGCACTCTCTGGTTTTGAAAAACAAATAGTATATTTACTAGCGTGACGTTTCGAGGTATTCACCCCTTTCTCAGAGGGTCTGAGGAAGGAGTGAAGATCTCAAAATGTCACACTAGTAAATATACTATTTGTTTTTGAAACCCAGAGAGTGCCTTTTTTTCTTGACAGTTTATTATTTCTATTTGCACCCTGGTGCCTACCTGACCAGTTTGGTGAGAGTGCTTCTTGACTTGAATATATAAGATGAGGAAAAAGAACACCCTGGGTCTCTTAGTATATCCACAAATTTATTAGGATACAGGCTTCAATGAGCAACGGTAAACTCCTGACTCGTTTCGCGCATGCGTACATGCGCTTCATCAGAGAATATATATATATATACCTACCTGACCAGTTTGGTGAGAGTGCTTCTTGACTTGAATATATATACATATATACAGGGAGTGCAGAATGATTAGGCAAGTTGTATTTTTGAGGATTAATGTTATTATTGAACAACAACCATGTTCTCAATGAACCCAAAAAACTCATTAATATCAAAGCTGAATAGTTTTGGAAGTAGTTTTTAGTTTGTTTTTAGTTATAGCTATTTTAGGGGGATATCTGTGTGTGCAGGTGACTATTACTGTGCATAATTATTAGGCAACTTAACAAAAAACAAATATATACCCATTTCAATTATTTATTTTTACCAGTGAAACCAATATAACATCTCAACATTCACAAATATACATTTCTGACATTCAAAAACAAAACAAAAACAAATCAGTGACCAATATAGCCACCTTTCTCTGCAAGGACACTCAAAAGCCTGCCATCCATGGATTATGTCAGTATTTTGATCTGTTCACCATCAACATTGCGTGCAGCAGCAACCACAGCCTCCCAGACACTGTTCAGAGAGGTGTACTGTTTTCCCTCCTTGTAAATCTCACATTTGATGATGGACCACAGGTTCTCAATGGGGTTCAGATCAGGTGAACAAGGAGGCCATGTCATTATATTTTCTTCTTTTATACCCTTTCTTGCCAGCCACGCTGTGGAGTACTTGGACGCGTGTGATGGAGCATTGTCCTGCATGAAAATCATGTTTTTCTTGAAGGATGCAGACTTCTTCCTGTACCACTGCTTGAAGAAGGTGTCTTCCAGAAACTGGCAGTAGGACTGGGAGTTGAGCTTGACTCCATCCTCAACCCGAAAAGGCCCCACAAGCTCATCTTTAATGATACCAGCCCAAACCAGTACTCCACCTCCACCTTGCTGACGTCTGAGTCGGACTGGAGCTCTCTGCCCTTTACCAATCCAGCCACGGGCCCATCCATCTGGCCCATCAAGACTCACTCTCATTTCATCAGTCCATAAAACCTTAGAAAAATCAGTCTTGAGATATTTCTTGGCCCAGTCTTGACGTTTCAGCTTGTGTGTCTTGTTCAGTGGTGGTCGTCTTTCAGCCTTTCTTACCTTGGCCATGTCTCTGAGTATTGCAGACCTTGTGCTTTTGGGCACTCCAGTGATGTTGCAGCTCTGAAATATGGCCAAACTGGTGGCAAGTGGCATCTTGGCAGCTGCACGCTTGACTTTTCTCAGTTCATGGGCAGTTATTTTGCGCCTTGGTTTTTCCACACGCTTCTTGCGACCCTGTTGACTATTTTGAATGAAACGCTTGATTGTTCGATGATCACGCTTCAGAAGCTTTGCAATTTTAAGAGTGCTGCATCCCTCTGCAAGATATCTCACTATTTTTGACTTTTCTGAGCCTGTCAAGTCCTTCTTTTGACCCATTTTGCCAAAGGAAAGGAAGTTGCCTAATAATTATGCACACCTGATATAGGGTGTTAATGTCATTAGACCACACCCCTTCTCATTACAGAGATGCACATCACCTAATATGCTTAATTGGTAGTAGGCTTTCGAGCCTATACAGCTTGGAGTAAGACAACATGCATAAAGAGGATGATGTGGTCAAAATACTAATTTGCCTAATAATTCTGCACTCCCTGTATATATATATATATATATACAGGTATATAATAAATATATATACATATACACACACCGACATATATTCACATACACTCATTATGCATAAAACATACTCCTATTTATAAACACACACCCACGCACATATATATATATATATATATATATATATATATATATATATATATATATATATATATACACACACAGTCATATGAAAAAGTTTAGGCACCCCTGACAATTTCCATGATTTTCATTTATAAATAATTGGGTGTTTGGATCAGCAATTTCATTTTGATCTATCAAATAACTGAAGGACATAGTAATATTTCAGTAGTGAGATGAGGTTTATTGGATTAACAGAAAATGTGCAATATGCATCAAAATGAAATTAGACAGGTTCATACATTTGGGCACCCATGTCATTTTGTTGATTTGAATACCTGTAACTACCTAGCACTGATTAATTGGAACACACAATTGGTTTGGTGAGCCCATTAAGCCTTGAACTTCATAGACAGGTGCATCCAATCATGAGAAAAAGGTGGCCAATTGCAAATTGTTGTTCTCTTTCACTCTCCTCTGAAGAGTGGCAACATGGGGGTCTCAAAACAACTCTAAAATGAACTGAAAACAAAGATTGTTCAACATTATGGTTTAGGGGAAGGCTACAAAAAGCTATTGCAGAGATTTAAACTGTCAGTGTCCACTGTGAGGAACATAGTGAGGAAATGGAAGACCACAGGCACAGTTCTTGTTAAGGCCAGAAGTGGCAGGCCAAGTAAAATATCGGAGAGGCAAAAGCAAAGGATGGGGAGAACAGTCAAAAACAGCCCACAGACCACCTACAAAGACCTACAACATCATCTTGCTGCAGATGGTGTCACTGTGCATTGTTCAACAATTCAGCGCACTTTGCACAAGGAGAAGCTGTATGGGAGAGTGATGCGAAAGAAGACTTTTCTGCACACACGCCAGAAACAGAGTCGCTTGAGGTATGCAAACGCACATTTGGACAAGCCAGCTTCATTTTGGAAGAAGGTGCTGTGGACTGATGAAACAAAGATTGAGTTATTTAGTCATAACAAGGGGCGTTATGCATGGCAGCAAAAGAACACAGCATTCCAAGACAAACGCTTGCTACCCACAGTAAAATTTGGTGTATGTTCCATCATGCTGTGGGACTGTGTGGCCAGTGCCGGTACTGGGAATCTTGTTAAAGTTGAGGGTCGCATGGATTCCACTCAATATCAACAGATACTTGAGAATAATGTTGAGGAATCAGTCACAAAGTTGACCGAGGCTAGATATTGCAACTAGACAATGACTCAAAACACTGCTCAAAATCTACTCTGGCATTTATGCAGAGGAACAAGTACAATGTTCTGGAATGGTCATCCCAGTCCCCAGACCTGAATATCATTGAAAATATGTTGGGTGATTTGAAGCGGGCTGTCCATTGTCAGTATATTTATAAAAATCCTAGCAGTATTCTCCAAACAATGTGTGAGTATATGGAAGGGAATATATTTAACAATCTTTCTTTAGACTGAACCCACAATCAATATACTTCTACTAAGACAACAAAATTAATATAAATATCTGAATTCTTTATTATTAGTAAATAACTATGAACATGTTGATACATAAATATTTGTGAGAATTAGAATATGAGTCGACACTATATGCGTTTAAAACCGTTCAAATAGGCTATGCAACATTCATAAAAATCTATCTTATTCACAGTAAAAGTTCACCCTGTTAGTACAATGAGATTCTAAGATCTTTAACAGCTAAATACCCAAGCAATACAATTCTAACAGCGCTAATTTAAACAATAGGACAGTCTATACTTTTTTTACCAAGCTCATAAAAGTTTACCTTTAAAGCTAGCCTGATTTACAATATCCTTTCATTCAAAATTAACACAATGAGACTAAAATATCACAGCTACTAATATCCAGCAATACAATCAACAGTGCTAATGAATAATAGGACAATATATGTATACTCAGTTATTTATCCAAAATTTGATTCTAATACAATTCTTACTTGGATACTAAAGTACATATATTCTTACTGTGGACAAATGCTTTAAATGAATTTCTTAGCATACAAAGGATAAACTTTTAACACTACACAGGTTTATGAAATACTAACTTGAAATACAAACTGCTTCTTTAATTCTGCTTAACCACAATTTGACTATGATATTATCAATAACCTTTGTTTAAAATATTAAAATTAGAAATCATACATCACCAGTTTGAACCAAATTGTAATTCAATCTTTTCCAAATATCTTAGATCTCCTCATTTGAAGGAAAAGTTATTTTGCATAGATCAGGGTTAGTATTTCAGCTCCTTGCTTAAAATGACTGTGTCCCAAGTGTGCTCGCCAGTTATCAGTCACCAGGGTAAGCAATCACCAAAAAAAACTGTCCCCTCTTGCATTTAACCTTCCTGTTTTATAATCATTAGAGATCTGGTTTGGTTACACCCACACGGAAACCTTGTCTCGGATTGGCCCTTTGAAATTTCATTTTTAAAACAGCCAAAAAGCCTTCTGGCTGTAGTTCTCGTATTGCAACACCGGGGGGCAGTATGACAATACATACAGATTCACATTTAACCAACATTTCTAGCATTTAAAATATTTCTTTAAAATGGGTAATAACTGTCATAATTTCCTTACATTATTAAGTTATATGTTTATATGTATTGTATTATATTACTTTTTTTTATTCTGATCAATTAGACATGAAACATCAATATTTTATATTAAAACAATTTATATTGCTAACTATTCAAGATTAATGGCATTTATATATCTGTTATATATGTATTCACACAATTACAGCATGTTTCACATTTCTAACAAATTCTGCATGCATGAATTATTATATGTCTGAGAAGTATAGAGACACAGCGGTTATTATTCCATACAGACGATCTTGTATTTGGTATCTTTTAGCCCCATCTGGAACACAGAAAACAACATGTTATATATCATCCAAACATGGGACTATTACAATTGCTATTTAATCTATACAGATTTAAATCTATCTCCCAGATATATAGTCTGGGGCATATATTTGATATGTTTATCTGCAAAATTATCAATGTAGTTATTATTCAATACAGCAATTATTTATTTAATATAGTATGTTTCTGTTCCATATATATACATATATGGGTTATTTGAATTATTTCAAACACACATGAACTATTGGCATTGTTCTTTTTAAAAATGTATTTAATTTGATTTAAAATCTAAATACAGTTGTTTTGAAATCACAATGTAAGCAATTTGCTTTCTCTGTGTTATCCTAACCCAGACGCAATGTCTAACATTATGTATATTTCAGTGTCAGCAGTTACATAGCATGAGTCACTCGTGCTAATTGTTAGTTCTTTTGAAAGATGTTTTCAGTTTCAAATATACACAGACAGACCGGCTACATCTTTTGCAGGAAGTCCCTATGTGAGCTTGTGTCCTGATCTAGGCATCAGAATGCTGTCTTTTAACAATGGTTCCCAAGAGTATAATTTAAAACATGTGTTCCCTCTTACATAGCATGGGGTCAATTTGCATCTGAAAGTAAATGGTCAAAGTTTTCACAAAGCATGTTACTTTCTTACAAAATATGTCGCCTGAGTCAGACTCTTGAGGGGTAAGAGATTTTATCTCACAATCCCATGCAGTCATGCATATGGTTCCTTGTAATTGCTGTTAAAGTTAAACAAACCAAATGTTTATTGTTTTCACTTGGATGCCCTCTTCACTTTTGCACACTGAATGTGGGAGGATGGGACAGGAGTCCCAAGTTAAGAATGAATTGAATCATCCTCCACTGACCAGTCAAACACATGATCAAAAATATGTATATACATTTATTAATCTTAAAATATATGATAAAAAAATATATTTATTAACCTTACATATACCTTGACATAAATCCCCCTTCCAATTTAAATAGATTTAGGACACATGTATTTAAATTGGCTTAAAGTCGATGATATTTTGTGAGGATGTACACATCATAGACAGTCTTCTATGTAGAAAGTCTGTCATTTTTGAGCCTTCACGTTCATCAGCTAGGCATCTTTAAACTACAGTATGTCTTTAGTGCATCTGGGGATATGACACTTCATTCTCCCTCTATGACTTGTAGTTGGGACGTGGGATGACATGCCCGCAATTGATTGATATGGACCCATTTATCTATGAAACTTTCATTTTTGGGGATCCGTATTTTATAGGCCACTGGAGATATTTTGTCAGTAATGACAAAAGGACCTTTCCATGAGGGAAGAAATTTCTTCTCCCTAACCTGATCTCTTCCAAAGTTATAAAGATAAACTTTATCATTTATTTTGTATTCCTTTTTGGACGTTTTGAGGTCATAATAGGTTTTAGTGGCAGTTGCGGCTCTTTCTAAATTCCTTTGAGCAAATGCAAAGGCATATTGCAGGTGCTTTCTTAGGTTCTCCACATATTGATGTGTATTGGCAGCGTTTATCAAGTTTTGGTCTGATGTACGGTACAGCAGATGCTGAGGTAGAACCATTCTTCTACCAGTCATCAGTTCAAAAGGTGACATCTTGGTAGCACTACTTGGAGTTGCTCTTAATGCCATTAAGACTAGAGGTAGTTTTACATCCCAGTCTTTACCCGTTTCACTCACAAACTTTTTGAGGATTTTAACAATGGACTGGTTGTAACGCTCTACACCACCACTTGAGGCAGCTCTATAAGCAATATGGAGCTTTCTTTTTACCCCTAGTATTTTCCACATTTTGGTCATCACTTCGCTAGTGAAGTGGGTTCCCCGATCTGATTCGATTCTTTGGGGCAAACCAAATCTGGAAAATACGTGGTTGATGAGCAATGCTGCGCATGTTTCAGCACTATTGTTAAATGCACTGATGCACTCTACCCATTTAGTGAACAGACATGTCACTGTTAGCATGTATTTGTTACCTCTTGATGACCTAGTTACTGGACCAATAAAATCAATTTGTATATCTGACCATGGCATTACCATCCCCCTTTTCTGCAATGGCGCTCTATGCGTTGGTGCAGTAGGTTGGAACTGTGGGCAGATTAAACACCCTTGACAGTAGGTTTGAACATCTTTCAACATGTGTGGCCAAAAAGCTTAATCACGCAATATTTCATACGTGAGTTTGGCACCACGATGACCAGATATGGGAGCATCATGGGCATGTTGAAGCATTAGACCTCTGAACTTGGTCGGTACTACCCATTGCTGAATGCCAGTTTTGGAGGTTCTAATTAACAAACCATCCTGTAATTTGAATTGTGTTCTGGATTTCATTAAGATTCTAAGATCTTCTTTGCCAATACAATCATCTTTTGAGATGGGGTTGCTTTCAGGATCTTCTATGTGTTTATAGAAGATGCCTACAATGGGGTCTTCTTTTTGACTAGTGATCAGGTCCTCACTAGGAGAATCCTGACTCCATTGTACCAAGTTAGGCTCACTCTGTTGTTTTGCCTGGTTTCTGGTAATGGCTGAAGTTCTCCAGTTATGGCTCCTTGTTTGGCTAATGAATCCTAGAACTCTGGAATGACCCTTGGTCTTTTTCCAGTGTATGGTTAAATCATTGGATACCACCAGATTATCAATCTCACAGAACAACTTGCCATGCTTGATTGGTTTGTTATTGCTTTTCTGCATGCCATTTCTTTTCCAAGTTGGCAGGTATTCAACAAAACTGTCACGCACATAATTTGAGTCAGTTATGATCACAAATTCATGAATACTATGTTCAATAGCCATTTCAATGGTTTTGAGAACAGCAGTGAGTTCTGCAACTTGACTGGATTTTGGTCCAATGTTGAAACCTATAGATATATTTGAGAATCCATTTGCCCAAGTTATACCAATGCCAGCGACTAATCTGCGCTCATTATCAATAGTGGCATGGTAAGAACAACCATCAACATATACCCAAGGTAATGTTTGACAATGGTCTTCATTGTACATTTTATATGGAGAAAGCAATTGTTCCTCCAGGAAATCATCTTCTGATAATTCTTCCCCAGGATCTCTAGTAGTACAGTCGTGGAGCTCGGCAAGCCCCTGTGCGACTGGATTCTTTTTATTCTGCTTGTAGCGAATTTCTAAGGGCCAGCCCTGTAAGGAAAGAGTCCACGCTGTTATGCGGCTATTAGACAAATTCCCATCTCTTATTCTCTCACTTTGCAAATATAGCAAAGGCTGATGGGCCGTTTCTACAATAATTTTCTCACCCTGTATGCAACTGCGGAAATTTTATAGAGCCCATACAGTAGATAAGAGGGCTTTTTCGCAATCGCTAAATTTAATTTCTACTGGGGATAGAGTTTTGCTCGCATAAGCAATGGCTTTGCTTAAATGATCATGCTTTTGGTATAAAACAGCACTCATGCTTACATCTGTGTGACCTGTTTCTAATAAGAAAGGTTTAGCCCCTTCAGGGTACGCTAAGCAAGGTGCTTGAGTGAGTTTTCTTTTCAGCTCTTTTATGGCTGTCTCTTGAGACTCACTCCAGTGCCATTTCATATCCTTCTTTAGAAGAAGTAGTAGTGGTTTAGCTAATTCTGCATAATTATCAATGAATTTGCGAGAATAATTTGTCATACCCAGGAATGACCTCAATTCCTTTAAGTTAGTTGGGTTTTTAGAATTTACTATAGCTTCTACCTTTTTCTTCTGAGGATTTAGTCCTTCAGAAGTAACTTCATGTCCCAAGAAGTTTACATGAGTGCGGCACCATTGAGCTTTTTGTAGGGATAATTTGACACCTGCCCTTTTAAGTTGGCTGAGGATGTGTTTAAGCTCTGTGATGTGTTTATCAAAGTCTGTGCTTTTGATTAAAACATCATCAACATAAGATAAGGTCCCCCTTTCCAGTGCATCAGGCATAGCCTTATGCATGAATACAGCAAATTCATGTCCAGAATTTATGTATCCAAAAGGAAGTCTTTGAAATGCATGCTGGACCTTTTGGAATGAGAATGCCAGCTTATACTGGTCCTCCTCATGTACCTTTATGGTCCAATACCCCTGGGCACAATCAGTGGCAGTGAATATTTTGGATCCCTGCATCTGTGCTAGGCATTGGTCAATATATGGCACAGGCCAGCCAGACATGTACACTCGTTTGTTTAGCTGTCTTAAATCAGCACACAAACGCCATTGTCCATTGGGCTTGAGAACACCTAGAATAGGATTATTATAAGAGCTGTGCACCTGTCTGATAATACCTCTTTCTTCCAGGTTCCTTATGATTTCTGCAAGAGAATCATATGAGGCTAAAGGAAGTCTGTATTGTTTAACAAAGATAGGTGGTGCATCGGGATCTGTTTGTATTCTTGCAATGTGCAAGTCTGTAGTACCACAGTCATAAGAATCCTTAGCAAAAATATCCTTGTATTCCATCAGGAGTTCTCGCAGCTGTTGGCGTTCATCATCGCTGGAACAGCCATTAGCTAAGGATATTTGTTCCTCGACTATTTGCTGAAATCCTGGAAAGATTTCAGGCTGTCCTATCTCATAGGCTTCTTCCAACCTAGAGGTGAGATCCGCTTGATTATAGTTTACATTGCCCCCATGACTCTGGGAATTGGGGTAATCTTGCTGTTTGATTGGCTGATCAAACACTAGAAAGGCTTCTTCAATTTTACAGATGCCTTCCTCTGAGCTGAAGGGATAAATAGACTGAATATTAAATAGACCCTCTGGCATAGATGCAAAGGATTGTTCTATTAATTGTTCATCAGTTAAGTATCCTTCAGGTATTAGCCCAATTATATTATTCTGGAATCCAAAAGTGTAATAACTTGATTCCAGTGCATATCCTATGGTAGTTACCTTGGATAATGTTATATCCTGTGGGGTCATGTTATGCACAATAATATGTATTGGAACAGTTCCAATATTCACCATAGGAGTGTAGGTCACTGTGACACCCAGATTTTGTATTCTATGGGAGAGGCAAATTAGTGTTTCAGAAGTTTTTAATTTCTGACCTCTCTTTACCTGTAAGGGTAAAAGAAATTTATCAGCCCCGGCAGGAATTATAACATCGCTAGACACCTGCATATTCACAGCATATGGCAATTGCTGGTTTGATTTCAGGGCTGCATTTTCATCCTGAAATACTTCAGGGTCCCCCTTTAACCTGCTCCAGAGGCAAGAGTTAATCAAATCTATTTGTATGGCATTTCTATGTAAGATATCATTGCCAATGTATATTTGATAATGGGGAGTGTTTAAAACTAAAAACAGGTGCTTCACTGATTTATTACCTATAGATACAGATAATAAGCATTTAGCTGTGAGGTTATAGCTTTCAAACCTGTTATCCAGGTTGTGGACACAGTGGTCTTGGGGAGAAAGATATTTAATCACTTTAGGTTCAGCTATTTGTGCTAATAAGCCTTCGCTTATATAGCTAGCTTCCTGTTTTAAGTTGAATTCGGCATATTTTGTTGTACCAAGGCCATGCATTTGTATAGGGATAAATAGATCCTCTTTAACTCTCTCAATTCCTGCGAGGTATTGAGTGTGGCCTTCCCCCTTAGGGATTCTATGATCCCCCTTGTGGAGAGATATGGTTAATACATCGCCATCTAAAGAAATATTCGCTATCTTTCCAGGCGAAATTTTAAAAGTATTACCATCCGAGCCACTTAAAGAAGTCTGATCATCTATCTGTAAAATAGTGATTTCAGGTACAGAGTTATTCCTGAATTGAATCTCCACAGCATCTGGTCTCTCCTCCACCACGTGACAGCTATGTCGGGTGCGAGATATACCAGATTTTTCATAATTGATAGGCCTTTTAACTTGTGACCAAATTACATTATTTATGCAATCAATCATGGTACTTAATCGCTTCAGGAGATCACTACCAATAATTAAACGATCAGTTGGCAGATCCACTATAATGACAGGGTGTCTTATGACCCTGTTCCCCAATTTAAATTTTAACCAGGCCGTACCGTAGACTTTTAGAGAATCACCCCCAACTCCTATCAGAGAACTGTCAAATTCTTTTATTTTAGGTTTGTGGGGTGTTAGCTCATTTAGCTGTGTGTGGTACCTGTGGGATAAAATAGTTGCCTGGGACCCAGTATAGACTAATCCCATGATAGGGTTGGAGACTGAATCTTGTAGTTCAGCCAATACATAATATCTCCCTGCAGTTTCTACCATTTCACACATAAAATTGGCATTCTCATACATCTGTGGGCTTCGCCACGTGTTACCTGAATTCGCCACGTTTTCCCGTGCAGAGGAAGCTTCATACCTACCGGCCTCCTCCATGACAGGGTCGGCTGGATTCTTGTGTACTGCATCTGTGGAAATAAGGTTAAGAGAGTGCTGCAAAGGAAGAGATTTGTTAATTTTTCCCAAATGAGGTTGCTTGTCATCACGGCTAAATCATCCGTTTCCGGTCTGTGGGTAGAGAACATGATTAGTATCATTGATATTTATTATTACATTTTGTATATCTCTCCCCTCCCTTTCAGGTGATACTGCAGTATTTATGACTGTGCCTGTGGTCCACTGCTGACCACTGGCTGTACCCCTAAAAAAGTATTGTTCGGTTGCTGAGACGTACGTTTTTGACTCATATTAGCGACTTGTTCGCTCAGTCGAATTAGCTGGGTACTAAGCTGATCTACTTGATTGTACAAGTTACCCCTACTCCTGGGCCTATCTCTTGATGCCCCATAATAATGATTCTTGGACCATTGGTTCCCCTCAGAATTAGAGCTGCTATTTCTATCCTGGTGTGGTTGCCCCTGGGGTTCAAATTGTTCTACATTATTATTTTGGGGAGCATTATTTACTTGAGGTGTCTGGTTATCCTGAGAATACCTTTGCCGTCTATTGTATCTACCTTTGCGGGGGTACCCATTATTCTGCAGGTATTCTCTTTGGGCGTAATTATTCGCCTGAGTATGTCCCCCGTTTTGGCTATAGTCTCTCTGCGCCTCATCCCGTGTTGGGGGAGGGGTAGAGTTAAACCTCTGTGGGGATGGCCCGTTTTCTCTGGCCACTTCTGCGTAGGTTTTCTTTTTAGACTCCATATTTAGGGGGTCAGGTGACACCCTAGTTTCGGCCACTATTTTAGGATTTGACTTTTTCTCCCTTTTCTCCCCCTGTTCACTGGACTGCTGAATAGAGTATAATTTCGTACTCTCTTTGATCAGCCATTCCAATGAACAGTTCTCCTCAAAATCTCTAGCTAACTTGATTTTGATGGGTGTGGGTAGAGCTTCAAAAAATATATTCACAAACTCTAAACCTTCAAATATGGGATCATCTTCAGCCATGCTGTACGCATTCTTCAATACAGAAAGGAACTCGATTGGACTTCGCACTACATTTTAAACCATATACAGCTATTTTCGTGGCAGTTTTAGTGCGATGTTGTCCGAATTCTTTTCTGCATTGTCGTTTTGTTTCACTCCAGGAATGAATATTCATATCCTTTAGTGAAGCAAAGAATTTGTGATGTTTACTTTCAAATACCCAGGGTAGAAATTCAATTTTTAACCGCTCACTTGTAACACTCATTATAGATAATGCGTTTTCAAAGGCCTCTAAGTGGTCAATTATGGAAGTGGCCCCCCCTTTAGAAAATGGACGGACTGTATTCTTTAGGAATTTAATTATTGTGGGGGTGTCATACACTTTATTTGGTACATCACTGGATCTTACTGGGGACTTATTGTTTGAGCTAGAGTGCCTTTCATCTGAGACGTAATAAATTTCTGATCCCCTAGAGTTATGTAATTGCCTGGGGGAAAAAGTTACCTCTGGGCCTGAATTAGGGCTATAGTTTGGGTATCTTTGTCTATCCTCCCGCCTGGTATCTTGAAACTCATTTCTGTTCCAGTCCTTATAACTGCTAATTTGTCTCTGTAATTTATTTATTGCCAGCTCGTATGCTTTCTTAGCCTCATGATATCTAGCTTTTAAAGTTTTATTTTCATCTTGGCACTTTTCATATTCTTCTTCAAAAGCTTTAAAATCAGCCACTAATTCCTGATTATATTTATGTAAGTCAGAAGCCTTTTGGCTAGCGTGGAAAACCTCTACCTTTGCCTGAATAAAGGCATCTTGAAATTCTCGTAATGAATCATTTTCATCCCTTAGCCGCCCTAATTGTCTGTTCTGTCCTGCCATTTGGTTAGACATCTCACAGCTGAAATACATTAGGATCGGCCAAGTTTAGAAAATTAATTCATCATGCCCCCTAAGTTCCGTGCATTTATTAAGTTGCAGTAACATTTGGTATAATTCCCCATCTTCAAACCACATATCTTTAACTAAATCTTTGGCCTTATCTTTACACCCATTAATATACATGGAGACATCGTCCCCAATGTCAAGTCTATTCATGATGTGGTTTATGGCTTCTAATTTGAGCGTTTTTTTCTGAACCACTTCATGCACTTCATGGACGGAGTATTTTGGGGAGGGCACAATCTCATCTTGTACAGAAACGCTAGCATTACTTTTTGCTGAAGACATCGTTATGCTAGTGTTGTACTTAATAAGATAAAAACGCTAATAAAATTTTGACCAATAAGAGAGAAGAAAAAAATAAATTGATATCTTCAAAATATCAATATCAATTTTGAAATATGACAAAATTAATATTTTTGACCAATTTTGAAATATGAAAAATTATTATTTTTATGAATTTTGAAATATGAAAAATTTATATTTTTAATTAATTTTTAATTATGAAAAATTCATATTTTTATTAATTTTTCAAAAAATTAATTTTTAATAATATTTCAAAATATTAATATTAATCTTGAACACAAAAATCAATATTTCAATTTTCAAAAAAAAAACTTCTATATTTTCAAAATATCAATTCGAAATATGAAAATTTTTCTCTCTTCTATAATAATTTCTATTTACCACAAATATACCATATCAATATGATAATTATTTATAATATCTCATGCAAGTGCCTCCAAATAATATGTCAGTATATTTATAAAAATCTTAGCAGTATTCTCCAAACAATCTGTGAGTATATGGAAGGGAATATATTTAACAATCTTTCTTTAGACTGAACCCACAATCAATATACTTCTACTAAGACAACAAAATTAATATAAATATCTGAATTCTTTATTATTAGTAAATAACTATGAACATGTTGATACATAAATATTTGTGAGAATTAGAATATGAGTCGACACTATATGCGTTTAAAACCGTTCAAATAGGCTATGCAACATTCATAAAAATCTATCTTATTCACAGTAAAAGTTCACCCTGTTAGTACAATGAGATTCTAAGATCTTTAACAGCTAAATACCCAAGCAATACAATTCTAACAGCGCTAATTTAAACAATAGGACAGTCTATACTTTTTTACCAAGCTCATAAAAGTTTACCTTTAAAGCTAGCCTGATTTACAATATCCTTTCATTCAAAATTAACACAATGAGACTAAAATATCACAGCTACTAATATCCAGCAATACAATCAACAGTGCTAATGAATAATAGGACAATATATGTATACTCAGTTATTTATCCAAAATGTGATTCTAATACAATTCTTACTTGGATACTAAAGTACATATATTCTTACTGTGGACAAATGCTTTAAATGAATTTCTTAGCATACAAAGGATAAACTTTTAACACTACACAGGTTTATGAAATACTAACTTGAAATACAAACTGCTTCTTTAAATCTGCTTAACCACAATTTGACTATGATATTATCAATAACCTTTGTTTAACATATTAAAATTAGAAATCATACATCACCAGTTTGAACCAAATTGTAATTCAATCTTTTCCAAATATCTTAGATCTCCTCATTTGAAGGAAAAGTTATTTTGCATAGATCAGGGTTAGTGTTTCAGCTCCTTGCTTAAAATGACTGTGTCCCAAGTGTGCTCGCCAGTTATCAATCACCAGGGTAAGCAATCACCAAAAAAACTGTCCCCTCTTGCATTTAACCTTCCTGTTTTATAATCATTAGAGATCTGGTTTGGTTACGCCCACACGGAAACCTTGTCTCGGATTGGCCCTTTGAAATTTCATTTTTAAAACAGCCAAAAAGCCTTCTGGCTGTAGTTCTCGCATTGCAACACCGGGGGGCAGTATGACAATACATACAGATTCACATTTAACCAACATTTCTAGCATTTAAAATATTTCTTTAAAATGGGTAATAACTGTCATAATTTCCTTACATTATTAAGTTATATGTTTATATGTATTGTATTATATTACATTTTTTTATTCTGATCAATTAGACATGAAACATCAATATTTTATATTAAAACACTTTATATTGCTAACTATTCAAGATTAATGGCATTTATATATATGTTATATATGTATTCACACAATTACAGCATGTTTCACATTTCTAACAAATTCTGCATGCATTATTATATGTCTGAGAAGTATAGAGACACAGCGGTTATTATTCCATACAGACGATCTTGTATTTGGTATCTTTTAGCCCCATCTGGAACACAGAAAACAACATGTTATATATCATCCAAACATGGGACTATCACAATTGCTATTTAATCTATACAGATTTAAATCTATCTCCCAGATATATATTCAATATAGTCTTTGGCATATATTTGATATGTTTATCTGCAAAATTATCAATGTAGTTATTATTAACTACAGCAATTATTTATTTAATATAGTATGTTTCTGTTCCATATATATACATATATGGGTTATTTGAATTATTTCAAACACACATGAACTATTGGCATTGTTCTTTTTCAAAATGTATTTAATTTTACTTAAAATCTAAATACAATTGTTTTGAAATCACAATGTAAGCCATGTGCTTTCTCTGTGTTATCCTAACCCAGACGCAATGTCTAACATTATGTATATTTCAGTGTCAGCAGTTACATAGCATGAGTCACTTAACAAACTCGTGCTAATTGTTAGTTCTTTTGAAAGATGTTTTCAGTTTCAAATATACACAGACAGACCGGCTACATCTTGGGCAGGAAGTCCCTATGTGAGCTTGTGTCCTGATCTAGGCATCAGAATGCTGTCTTTTAACAATGGTTCCCAAGAGTATAATTTAAAACATGTGTTCCTGCCACGTTTTTATTTTCCCACTTACATAGCATGGGGTCAATTTGTATCTGAAAGTAAATGGTCAAAGTTTTCACAAAGCATGTTACTTTCTTACAAAATATGTCGCCTGAGTCAGACTCTTGAGGGGTAAGAGATTTTATCTCACAATTCCATGCAGTCATGCATATAGTTCCTTGTAATTGCTGTTAAAGTTAAACAAACCAAATGTTTATTGTTTTCACTTGGATGCCCTCTTCACTTTTGCACACTGAACGTGGGAGGATGGGACAGGAGTCCCAAGTTAAGAATGAATTGAATCATCCTCCACTGACCAGTCAAACACATGATCAAAAATATGTATAAACATTTATTAATCTTAAAATATATGATTAAAATATATATTTATTAACCTTACATATACCTTGACACCATGCTCGGCAACCATTAAACCTAACTGAACTGAAGATGTTTTGCAAGGAGGAATGGTCCAAAATACCTTCAGCCAGAATTCAGACACTCATTATAGTCTATAGTAATCGTCTAGAGGCTGTTATTTCTGCTAAAGGAGGCTCTATTAAATATTGATGTAATATTTCTGTTGGGGTGCCCAAATTTATGCACCTAATTTTGTTTTGATGCATATTGCACATTTTCTGTTAATCCAATAAACCTCATTTCATTACTGAAATGTTTCTGTGTTTCTGATAGATCAAAATGAAATTGTTGATCCAAACACCCAATTATTTATAAATGAAAATCATGGAAATTGTCAGGGGGGCCTAAACCTTTGCATAGGACTGTGTATATATATACTGTGTGTGTGTGTATATATATATATATATATATATATATATATATATATATATACTCAGGTAGGCCGTGGCATTTAAATGATGCTCAGTTGGTACTAAGGGGCCCAAAGTTTGCCAAGAAAATATCCCCCACACCATTACACCACCACCATCAACCTGAACCTATTATCAAATTTGTTTTGTTCTCATGTTATTCTTAGTTAAAGAGATACCTAGGTAGGTAGCGCGCACACGCCTGCGACACTACATGACAGGAAATAGTGCTGCCATCTAGTGCTAGTGCTAATGTATAACATTGTTGCAAAACGTCTGCCATATAGTGCTGTAGACCTACCTTGCTGATTTTCAAGAAAGAATAACAAGAAAACAAAGAAAAATTGATAATCAAAGTAAATTGGAAAGTTTAAAATTTTATGCACTATCTAGGTAATTAATTATTTTGGGGTTTATGTCCCTTAAAGGGGCACTGTAACGTCCCTGACTTTACCAATGAAAGACCCAGCATCCAACCTTTGCCTTACTTTGTAGTTTAAATTGCTGGGTGTGCATCCAGTATCCTACAAGAGCAGGAAGGACTGCTTGCTGAGGGGCTGTTTTTGGACTCGCACATACAGTATTTTCTGGGCACTTTTCTCTTCCCACAATTAATTTAATTTGCATGAAAGGAAATAAGCTATGCACAATACAGATCAAGCTGTGCTCAGATATTCCCCATAGAGGGAACAGTGCTCTCCCAGCTCTTCCTATTGCTATGGGCCACCCCAGTCCTCGGGCTCTGGTGCAGTAGTTATGCCCTTGGAAAAAGTAGTAGCAAGGAACAGCAATTTAAAATAAATAAACGTTGGTACAGTTGTACCCGTCGATCACACACTGATCCTTCCTGCACCCACAGCACTGTCCTTAGCGTGGTCCTGCACTACTGCTCACAAGGCACTCCATCAACCAAAAAAAAGTTGCACAGAAAAAAAAAAACTACTGCTCCCACCCGGCGCCTCCCCTTAAGTCCTCTAGTTGCACCCCACAGTTTTGTGCGTGCTAAACTGAAGTGCTTGATATGGCTTGTCAAGAAGACGCCACTATCGCTGATCTGTGAATATGCATCGCTTCTGTACAGGGTACTAGAGTTTTTAAATTCCTAGATAGCGGCACCCATTGTGAAGATGCAGAACTTTACTTTCCAGTGCAGGATTTGAAGAGAGCTGCAAGCAAAAGAGAAAAAACGATAGCATAATGAGCAGTAACCATGCAAATGTAGCTGTACCCTGCAGTTTAATGTCCTTTTATATTCTGAATGTACTCAAAAGCACAACTAACATTCCACCCATAATTACATCTAACTAAATCCCTTAATATGCTGTAAGGTCTCTCTCATGTCTCCTCTATTATTTGTTTCTCTCTAAGCTATATAAATATATGTATATATATATATATATATATATATATATATATATATATATATATATATATATTAACCCCTTCATCTGCACAATGTGTTAGTGCAGATGACAACTAGGTGTCATTATCCAGGGGGGTATCTCTGGTGGCCAAGAGGTCCAGCATTATTGCGCGATCACTGTGATAATAGTGATCACCTGGTATTAATAAATATTCATTTATTTGAATAGAGGCTTATGGGAGTCTCTATGTGCAGATGAAAGGGTCCTTATTTATATGAGGATAGCCCCTTCTTTTTGCTATAGAGTTTACAGGAAAACACACACACACACACTTTTGTTTAAATTTAATTTTAAAATCCATTTTTTTAAACTCTTTGTTACAGGTTTCTCACGTATCATAAAATAATAGTAAAGTTTGGATCTGCTGGATCTTCTGAAAAAAAATGTACATAAAATATGTTGGTTTCTGTAGAAACCCACAGATCGACGAATAGATAGGATGTGTGGGAGAAGAGGAACCGGAAGGGGAGGAGCTAGCAGCAAGATGGATGCTGGCACGCTGCTCTAAACTGAAGGGCAATTTCGATCACCCCCCACCTGCGCTAATCCTTGGCCAGAGAGAACCTATCTGGTCTGGATACCTTTTTGCAGAAGCCGGCTCCTCAATTGCAGACGGACTCAGGAGCAGAGTCATTACGCCGGGTGGCGTTCTTGCACATACCTACCGGGCCTAAAGACATATAAGTAGTGTGGTGGAACCAGCCTAAAGATAACGGCTAAAGGAAGGGGGACAGAGTTGCTGTTGTGGAGGCACAGATCACGGAGGTGTCCGAGTTCAGTGGCCTCGTTACTTACGGTGACCGGTAATCCCTTTCGCCAGAAGAGCTAGGCGCACCCCACTATCCCAGTCAGGATACTCCCGCATGCTGGAGGCGTACAACCGCATAGCCGTAAGCCTGAACACCCAACGACCAAAGTGAGGCTTGGCAGCGTGAGGACGCTGAGACCCGATTGGTTGTACGGCGAAACTCTCTTGCAGGAAGCGCTGTATGCGGGAGGCAGGTACCAGCGGAACTGAGAGTCGGAACAACTGAGAACACAGGAGACTCGAAGGAGAGAGGACGCATGAGTGGAGCTGGTAACAGGGGCAAGGTCTCTACTGCTCCGGCTTGGTAAGACTGTCTCTATATCATCCCAAGGTTGGTCAAGCTAAGAACTGCTCCCTTAAAACTTGCTATAAAAGCTACATGTAGCGAGGTTAAAGGGGCCTTAATCCACTTTAAAAAAGCAAAAGGCAATTATTATTGTTATACATTTTGTTCTACGAACTTGGACTGTTCTAATTTTGGCCCTTGGGGACACTTAATATCTGGGTCACACTAGAGAGACACTCTCCGGTCTTATAATCCGGAAAGGGAAAGAGGCCTTTCTGAAATAAAAACGGACTGTGGAGACTCATAAAGTAATAACCACCATCCTAACACCTAATATATAGAATCAAGTGATTTGGTGGGTCCAAGGTGGATAAAAGATAACTGGAAAACTAAGGCTAAGGGTCCCAGAAGCTACTGACTCTGATAAGCTTGGAATATACTCACACCTTTTAGAGTATTAGATAAATTGTATCTCACATTGTGTCCATTCTATACAAAAAGTACCTAAAGCTGATTATGTATGTAACAAGTTTTCTTGGTATATGTTTAGATAATAATCCCTATGGTTTCTATTTGATCTGTTAACTTTGTACAACAGCTACTGTTTGTTTAAGAAAAGTTTCTTTGTTAAGCGTTCTGGGGCTTTTTTATGATATAAATCCTTTTGCAGGGAAAGGAGTCTGATAAGTTCACAAAGGCTGGTTTAAAGATCTTTGCATCTGGTCTTGAGTACAATAACCTTTTATAGATGGTATTCTAGACTGTTTTTCTATAGCAAATAATAATTTTTTCAGACAATATAACTTTTTTGTTATTTAGATTGGGAATTAGCAGACTGAGATCAATATAATCTTCTGTAGGTGGCATTCACATATTCACTCGTTTTTTTATTTATATAGTAAAACGTTAGAGGTTTTCCTTTTCACAATAATTGCTTTTTAGGTTAAGTAGACTATGTATACAGAATGTTCTTATTGATGCATGTCTTGCTGTCTCTTTTTCTTTTTCACCCTTTTTCCTTCTACACACACATTTTGAGATAAAGAAAGACACACTTACACATTGAGTGAATTGTTCTAGCTTGTTGATATTGCTAGACTGTGTGGCTTTTTTAGCACAAATACACTTTTTTTGTAATATATCCTAACCGGATAGAGACCTTAAACTCACTTAAAAGGATCCAAGATCAAGACAGAGTAGTATATTCTAATTTTAGATATTATATGCAGGATCTAGTCTAATTTCTGACACTTATTCACTTAATACATGGAAAGATTTATTTCACATACTAAATCCACCCCACCCAATATGCCACCCAAATCAAGAGAAAAAAAACTCAAACCTAATGAGAGTAGCTCTGAGATACTTAATCTAAATGATATAGGGGCGAGTGGTTCAGATAATGTGCTACTAATTCAACAGATCTCAGATCTGGTGATGCCACAATTTGAAGCTTTAAAATCAGAAATGGCAACTCTCAAAAATGAAATTAAACAGTTTTCGATCCGTATGAATGATGTAGAGACGAGAGTATCTGATGTAGAAGACAGATTTATAGTACAAGACCAGATGGTTAATGCACACGATGTCAAACTTTCAGTGATGCAAGGTAAAATTGAGGAATTAGAGGATAGGGCGAGGCGCAACAACTTAAGGGTTGTAGGACTACCGGAAACTCCGGAGTACCAAGATCTGATTAATTTTGCTGCCATCCAGCTTCCAAAACTAGTAGGTAGCAATATAGAGAATGTAAGGATACCGATAGAGAGAGCCCATAGACTAGGCCAGCCCAGAAGAAACTTAGAGGGACACTTAAGACCTAGAGTTGTGATCATCAAATTTTTAAATTTCCAAGACAAATTCCATATCCTTAGACTATACCGTAAGAACAATAACATCATGATAGGACCCAACAAAATTTTATTATTTCAAGATTTTTCTTTAGAGACCCAAAGCAAGCGCAAGGAAATGGCTCCATACTGTTCTCGTTTAATTAAAGCCAATCTCAAGGCAAGATTAGTTTACCCAGCTAAGGTGATCTTAGAGAAAGATGGTGAAACTTATAATTTTACAAAGCCTGAAGAGATTAAGTCATTCTGTCAGAGTGTAGGAGTTTAATTAATGGATATATTTCGACTAAATGAATCAAAAAAGAGAGGAAAAATGGAAACAATGGTGATCTCTATAGAGACGGAGATAAATATGACACAGGTAGTTGACTTTGTCAATAGGAATTTAATCACAGATGACTTAGAGGTGTGGAAAGGTGGAATAGTAGTTTCGCTGGCAGGGCGAGAGGGGGGGGACCCCTTTCTTACCCTTCCCCTTTTATTTTATAAATACTTACTTTTTTATTCTCTGTGTATACTTTTAAAGCCCTTTTTTTTTTTTTTTTTTCTCTCTTTGCCTCCCTCTCCCTTTTTCTCACTACCCAGATGGCTTAAATGGTTAAGTTAAAACTTCTATCTTGGAACATTGGAGGGATTTCATCCCCAAGTAAAAGGAAATTGGTTATTAGACATCTAGGACTCCAAAATCCTGATATAGTTTTCATGCAAGAAACCCATCTTAGACCTAAGGAGGCTATCAAACTTAAAAGCAAATGGGTTGGGGAGGTATTATTCACACCATATGACAAATCTAAGAGAGGTTTAGCCATATTAATTCGTAAACAACTGGACTATCAAATTATAACGATAGAAAATGATCAGAACGGGAGGTACCAAATTTTGGAAATAGTAGTAAATGGTGTTAAATTTATTTTTTGTAATGTTTATGGCCCCAATCTGCTAGATAAAAGTTTCTGGGAAGAACTAAGATTAAAATTGTTTCTGTACTCGGGGAAAAATCTAATAGTTATCGGTGACTTCAATATGGCCTTCTCCCAGGTATTGGACAGATCCAAGACCAGGAGGGTGTTGAGGAAAGCTAGGGGAGCAGATATTCTTCAAAGATTTACTAATAGTTTAGTTTTACAAGATATTTGGCGAGTACAGAACCCGGACTGTCGGGAGTATACTTGTGCCTCTTGGGCACATGCCTCGTTTTCGAGGATCGATTACTTTCTAGTTGCAAAGCATATGCTGAAATTCAAAATGCGGGCAGAAATTCAGGACATCGTGATCTCCGACCACGCTATCATCTCCTTAGAGCTGGGTTTAAGTGGTAAAGTCTCGGCAGCAAACAAGTTTTCCTTTCCCCTATATCTTTATAACAATCCCCATTTTAAAAAATGGATCCAAAAGAGATGGTATCAATTTGTGAGTGATAACTCAGACTATATTGATAACCCAGAAATCCTCTGGGAAACCGCGAAAGCGGTTTTCAGAGGGGAGATTAAGGCGTATACAGCGAAAATGAGGGCAATATGGGGGAAAAGGGAGGAGCAGTTAGCAAACACTTTAACCAACAATTACAGGAGATATTTGGTCAATCCCTCGCCTGAACAATGGCAAAAATATAAAGATAGTAAAGCCATGTATGATCTCTTTCTCAAACAACATTCTGTATCAGAAGATCTAAAGTTGAAGGCCTTATATTCTGGCGTACATGGGGTCTCAGCTAAATACTTAGCAAGGATAGTTAAGATCAGACAGCAGAAGAATTATATTTCAGCAATTAATCATAGAAATAGAAGAGTCACTGACCCCGTATCAATTAGAGAAGCTTTCTTTCAGACTTACCAAGAACTATATGCAGAGAAACAGATTAATTTTGTCTCAAAACAGCAGTTCTGGCAAGGGTTATCCTTGCCCCAAATTAAGAAAGAGGACCTTTTAGAATTGAACAAACCCTTTACTGTAGAAGAAATTGTAAAGGCTATTCAGAAGTTGAAGTTAGGGAAAACCCCGGGGCCAGATTCTCTGCCAGCAGAATTTTATAAACTACTTCCAGATCAGATCCCATTGGTCCTAGTTAAGTTATTTAACGATTATTTTATCAGGAACAAACCACAATCTACTCTATTTGCGGCTTCCAATGTAGTTTTAATTCCCAAAAAAGGCAAAGATCTAGAGCTAACTACATCATACAGGCCCATATCGCTTCTGAACCAGGACTATAAAATCCTAACATATATCCTGGCTAATAGATTGAAACCTTCTTTGGGACACCTGGTTCACCTAGACCAGACGGGTTTCATGACGGGTAGGAATCCCGTTAAAAATCTTAGGAAATTACAATTAGTCCTAGATTTCTTCTGGAATAAAACAGAAAGACAAAGGGCCTTCCCCAAACCAGATCTTGCTATACTTACAATCGACGCTGAAAAAGCTTTCGATTCCATTATATGGGACCACCTGATAACAACATTAGGAAAATTTGGAATAACCGGTTCTTTTCAACAGTTTATCACACAATTATATAAGAGGCCAACCTCTACACTTATAGTTAATGGGGAACAGACTGAGAAAATCACTCTGGGGCGGGGTACTCGGCAGGGGTGCCCTTTGTCCCCATTTCTCTTTAACCTATCTCTTGAACCCCTTGCAATTCTCTTGAGGCGAGAAATTCGGGGTATTCAATTGGGAGGACATAAGCTAGTTCTGTCTCTCTTCGCAGACGATCTTCTGCTATTTCTCAGTAATTCAAGGATAGCTATCCCCCGATTATTGGAACTATGTAATCTTTTTAGCTCCTTCTCAGGATATAAAATCAATTACGATAAATCCGAGATCATGTGGATTCGCAAACCTACAATCCCTTGTATTCATCCATTCTTAGAATCCACCCAGATAACGTATCTAGGTATTATTTTGAGTAGGGACCCCAATAGGTGGTATGAGTTGAACTTCAAGAAGTGCATTAAGGGCTTGGCTCTGAAATTGCAGAACTGGGGTAACCTTCCTTTATCCTTTACTGCTCGAATTATGTTAATTAAAGTGGTGCTATTCCCTAAACTCTTATATTTCTTGCAGAATCTTCCGCTTTTGCTATACAAGAAAGACCTAGATACCCTTAACAGGGCATTCAACCAGTTTATTTGGCAGGGCAAGAAATCACGGATCTCATTATTTAAATTAACACTCCCTAAAGCTTTTGGAGGTATGGCGTGCCCCAATATAAAATTCTACAACTATGCTACAGTAGTTAAATTTGCTCTGGATTGGATCACTGAAAAGGGCCTGATCTCGTTTTACGAGATAGAATCTGCATTGATAAAACCCTTCAGCCTAAAGTCGATCCTTCATCACACGGCAAATAAACTTCCAGAACAAGTACATCAGATGTTTACTTTTAAATATATTGTATATGCATGGCAGAAGGTCTGTAGGGAATTGGGAGTAGATTTCAGAAAATCAGAATTTCTACCTTTAATTGGTAACCCGAGTTTCCCAATTGCTTGTGAACCTTCGGTTTTTGAGCTATGGGCTAAATGTGGAATTAATTATGTAATACAGATATGTGAAGGTGAAAACCTTAGGCTCCGTTCGTTTGAGAACATTGTTCAGCAATTTCATCTCCCTAGGTCGAGTTTCTTTGCATATTTGCAAATTAGGCACTGGGTGGAGAAACTGAGATCAGATTCAGGACCCGGGATAGATACTAAATACCTAAAACACATAATTTCACAATATCGGGGTGGGGTTAATTCGATTTCCCAAGTATACCACGCTATTATGAAATTGGGGGGCCAGAATAACCTCGCAGATATTTCAATAAAATGGGCAAAAGAAAAACTGAGAGTAGAAAGTGAGGATATTACCCAGAGCATCTCACTGGCAGCTAGGGCAACTTATATGCATACATGGAAAGAATCCCACCTAAAATTAATAAATAGGGCTTATCTTACTCCAGCTAGGCTGGCAAAATGGAACTGGGAAAGTAGGAACTGTCCTAAATGTAGTAAGGAATGCACAGACTATGTTCATGCTTTTTGGGCTTGCCCCAAAATTTTCCAATTTTGGCAGAAGATCAATTTCTGGGCCTCCAAGATAATGGGGACTAAGGTTAAACTGACGTTACCTCAGGTACTGTTTTTATGTAAATACAACATTGCCCTTCCTAATAATAGATTTATCAATGTATTGGTTCTGACAGCCCGTAATCTAATTTTAAGGAATTGGAGGACCCATAAACCACTTAAATTTACAGACTTCTTGAAAGAGGTTCAGTATCAAATGGTGCTGGAGCAATATAATATAAGATCTATTAACCCCAAACAAGTCTCTAGATTTTTCAGTAAATGGAAGATCTATATTATCTCACTTCCTATGGACCTACAAAAACAGGTGGTGGTACACTTTAAATCCTCCCCCTGGCTGCAACACCAAATAGAACGTGGTCTCTGCCCTAGACTATGGTTCTGTAATGATTAAGGGAGTGGTGGGATTTGTAACCTCCCAACTCTTCGCCCTCTCCTTCTTCTCTTTTTCCTCCCCCCCTCCCTCCCCCCCCCCCCTTTTTTTTTTTTTTTTTTTTTTTTCCCCCCCCTCTCCTCCCTGTTTGATTCTCATGTCCACCCCCACCTCCCTTATAACATAAGCTTGTGATAATATAAGCTAATCTAAATTATACAAGAGATAATGGGAATTGGTAGACGTTCATACCTTAAAGTAATAGAGGAGACTTAATCGACAGAGGTATCTCTCGATATACTAGTCAAGAGTACTTTTTGGTGTAGAATATTTTACCAGTCTAAATTACACTTTAAAAGAGATAAGCGACATATAATAAGGAGTTCGAAGATTTTTGGGATTTAGGTAAAGGTAACAGTTTATATACCATCAGGGCCCTTCTGTGAAGAAGAAGGGCGCTTTCAGCTTTGTTCTTCTTCTTTCTTAAACCTTCTGCCCTTTAAATATTAGTCAATTCCATTTACCTATTCGCCCATTCCTTACTATGGCCTAGATTTAGAGTTCGGCGGTAAAAGGGCTGTTAACGCTCCGCGGGTTTTTTTCTGGCCGCACCATAAATTTAACTCTGGTATCGAGAGTTCAAACAAATGCTGCGTTAGGCTCCAAAAAAGGAGCGTAGAGCATTTTTACCGCAAATGCAACTCTCGATACCAGAGTTGCTTACGGACGCGGCCGGCATCAAAAACGTGCTCGTGCACGATTCTCCCATAGGAAACAATGGGGCTGTTTGAGCTGAAAAAAAACCTAACACCTGCAAAAAAGCAGCGTTCAGCTCCTAACGCAGCCCCATTGTTTCCTATGGGGAAACACCTCCTAAGTCTGCACCTAACACCCTAACATGTACCCCGAGTCTAAACACCCCTAACCTTACACTTATTAACCCCTAATCTGCCGCCCCCGCTATCGCTGACCCCTGCATTACACTTTTAACCCCTAATCTGCCGCTCCGTAAACCGCCGCCACCTACGTTATCCCTATGTACCCCTAATCTGCTGCCCTAACATCGCCGACCCCTATGTTATATTTATTAACCCCTAATCTGCCCCCCACAACGTCGCCGACACCTACCTACACTTATTAACCCCTAATCTGCCGAGCGGACCTGAGCGCTACTATAATAAAGTTATTAACCCCTAATCCGCCTCACTAACCCTATCATAAATAGTATTAACCCCTAATCTGCCCTCCCTAACATCGCCGACACCTACCTTCAATTATTAACCCCTAATCTGCCGACCGGAGCTCACCGCTATTATAATAAATGTATTAACCCCTAAAGCTAAGTCTAACCCTAACACTAACACCCCCCTAAGTTAAATATAATTTTTATCTAACGAAATAAATTAACTCTTATTAAATAAATAATTCCTATTTAAAGCTAAATACTTACCTGTAAAATACATCCTAATATAGCTACAATATAAATTATAATTATATTATAGCTATTTTAGGATTAATATTTATTTTACAGGCAACTTTGTAATTATTTTAACCAGGTACAATAGCTATTAAATAGTTAAGAACTATTTAATAGTTACCTAGTTAAAATAATTACAAATTTACCTGTAAAATAAATCCTAACCTAAGATATAATTAAACCTAACACTACCCTATCAATAAAATAATTAAATAAACTACCTACAATTACCTACAATTAACCTAACACTACACTATCAATAAATTAATTAAACACAATTGCTACAAATAAATAACATTAAATAAACTATCTAAAGTACAAAAAATAAAAAAGAACTAAGTTACAGAAAATAATAAAATATTTACAAACATAAGAAAAATATTACAACAATTTTAAACTAATTACACCTACTCTAAGCCCCCTAATAAAATAACAAAGCCCCCCAAAATAAAAAATTCCCTACCCTATTCTAAAATACAAATATTACAAGCTCTTTTACCTTACCAGCCCTGAACAGGGCCCTTTGCGGGGCATGCCCCAAGAATTTCAGCTCTTTTGCCTGTAAAAAAAAACATACTATACCCCCCCCCCAACATTACAACCCACCACCCACATACCCCTAATCTAACCCAAACCCCCCTTAAATAAACCTAACACTACCCCCCTGATGATCTTCCTACCTTGTCTTCACCATGCCAGGTTCACCGATCCGTCCTGGCTCCAAGATCTTCATCCAACCCAAGCGGGGGCTAGACATCCACTGAAGAAGTCCAGAAGAGGGTCCAAAGTCTTCCTCCTATCCGGCAAGAAGAGGACATCCGGACCGGCTAACATCTTCTCCAAGCGGCATCTTCTATCTTCTTCCATCCGATGACGACCGGCTCCATCTTGAAGACCTCCAGCGCGGATCCATCCTCTTCTTCCGACGACTAGACGACGAATGACGGTTCCTTTAAGGGACGTCATCCAAGATGGCGTCCCTCGAATTCCGATTGGCTGATAGGATTCTATCAGCCAATCGGAATTAAGGTAGGAATTTTCTGATTGGCTGATGGAATCAGCCAATCAGAATATAGTTCAATCCGATTGGCTGATCCAATCAGCCAATCAGATTGAGCTCGCATTCTATTGGCTGATCGGAACAGCCAATAGAATGCGAGCTCAATCTGATTGGCTGATTGGATCAGCCAATCGGATTGAACTATATTCTGATTGGCTGATTCCATCAGCCAATCAGAAAATTCCTACCTTAATTCCGATTGGCTGATAGAATCCTATCAGCCAATCGGAATTCGAGGGACGCCATCTTGGATGACGTCCCTTAAAGGAACCGTCATTCGTCGTCTAGTCGTCGGAAGAAGAGGATGGATCCGCGCTGGAGGTCTTCAAGATGGAGCCGGTCGTCATCGGATGGAAGAAGATAGAAGATGCCGCTTGGAGAAGATGTTTGCCGGTCCGGATGTCCTCTTCTTGCCGGATAGGAGGAAGACTTTGGACCCTCTTCTGGACTTCTTCAGTGGATGTCTAGCCCCCGCTTGGGTTGGATGAAGATCTTGGAGCCAGGACGGATCGGTGAACCTGGCATGGTGAAGACAAGGTAGGAAGATCATCAGGGGGGTAGTGTTAGGTTTATTTAAGGGGGGTTTGGGTTAGATTAGGGGTATGTGGGTGGTGGGTTGTAATGTTGGGGGGGGGGTATAGTATGTTTTTTTTTACAGGCAAAAGAGCTGAAATTCTTGGGGCATGCCCCGCAAAGGGCCCTGTTCAGGGCTGGTAAGGTAAAAGAGCTTGTAATATTTGTATTTTAGAATAGGGTAGGGAATTTTTTATTTTGGGGGGCTTTGTTATTTTATTAGGGGGCTTAGAGTAGGTGTAATTAGTTTAAAATTGTTGTAATATTTTTCTTATGTTTGTAAATATTTTATTATTTTCTGTAACTTAGTTCTTTTTTATTTTTTGTACTTTAGATAGTTTATTTAATGTTATTTATTTGTAGCAATTGTGTTTAATTAATTTATTGATAGTGTAGTGTTAGGTTAATTGTAGGTAATTGTAGGTAGTTTATTTAATTATTTTATTGATAGGGTAGTGTTAGGTTTAATTATATCTTAGGTTAGGATTTATTTTACAGGTAAATTTGTAATTATTTTAACTAGGTAACTATTAAATAGTTCTTAACTATTTAATAGCTATTGTACCTGGTTAAAATAATTACAAAGTTGCCTGTAAAATAAATATTAATCCTAAAATAGCTATAATATAATTATAATTTATATTGTAGCTATATTAGGATGTATTTTACAGGTAAGTATTTAGCTTTAAATAGGAATTATTTATTTAATAAGAGTTAATTTATTTCGTTAGATAAAAATTATATTTAACTTAGGGGGGTGTTAGTGTTAGGGTTAGACTTAGCTTTAGGGGTTAATACATTTATTAGAATAGCGGTGAGCTCCGGTCGGCAGATTAGGGGTTAATAATTGAAGGTAGGTGTCGGCGATGTTAGGGAGGGCAGATTAGGGGTTAATACTATTTATGATAGGGTTAGTGAGGCGGATTAGGGGTTAATAACTTTATTATAGTAGCGCTCAGGTCCGCTCGGCAGATTAGGGGTTAATAAGTGTAGGTAGGTGTCGGCGACGTTGTGGGGGGCAGATTAGGGGTTAATAAATATAACATAGGGGTCGGCGATGTTAGGGGTAGCAGATTAGGGGTACATAGGGATAACGTAGGTGGCGGCGATTTGCGGTCGGAAGATTAGGGGTTAATTATTTTAAGTAGCTTGCGGCGACGTTGTGGGGGGCAAGTTAGGGGTTAATAGATATAATACAGGGGTCGGCGGTGTTAGGGGCAGCAGATTAGGGGTACATAAGTATAACGTAGGTGGCGGTCGGCAGATTAGGGGTTAAAAATTTTAATCGAGTGGCGGCGATGTGGGGGGACCTCGGTTTAGGGGTACATAGGTAGTTTATGGGTGTTAGTGTACTTTAGGGTACAGTAGTTAAGAGCTTTATAAACCGGCGTTAGCCAGAAAGCTCTTAACTCCTGCTATTTTCAGGCGGCTGGAATCTTGTCGTTAGAGCTCTAACGCTCACTGCAGAAACGACTCTAAATACCAGCGTTAGAAAGATCCCATTGAAAAGATAGGCTACGCAAATGGCGTAGGGGGATCTGCGGTATGGAAAAGTCGCGGCTGAAAAGTGAGCGTTAGACCCTTTAATCACTGACTCCAAATACCAGCGGGCGCCCAAAACCAGCGTTAGGAGCCTCTAACGCTGGTTTTGACGGCTACCGCCGAACTCTAAATCTAGGCCTATGTCTGTAGGTGCTGTTTATTAGTTTGACAAGAAGAACACATGTATTGAATATTGTAATAAGGTTATAATTAGGAGAGGAGGCTTTTTCGCTAGCAGATTAACGTAACTAAAGGACAATGGTCTTCCTTCTTATGTCTTGTTTTCTTTTATTTTACTCTCTGCTTTTTTTTTGCTTTCCCTTCTTACTACCTTTCCCTTACTATGGTCAAGATAATGTAAGTAGTAAGAAATTGAAAAACAATTATACAATTAGGATAATTGTCAACTTTATTTGATATGTAATAATGTGAATCTATGACGTAATAGAATTGTATGGCATGGGAGCTGTGTCTCCCAACAATGTTTCTTTTGTTTATAACGATGAATAAAACTTTTAAAAATTAAAAAAAAAAAAAAAAAAAAAAAAAATATGTTGGTTTCTTAATGTAGTCTACAACAGGGTTTAAATGTGTGCAGGATCTAAAAACTGCAAAACAGCTCAGCACAAATGTATTTATTTGTTTTATTAATTTTACCAAATAACAGTTTAGAAATTCTGTTTTACAGTTTTTAGATTTAGAAAGTGACATAAGTACCTCCTGTTTCTTGCTGCTAATCATCTGAAATAATATTTATTTGTTGGTTTCATCAAAGTACTTTTCAGTGTATAATTAATTGTGGGTTTTTGGAGCTGTGGGTATTAGAGTGTATTTATATCTATGTACTGTTCGTAAGTTCATAATACAAGTGTTTTTCCCCTATGATGTAATAGACTTTTATTGGGCTCTTATATAAACAAAATGTATCTCATGAACCTATGTAGAGTGTATAGATGCAAACACAATCTTTAATACCCACATAGTTTACTACTACTTTAATGCATAGTTTTGCGCATTGTGGTGTTAAGTTTTAGATTCCACTTATATGTTTAATATTTATTTTCTTAATATTCCTACTCATTTGATGTACTCCTCATTGAATATGTTAAATGAAACAGGTCCAAGCAGTGAACCCTAAGGTACATCACTGGTAGCTTGCTCCACCTTTTTTTTATTTTTTTATTAGTTTTTATTTATGTAACATAAAAGCATATTACAAACATAAAACATAATGCATTGTTTGCAATTTACATTTGTTTTTTTACGGACATAACCTCTTAACTATTCATAGTTATCCTTAATGTCCAACAACAAGGAAACATATTTATTGCAGTAATGTATAATCTGTACCTTATTTTGTTTTATACAATTTAAACAAGCATAAGAAAAACATAAGAAAAATTCACGTCTTAACTTACAGATAATTCACCTTTTAGTGAGATAATATATATTACTAGGTAAATTGAAGCTTTTATCACATTTAAATATTTTTAAGAGGTTCTGGATGTAGGTGAACGAACAGCATATTCCGAATAAATGTATGCAAAATAGCGGACCAAAGCCACTCAAACTAATACCCAGTCAAAATACTGGGGATATTATTTTCACCTGTTCTACTATAGGTAAAGTTTAAGCCTTATCTTAATAACAGGTGTTAATATGTGGGGGGGTTCAGATAATAAAAGAATTGCCGTGAAGTTTAATCCAATAGTATTGAAAGTCTACTAGCTGTCAACTAGTATGTAATACTATAGGGAAGGCTTAAATGGGAGAGGGGAGGGCCGGGGAAAAACATCCAAAGCAGACCTTAAAAGAAACATTAGAATATGGTGCAGATGGGTACCCTCTGCTTTACCTAGTCTGGTCAAACTATTGATTGTAGGACTCTTACATAGTGCTTAATATTGACCCTGGTTCTGCTTACAGTGAAACCTAGGAGGAATTAAGATCTCTTATACAGTTGTAATTTCCTGAAACATTCAATGTACATTACCTGGAGAAAAAAAAATTAAACTTTTATAATATATAAGTCTAGGCTTATTACTGGAGGGACTAATCCACCAATGAAAGCCACCACTCTATAGATAACATAGTAGATAACATAGTAGATAAGGTTGAAAAAAGACTGAAGTCCATCAAGTTCAACCTATACAAATCTAAAATACTTACAAAAAGCTCCAGTTAAGCTTAAATAACCCCATTAAAATGTGATCCATTTAATACTAGCAATCATATCAATGAATTTTGTTTATATACAGAAATTTATCCAGACTATTTTTAAATGTATCTATGGTATTGGCATTCACTACCTCCTTTGGTAATGAGTTCCACAATTTTATTGCTCTTACAGTGAAAAAACGTTTCCGTTGCAGGAGATTAAATCTCCTTTCCTCCAACCTTAAATTATGACCTCTTGTCAGAAAAATTTTCTTGGAATAAACAGAGCTTCTGCCATCTCTGTATATGGGCCTTGAATATATTTATATAAAGTAATCATGTCACCTCTCAAGCGCCTTTTTTCTAAAGAGAACAGACCCTATCTAACTATCTTTAAAGAACATTTATCCAACATTGAAAACTGCATAAACATTTAATATATGCCTAACAATATTTACAGTCAAAGGTTTACCTCTGCTACATGTAGTTGCCTGATATCTTTATTTACTGCTGACACTATGTAACTGTATCTAAGGCAAGTGGCAGATCAATTACTTGATATATCTAAAAGTGATGTCATGTAATCAACGGTATCTTAGGGTCAGACCTACCTCGAGTATTATAGTTTTACTTTTATGACTTACTAGGCCAATATTTAAACAAAATATACAAACAATAAAAACTTGGAGTCATATTTCTCCTGTTAAGTGTAGTCAGTCCACGGGTCATCATTACTTCTGGGATATTAACTCCTCCCCAACAGGAAGTGCAAGAGGATCACCCAAGCAGAGCTGCTATATAGCTCCTCCCCTCTACGTCACACCCAGTCATTCTCTTGCACCCAACTAATAGATAGGATGTGTGAGAGGACTGTGGTGATTATACTTAGTTTTTATATCTTCAATCAAAAGTTTGTTATTTTAAAACAGCACCGGAGTGTGTTGTTCCTTCTCAGGTAGAATTTGAAGAAGAATCTACCTGAGTTTTTGGATGATTTTAGCCGGCGTAGCTAAAATTCATTTTGCTGTTCTCGGCCATTCTGAGGAGTGAGGTAAACTTCAGATCAGGGGACAGCGGGCAGGTTCACCTGCAAAGAGGTATGTTGCAGTATATTATTTTCTGAGGAATGGAATTGACTGAGAAAATACTGCCAATACCAATATAATGTAAGTTCAGCCTTAAATGCAGTAGTAGCAACTGGTATCAGGCTGTTTATGTATATATGTGTACACTTCAGTATTCTGGGGAATGGCACTTCTCTGGGTAATACTATATGCATATAATTTTTAGCCTAACTTGCAGTGGGAACGTCTAGCAACAGGCTGTTTAATGACACTTCATGTTATTTGATTTTAAACGTTTTTGCTGGCATGCTCAATTGTTTAATTATCTGAGGTACTGGGTGAAAAATTGTTTTTGGGCACTGTTTTTCCACTTGGCTGTCGTTTATTTTAATTTAAGACAGTTTACTGAACTTCCCTCACTGCTGTGGGTGAGGGGGAGGGGCCTATTTTGGCGCTTTTGCTACGCATCAAAAATTCAGTCAAAAGTCTTTTTCTCTTCCTGCATGATCCGGATCGTCTCTACAGAGCTCAAGGGTCTTCAAAAATTCTTTTGAGGGAGGTAATCACTCACAGCAGACCTGTGAGATTGTGCTTTGACTGTGATAAAAAACGTTTATATTTTGTACATTTTTTTTTTTTTTTCTGCTATTAAGGGTTAGTTATCCATTGCTAATGGGGGCAATCCTTTGCTAAATTTATGCTTTTACCGGGAAAAATCTGATTGTTATAATTTTTCCGGTCCCTTATTATTAAACTGTCATAATTTTTTTCTGTGCTTCTTAAAGGCACAGTGCGTTTTCCATATTACTTGTAATTTGAGTGAAAAGTATTTCCAAGCTTGCTAGTTTAATTGCTAGTTTGTTAAACATGTCTGACTCAGAGGAATATCTCTGTGCTATATGTGCAAAAGCCAAGGTGGAGCCCAATAGAAATTTATGTACTAATTGCATTGATGCTACTTTGAATAAGAGTCATTCTGTACAAATTGAACATCATTCACCAAACAACGAGGGGGAAGTTATGCCGACTAACTTGCCTCACGTGTCAGTACCTGCATCTCCCGCTCGGGAGGTGCGTGATATTGTAACGCCGAGTACTTCAGGGCGGCCATTACAAATCACACTACAGGACATGGCTAATGTTATGACTGAAGTTTTGTCTAAATTACCAGAACTTAGAGGTAAGCGAGATCACTCTGGGGTGAGAACAGAGTGCGCTGATAATATTAGGGCCATGTCAGATACTGCGTCACAATTTGCAGAACATGAGGACGGAGAGCTTAATTCTGCGGGTGACGGATCTGATCCAAATAAACTGGATTCAGACATTTCAAATTTTAAGTTTAAGCTGGAAAACCTCTGTGTATTACTAGGGGAGGTCTTAGCGGCTCTGAATGATTGTAACACAGTTGCAATACCAGAGAAAATGTGTAGGTTGGATAAATATTTTGCGGTACCGTCGAGTACTGACGTTTTTCCAATACCTAAGAGACTTACTGAAATTGTTACTAAGGAGTGGGATAGACCCGGTGTGCCTTTCTCACCCCCTCCTATATTCAGAAAGATGTTTCCAATAGACGCCACCACACGGGACTTATGGCAAACGGTCCCTAAGGTGGAGGGAGCAGTTTCTACTTTAGCTAAGCGTACCACTATCCCGGTGGAGGATAGCTGCGCCTTTTCAGATCCAATGGATAAAAAGTTAGAGGGTTACCTTAAGAAAATGTTTGTTCAACAAGGTTTTATATTGCAACCCCTTGCATGCATTGCGCCTGTCACGGCTGCAGCAGCATTTTGGTTTGAGTCTCTGGAAGAGACCCTTGAATCAGCTCCATTAGATGAGATTACACACAAGCTTAAAACCCTTAAGCTAGCTAATTCATTTATTTCTGATGCCATAGTACACTTAACTAAACTTACGGCTAAGAATTCCGGATTCGCCATTCAGGCACGCAGAGCGCTGTGGCTAAAATCCTGGTCAGCTGATGTTACTTCTAAATCTAAATTACTTAACATACCTTTCAAAGGGCAGACCTTATTCGGGCCCGGTTTGAAGGAAATTATCGCTGACATTACAGGAGGTAAAGGCCATGCCCTGCCTCAAGACAGAGCCAAACCTAGGGCTAGACAGTCTAATCTTCGTGCCTTTCGTAACTTCAAGGCAGGAGCAGCATCAACTTCCTCTGCACCAAAACAGGAAGGAGCTGTTGCTCGATACAGACAAGGCTGGAAACCTAACCAGTCCTGGAACAAGGGCAAGCAGGCCAGAAAACCTGCTGCTGCCCCTAAGACAGCATGAAGTGAGGGCCCCCGATCCGGGAACGGATCTAGTGGGGGGCAGACTATCTCTCTTCGCCCAGGCTTGGGCAAGAGATGTCCAGGATCCCTGGGCGTTAGAGATCATATCTCAGGGATATCTTCTGGACTTCAAAGCCTCTCCCCCAAAAGGGAGATTTCATCTTTCAAGGTTGTTAACAAATCAGATAAAGAAAGAGGCGTTTCTACGCTGTGTACAAGATCTTTTACTAATGGGAGTGATCCATCCGGTTCCGCGGTCGGAACACGGACAAGGGTTTTACTCAAATCTGTTTGTGGTTCCCAAGAAAGAAGGAACCTTCAGACCAATCTTGGATTTAAAGATCCTAAACAAATTCCTAAGAGTTCCATCGTTCAAAATGGAAACTATTCGGACAATCTTACCCATGATCCAAAAGGGTCAGTACATGACCACAGTGGATTTAAAGGATGCCTACCTTCATATACCGATTCACAAAGATCATTACCGGTATCTAAGGTTTGCCTTCCTAGACAGGCATTACCAGTTTGTAGCTCTTCCATTCGGGTTGGCTACGGCTCCAAGAATCTTCACAAAGGTTCTGGGCTCTCTTCTGGCGGTGCTAAGACCGCGAGGAATTTCGGTGGCTCCGTACCTAGACGACATTCTGATACAAGCGTCAAGCTTTCAAACTGCCAGGTCTCATACAGAGTTAGTACTGGCATTTCTAAGGTCGCATGGGTGGAAGGTGAACGTAGAGAAGAGTTCTCTCTTACCACTCACAAGGGTTCCCTTCTTGGGGACTCTTATAGATTCTGTAGAAATGAAGATTTACCTGACAGAAGACAGGTTAACAAAGCTTCAAAATGCTTGCCGTGTCCTTCATTCCATTCAACACCCGTCAGTGGCTCAATGCATGGAGGTAATCGGCTTAATGGTAGCGGCAATGAACATAGTACCCTTTGCACGCCTACATCTCAGACCGCTGCAATTGTGCATGCTAAGTCAGTGGAATGGGGATTACTCAGATTTGTCCCCTACTCTGAATCTGGATCAAGAGACCAGAAATTCTCTTCTATGGTGGCTTTCTCGGCCACATCTGTCCAGGGGGATGCCATTCAGCAGACCAGATTGGACAATTGTAACAACAGACGCCAATGCCTACTAGGTTGGGGCGCTGTCTGGAATTCCCTGAAGGCTCAGGGATCATGGACTCAGGAGGAGAGTCTCTTTCCAATAAACATTCTGGAATTGAGAGCAGTTCTCAATGCCCTTCTGGCTTGGCCTCAGTTAACAACTTGGGGGTTCATCAGGTTTCAGTCGGACAACATCACGACTGTAGCTTACATCAACCATCAAGGAGGGACAAGAAGCTCCCTAGCGATGATGGAAGTATCAAAGATAATTCGCTGGGCAGAGTCTCACTCTTGCCACCTGTCAGCGATCCACATTCCTGGAGTGGAAAACTGGGAGGCGGATTTCCTAAGTCGTCAGACTTTTCATCTGGGGGAGTGGGAACTTCATCCGGAGATCTTTGCCCAAATACTTCGACTTTGGGGCAAACCAGAGATAGATCTCATGGCGTCTCACCAGAACGCCAAGCTTCCTTGTTACGGGTCCAGGTCCAGGGACCCGGGAGCAGTCTTGGTAGATGCTTTGACAGCACCTTGGACCTTCGGGATGGCCTATGTGTTTCCACCCTTCCCGATGCTTCCTCGATTGATTGCCAGGATCAAACAGGAGAGAGCATCGGTGATTCTGATAGCGCCTGCGTGGCCACGCAGGACCTGGTATGCAGATCTAGTGGACATGTCATCCTGTCCACCTTGGTCTCTGCCTCTGAGACAGGACCTTCTAATTCAGGGTCCTTTCAAACATCAAAATCTAATTTCTCTGAAGCTGACTGCTTGGAAATTGAACGCTTGATTTTATCAAAGCGTGGTTTTTCGGAGTCAGTTATTGATACCTTAATACAGGCTAGGAAGCCTGTTACCAGAAAGATTTACCATAAAATATGGCGTAAATACTTATATTGGTGCGAATCCAAGAGTTATTCATGGAGTAAGGTTAGGATTCCTAGGATATTGTCTTTTCTATAAGAAGGTTTAGAAAAGGGTTTATCTGCTAGTTCCTTAAAGGGACAGATCTCAGCTCTGTCCATTCTTTTACACAAGCGTCTGTCAGAAGTTCCAGACGTTCAGGCTTTTTGCCAGGCTTTGGCCAGGATTAAGCCTGTGTTTAAAACTGTTGCTCCACCATGGAGCTTAAATTTAGTTCTTAACGTTTTACAGGGTGTTCCGTTTGAACCCCTTCATTCCATTGATATCAAGCTGTTATCTTGGAAAGTTCTGTTTTTAATGGCTATTTCCTCGGCTCATAGAGTCTCTGAGTTATCAGCCTTACATTGTGATTCTCCGTATCTGATTTTTCATTCAGATAAGGTAGTTCTGCGCACTAAACCTGGGTTCTTACCTAAGGTTGTCACTAACAAGAATATCAATCAAGAGATTGTTGTGCCATCATTGTGTCCTAATCCTTCTTCAAAGAAGGAACGACTTCTGCACAATCTAGATGTAGTCCGTGCCCTGAAATTTTATTTACAGGCAACTAAAGATTTTCGCCAAACTTCTTCCCTGTTTGTCGTTTATTCTGGACAGAGGAGAAGTCAAAAAGCTTCTGCTACCTCTCTCTCTTTTTGGCTTCGTAGCATAATACGTTTAGCCTATGAGACTGCTGGACAGCAGCCTCCTGAAAGAATTACAGCTCATTCCACTAGAGCTGTGGCTTCCACTTGGGCCTTTAAGAACGAGGCCTCTGTTGAACAGATTTGCAAGGCTGCAACTTGGTCTTCTCTTCATACTTTTTCCAAATTTTACAAATTTGACACTTTTGCTTCTTCGGAGGCTGTTTTTGGGAGAAAGGTTCTTCAGGCAGTGGTCCCTTCCGTATAAAGATCCTGCCTGTCCCTCCCGTCATCCGTGTACTTTAGCTTTGGTATTGGTATCCCAGAAGTAATGATGACCCGTGGACTGACTACACTTAACAGGAGAAAACATAATTTATGCTTACCTGATAAATTCCTTTCTCCTGTAGTGTAGTCAGTCCACGGCCCGCCCTGTTTTTTATGGCAGGTCTAAATTTTTAAATTATACTCCAGTCACCACTGCACCCTATAGTTTCTCCTTTCTCGTTTGGTTCTCGGTCGAATGACTGGGTGTGACGTAGAGGGGAGGAGCTATATAGCAGCTCTGCTTGGGTGATCCTCTTGCACTTCCTGTTGGGGAGGAGTTAATATCCCAGAAGTAATGATGACCCGTGGACTGACTAAACTACAGGAGAAAGGAATTTATCAGGTAAGCATAAATTATGTTTTTTTTGAAAAACGGATACTCTAGTTGTTCTTCAGAATACCGTTCATGGACTAGGAGTTCTCAGCATTAAGTCCTTTTCTTTTAAATGATGAAAGTCCTCGTTTAGGTAATGTGTCCCATTCAGGTGCTGCAGCTCTTAATCCTTTAGTGATGTCTGTTGACGGGGTCTGTATATGAGGAGACCCATTGAGATTCAAAGAATCCAGTAGTTTTGTCCCTTGTTCTAGGTTCGAGATGACATATGACTTGCTTTCGTACTAGAAAAACAACTTAAAGGGACAGTCTACCATAGAATTATTATTGTTATAAAAGATAGATAATCCCTTTATTACCCATTCCCCAGTTTTGCATAACCAACACAGTTATATTAATATACTTTTTACCTCTGTGATTACCTTGCATCTAGAAACCTTCTTCCAGCCCCCTGATTCTGTTTATTATCTATTGTCTTAAATTTAGCATTGTTTTTTGCTAAATCTTAAATAACCCTCTGTGCCTGAACACAGTGTTATCTATATGGCCCACGTGTACTTTCTGTCTCTTTGTGTTGAAAAGAGATTTAAAAAGCATGTGATAAGAGGCAGCCCTCAAAGGCTTAGAAATTAGCATATGAGCCTACCTATGTTTAGTTTAAACTAAGAATACCAAGAGAACATAGCAAATTTGATGATTAAAGTAAATAGGAAAGGTGATTAAAATTAAAAGTCCTATCTGAATAATGAAAGTTTAATTTATACTAGATTGTCCCTTTAACAGGAAATCCCCATCTGTATTTGATCTCTGCTTTTCGTAGGCTCTGAGTTATTTGAATGAAAGATCTTCTTCTAGCCATTGTGTGAGCAGACAGGTCCTGAAAGAGCTGAACATCTTTGTACTTTTCTGGAAGAATTTTAGTATTGAAAGCCGCTCTGAGTAGTTTTTCCTTGAATGTGAAATAATGTAATCTTTTGATCACATCCTTTGGTTGTTCAGATGATGCATTTCTCGGTCTTAGCGCTCTGTGAGCTCTGTCTATCATTGGATCCCTGTCCTTAAAAAATCCCAAAAGCACCTTGAATAGACCCATCAGAGGGTAATTCAGCTGTGTTTATTTCTTCTGATATCCCTCTCACTCTTATATTGTTGCGGCAAGACCTATCTTCTAAGTCTGCCAGCTTTATCTCAAGATTGGATATCTGTTCAGCCATGCTTTGCGAATATTATATTTATTTAGCATGAGCTACTGAAAGGTCCTCCTGTTTCCTCTCTATTATTTCTGTTTGTTCACCCAAAGCATTAATGTCTCTTTTTAATTCAGTGATCGAACATTTTATTTCACTTTTCAGGAAAGCATAGTGAGTGTCCATTTTAGAGGAGAGAGCTCTGATAGATTCCATAACTGAACCATCTCCTTCATCTTGTCTGAGTGAAGTAGAAGATCCTGACTCTGTATGATCTTTGAAGCTATGTAGTGAATCTCTTGATTCTTCGTCAGAGCACTTTCTGTCCAACAATGCTTTACTATTAAAATGGTCCGCGACAGTCCGTTTAGGACCTTCTGGTTGCCTCTGTTTCTTTTTGTTAGAATGGGCCATTTTATTGCAGAGTTTAACAAACTTTGGACCTTATTACTCAGATCAGGTTCTCCCTTCTGCAGGTATAATGGATGATCTCCCCTAAGGCCCTCTAATTTACATTTAGAAAATGGGGTACATCTTCAGATATTTAACCAGTACAGGTCTCAAGAGATATTTTAAGTGCATCTGTAGGTCTCTGTATGACACTCAGCAGGATACTGTTGATTTGTTGGATTGCACTTCTCCCAGGGGCTGATGTCTTCACTTGACCAGGACGGAAAAAGGTTTAAGAGATATGACCTGCTGACACCTGGTTCAGCAGGAAATGGAGGGGGAAAGTGCTCCACTGCTCAACAGAGTCCCTCAGTACATCTTAAGGTGTCCTTTCTTTTTTCTTCCCTTTTTTTCCCTCCCTTTTTCTATTCTTTTCCTCATTTTTTCTTTTCTTTTTTTCCCCCTTTCCATTTTTTTTCTTCCCCCCCCCCCTTATTTTAGTTTAATCTACAACTTTAGTTTGTCACTGCTAGGACAGGGGAATCCACAGCTTTTATTTCGTGCACTGCAGACAATTAAGTTTATATATATATAAGATTTCTCTGTGTATGTACAAACCTTACGGTGTAAGAGATGTGTCGCTACAAGTGGTAGTTTTTATATTTATATATATATATATATTTATATCTCAATCAGATATCAAGTATTTACTACCTAATCATGCGATCTGCTGCTAGTTGACAACTGAAACATGCCTCCAAAACACAGCTGTTCTTGCTTACAGTGAAAAACAATAACTGAAAGCTTTTATTAGATCCGGATCCCCAAAACCCAGTCTCTGAGTGAGAGTGTCAGTTGCATCCACCTAAGCTTCTATTTAAGAAGCCAGACGTTATGTGATTTGCACTGTACTACTGTGTTAACCTTCCACGCTGTATAACACAGCCTTTGGTAGTCGCTCTCCTCCTTCTGATCACTTCTAACAGGATCTAGGGTCTCACAGGGTCTAGGTATTGTTTTTGGGATATTCTATCTAAAATCTTGCATGTTGTTAGAACCCTGTAGTGATCTCGATTAAGAAACAAGTTATCCCCAAGCGCAGTAAATTGGTAGCTTTTCGAGTCACAATTCTATGCCTGTGTAAAGCCTGCAAGCTACTGAAGTCTTTCTTCTTGGGTCTCTATCTCTCAGGTCTGCTACACCACCACGCAAGACCTGGCTGTCAGAACTACCGCAATTTTTGCAAAGGTTTAGGGGCTTCGACACTTTTGAGTGATAATTGCTGTGAACCGCTTCTATGCTGCAGGCTTATAACTCATATCACAGTGTCAGTCACTATACATATGACGGTACACTCAGCCCAGCTGGTTAATATGCTGGTGACAGTGCCTCAGTGTTGCCCTTTTTTATTTCCAGGTACAGTAGGTACTTCGATATCACTCCGTGGTGAGTAGCAATTCAGCCTGCGATGTAGATGTAGGGAGAATGTCGCTTTGCGCCATAACGACAGAAATCCCTGTCAGTGAATGTGACACTAAGGGCTAGATTTATTAACGCTGAGGCGTACAGGGGCGCGTATACGCGCCCCTGTACGCCTCAGCTCACCTGTGGCGGGGCGAAATTACCCGCAGGTATTCGCCATTGCACACGAGCGCAATTTACTTCTATTTTCAAATGTGCTTCGTTCTCTTGGTATCCCTTGCTGAAAAAGAATACGCACATATCCTACACTAGTGGGAGCTATCTGCTGATTGGTGCCTGCACACATTTGTCTCTTGTGATTGGCTAACTAGATGTGCTCAGATAGTTGCCATGTAATGCAAAGCTGTCCCTTCAGCAAAGAATAACAAGAAAATTAATCAAATTTGATAATAGAAGCAAATTAGAAAGTTGTTTAAAATTGTATTTTCTATCCACATAATGAAAGAAAAATTTGGGGTTTCCTGTGCCTTTAAAGTGAGTTTAACATGATCAGCAGTACATGTCAAATTCAGTTGGAAGCATTTTTGCAGTATGCTGTGGAGAATTACATGTGCAAGTGGTAGATGATTACATGTATTATTATCCCAAATCCTGTGATAACCTTTTATGAAACTTTTTTTTGTTGTAATTCATATTTACAAAATTGGTTTATCCTCAACCCCACTAGAGGGCGCCAAATAACTATACTGTATATAGACTAAGAGCATAGGTAGTAAAGTAGTATGCATGATTAGTTTATTAACAAATGTCTTTTAGTGCTGGTATTATATATATTCTGGAATCCTATAGTTTCTAAAGGGAGAAACATGCTCAGAAGTATAATCAATTAATTTTACAGTATTGTGCAGTTCACACTATAAGTATGAAGCTATGCATTTTAGTAAGGCTTTGAAACGTCTCACAGTCCCTATTTTGTACATGTGTTGAAATGGGAGTTCATATCTCACCTCTCCCACTCTCGTATTTTAATAAGATTCTCATGGCCTTTGAAAAAAGATAAAAAAGAATTTCCAGATCTATAGTTTATACCTAATAATTTAAATATTGTTTAGTGCATTCTTCATCAGAAGATTTTCATTTGGAATCAGTATAATCCTCCAACGCTTATTATCTGGCCTCTAATTTTCATCAAGGGGAATTTCTGCAAGTCACTGTGTCACCACATGATCTATCTTGTTAATCTGCATTTTCAGAAGGTCTTGAGAACATTAAAGATGTTGTGAGATTTCTCAACATGGGGGCAATTTTTTAACCATCAAGCCCTTAATGGTTGATGTCATACTTGATAGTTACTACCCTTTAACTTTAAACTTAACTTAACAAAACTTATAAATAAAACACACAGAGACTTAGAGCTGGGTATAAAAACTTTATCATGGACGCATTTATTTAACTTGATTAAATAAACAACTTTGACTTCTAAAGTCGCAATAGAAACTTGTGGCGGCATTCGAGGGATAGGAAATTAACTCCATACAGCCAGAGGTCATGGCCAATGTTGTCTGGAATTGGTGAAGTGAAGGGGGAGGCCAAACTGTGCTCCGCCCTATTCCCTGATAGTCCCAGATGCCCTAAAGGATCTCCAGCCAGCAGGCCCGTGGGGTACCCCCAGTGCACAAACTGGGGACATCACCCTGCCCATTAGCTCGGCTGTCACCCCTTCAGGCCCTGTACTTACGCTTATGGCCATGACCTCCCGCCGCTAGGAGATTGACATTCACAAAGAGGTAACTACAACCTATAAGGTGCCCAGGGGGTGAGCCCTGCAGCAAACCCTTCCCGAGGGAGCCCCAAACTCTACCCCAAAGGACTTATGGTTATTAGGCCAGCTAACCCTGCCTATGGCTTAACTAACCAGCAACCGCTAAGGAAGCCTTTCTTGCCTGAATGCCGACACGTACACAAAACACAAACAAAAGGGGAGGGAGGGCCGGGAAAACTTTCACCAGTGCAGATCCGAAGGAAAAGAGGCTGGATCTTCCTCGCGTTTCATCGTATATCTGGTGAGTAGATCCCACCATTCAATCTGCAACAAAGTTGCAACCTAATCCTACTAAGGGGTTTTTAACTACCACTAGATGGCACAGCCCATTAATTATGTTACAGCAGACTATGCTTTCTTACACTCCCATAGTTTCTCCTGGGTGAATTGGCAAATGATGTGAGATATTTAGGGCAGTTCTGCACTAATCATAATTGTTAAAGCTCCGAGTTTGCCATAGCTACTTGATTCTGATCCTCATTCTTTTGGTTAGAATTTTTTATTTATTGTATAATTTTTATTACAACTTTTAGTACAGTTTACAGCTCACACTGATAAATATCACATCAAGGACTAATTTAGCACACTTGAGTCTAGTGTAGGATAGAGTTTGAAATTGTCCATTGCTTTGCAATAAGTAGTGTCCATTATTAGCAAGTTCTTTTGTGGAAGCAATTGGAAGTATTTAGCGTGCCTTGAAGTCCTTTATAGTATATCTAGCAAGTATTTGTTCATATCATGATATGACTTAATGAGCCATAAAGAGTCTTGCTTTTGGTTAGAATTTAACCATCCTTTCATTACTTCACCAAGACATATAGATCCCCCTATAGCATTTATAGGGATGTGTGTTCTGTGTTTGGGAGATTCATTATAACTGGGACATCAGTAAAAAGTTTATTAATTCTCACCTTAAAAGCTCTGTGTAGGGTGCAGAGAGCGGACATATGGGTAACCCGTCAGCCGAGAGCTTCAGAAGGAACCTGCTTCCTGTTTTGTAGATCCTCGTTGCCAGTGAACAATGAGGGGAAGAGAGCTCGAAAAGCAGCAGACTGCTGTGTCTGGGGTACAGGGAAATTATAATTATTTTTTTACATTTCCATTTTACTTTATTCCCCAACAGGGAAAAGCACTGTATTTACCCTTCTGCGTTGTATTGTAAATGTTTATAGCATCAAAGTCTTTTGTGGGATTTATAAGGTTTTAAATAAATTCTCAGTTTTTGGTTTTTTTTAGCACAAATGTGAGTGGTTTAAAGGAAACAAAACATAAGTTTGATTGTTTTTCTAAGGAGCATTACAATGATTAAGCATTGTTATTGTCATAATTAATTAATTAATTAATTGAGGTCTCATGCAAATAATAAAAACCATTAAAAATCATAAGTGCACTTGGGCCATTCACTATGTTATTGATCAGGATGTGAATGTTAAATTATTTTGTTCCATTGTATATTGATTTAATCTCAAAATGGCTGTGAATATGGTTTTACTATTTAAATTTATTTTCCTTCTTACGATATTCACAAATATAAAACTGCATTATAAAAGGGGAAAAAATGTGTTTATATAATATGTTTGGTTACATTTGCATACGTACAGCCTTTGCTTTGGCATTTCCTGGGTGTTTTAAGCTTTTCTTATTCGTCAAAACCTCCTCTCATGATTTGACATTGTCATTCAAAGCTTGTGAGGTTTGTTCCGATGTTTAATTCAAACAAATTATTGTATTTGAAAAAATGGCACAGGGTGACCTCAGAATGAAGTCTTGTATCAACAGTAAGAAGTATATGAGGGGCGCGATCTGATATAGATCGCAGTTTGCGGCGCAAGCGTGGGAACCGGCGTCGCCCACAGTTTCAGCTCGCAACTCGAGCTATCCCATATATGTCGCCGTCAGATGCTAACGTGCCGTAAGTCTGACAAACCAGCGATGTCCAGAAATCTGCGCAAGTACAAATTTCTGGCGTCGCCAGTGACTTGCGGCACGTTAGAAACTGCCGGCGCCTATAAAACCTGACTAAAGTCTAAATCACCCGCACTGTCTAACACGCCTCCCTAACATAGCCCGACACGTCTAACCCTCTATCCGCTATCCCCCCTCACTAGCCTAACAATAAAATGTATTAACCCCTCAACCGCCGCTACCTAATAAAGTTATTAACCCCTAAACCGGCGCCAGCTATATTAAATCTATAACCCCCTAAAGTGAGCCCCTAACACCGCCGCCATCTACCTTACCTACCCCCTAAAGTGAGCCCCTACCCCGCCGCTATCTATTTTAAAATTATTAACCCCTAATCTAATCCCCCTACCCCGCCGCCATCTATATTAAATTATTCAACCCCTAAAATACTAAACTATCCCTACCACTAAACCTAAGTCTAACCCTACAAATAGCCCTGAAAAGGGCTTTTTGCATGGCATTGCCCCAAAGTAACAGCTTTTTTGCCAGCCCTTAAAAGGGCTTTTTGCGGGGCTTTGTCACAAAGTAAACTGCTCTTTTGCCTACAATCTACATCCCCTACACCGCGGCCACCTATAATAAATGTATTAACTCCTAATCTAATCCCCCTACACCGCCGCCAGCTATATTAACTATATTAACCCTAATTATATTAGGGTTAATATAGTTAATATAGTTATTATATTATATATATTAACTATATTAACCCTAATTATATTAGGGTTCATATAGTTAATATCGTTATTATATTATATATATATTAAGTATAATAACCCTATCTAACTCTAACATCCTAACTAAACTCTTATTAAAATAAATCTAATATTAATATTATTAATTAAAATATTCCTATTTAAATCTAAATACTTACCTATAAAATAAACCCTAAGATAGCTACAATATAATTAATAATTACATTATAGCTATGTTAGGGTTTATATTTATTTTACAGGTAAATTGTTAATTATTTTAACTAGGTCTAATAGCTATTAAATAGTTATTACCTATTTAATATCTACCTAGTTAAAATAATTACCCAATTACCTGTAAAATAAATCCTAACCTAAGTTACAAATACACCTACACTATCAATAAATTAAATAAACTACAAATATCTATCTAAAAATACAATTAAACTAAACTAAATTACAAAAAAAAGCAAACACTAAATTACAAAAAATAAAAAAAGATTACAAGATGTTTAAGCTAATTACACCTATTCTAAGCCCCCTAATAAAATAATAAAGCCCCCCAAAATAAAAAAAATTCCCTGCCCTATTCTAAATTAAAAAAAGTTCAAAGCTCTTTACCTTACCAGCCCTTAAAAGGGCCTTTTGTGGGGCATGCCCCAAAGAATTCAGCTCTTTTGCATTTAAAAACATATACAATATCCCCCCCCATTACAACCCACCACCCACATACCCCTATTCTAAACCCACCCAAACCCCCCTTAAAAAAGCCTAACACTACCCCCCTGAAGATCTCCCTACCTTGTCTTCACCACACCGGGCCGAACTTCTCATCCGATTCGGGCGATGTCTTGCTCCAAGCGGCAAAGAAGAATTCTTCCTCCGGCGACGTCTTCCTCCAAGCGGCAAAGAAGAATTCTTCCTCCGGCGACGTCTTCCTCCAAGCGGCAGCAAAGTCTTCTTCCTTCCGGCAGCATCTTCCATGAAGCGGCATCTTCAATCTTCTTTCTTCGCTCCGCCACCGCGGAGCATCCATCCCGGCCGACGACTGAACGACGAATGAGGTACCTTTAAATGATGACATCCAAGATGGCGTCCGCCGAATTCCGATTGGCTGATAGGATTCTATCAGCCAATCGGAATTAAGTTAGAAAAATCTGATTGGCTGATTGAATCAGCCAATCAGATTCAAGTTCAATCCGATTGGCTGAACCAATCAGCCAAACGGATTGAACTTGAATCTGATTGGCTGATTCAATCAGCCAATCAGATTTTTCTAACTTAATTCCGATTGGCTGATAGAATCCTATCAGCCAATCGGAATTCGGCGGACGCCATCTTGGATGACGTCATTTAAAGGTACCTCATTCGTCGTTCAGTCGTCGGCCGGGATGGATGCTCCGCGGTGGCGGAGCGAAGAAAGAAGATTGAAGATGCCGCTTCATGGAAGATGCTGCCGGAAGGAAGAAGACTTTGCTGCCGCTTGGAGGAAGACGTCGCCGGAGGAAGAATTCTTCTTTGCCGCTTGGAGGAAGACGTCGCCGGAGGAAGAATTCTTCTTTGCCGCTTGGAGCAAGACATCGCCCGAATCGGATGAGGAGTTCGGCCCGGTGTGGTGAAGACAAGGTAGGGAGATCTTCAGGGGGGTAGTGTTAGGCTTTTTTAAGGGGGGTTTGGGTGGGTTTAGAATAGGGGTATGTGGGTGGTGGGTTGTAATGGGGGGGGATATTGTATATGTTTTTAAATGCAAAAGAGCTGAATTCTTTGGGGCATGCCCCACAAAAGGCCCTTTTAAGGGCTGGTAAGGTAAAGAGCTTTGAACTTTTTTTAATTTAGAATAGGGCAGGGAATTTTTTTTATTTTGGGGGGCTTTATTATTTTATTAGGGGGCTTAGAATAGGTGTAATTAGCTTAAACATCTTGTAATCTTTTTTTTATTTTTTGTAATTTAGTGTTTGTTTTTTTTTTGTAATTTAGTTTAGTTTAATTGTATTTTTAGATAGATATTTGTAGTTTATTTAATTTATTGATAGTGTAGGTGTATTTGTAACTTAGGTTAGGATTTATTTTACAGGTAATTGGGTAATTATTTTAACTAGGTAGATATTAAATAGGTAATAACTATTTAATAGCTATTAGACCTAGTTAAAATAATTAAAAATTTACCTGTAAAATAAATATTAACCCTAACATAGCTACAATGTAATTATTAATTATATTGTAGCTATCTTAGGGTTTATTTTATAGGTAAGTATTTAGATTTAAATAGGAATATTTTAGTTTATAATATGAATTAGATTAATTTAATATAAATTTAGTTAGGGGTGTTAGGGTTAGATAGAGTTAATATAGTTAATATAAATACTATAGTAACTATATTAACTATATTAACCCTAATATAATTAGGGTTAATATAGTTAATATATATAATGTAATACCTATATTAACTATAATATACTTAGGGTTAATATAGATAATATAGCTGGCGGCGGGGTAGGTAGATTAAATTAGGGGTTAATAATTTTAATATAGATGGCGGCGGTGTAAGGGGCTTACATTAGGGGTTAATAATATTAATATAGCTGGCGGCGGTATAGGGGGATTAGATTAGTGGTTAATAATTTTTATATAGGTGGCGGCGGTGTAAGGGGTCAGATTAGGGGATAGATAAGGTAGATGGCGGCGGTTTTAGGGGTTCACATTAGGCGATAGATAAGGTAGATTGCGGCGGTTTTAGGGGCTCACAGTAGGGGGTTAGTTTATGTAGATGGCGGCGGGGTCCGGGAGCGGCGGTTTAGGGGTTAATAACTTTATTAGGGATTTCGGGGGGGGGATCGCGGTTGACAGGTAGCTAGACATTGCGCATGCGTTAGGTGTTAGGTTTCTTTTCTAGTTAGTTTAGGGAGTTACGGGGCTCCAATAGTCAGCGTAAGGCTTCTTACGGCTGCTTTTTGTGGCGAGGTGAAAATGGAGTAAGATTTCTCCATTTTCGCCACGTAAGTCCTTACGCTGCATATTGGATACCAAACTGCGCTGGTTTGGTATACCTGCCTATGGCCCAAAAAACTACGGGCGACGGCAGAAATATACGCGCGTAACTTCTAGGTTACGCCGTATATGTGATACCAAACCAGCGTAAATATTGGCGTCGCCGGCTTTTGCGGGCGACGATTTTTATCGGATCGACCCCGAGGTCTTCACATTATATGGTGTGAAGTTTCACCACTTATCTTTATGAATCTCACAGTTGCCTCTAAAGTGAGGCCTAGTAAGACCAATTTCATCAGCATAGTGAGTTTTATTGACTCTAGTCCATTATCACAAATCAGATTGAGTCCAGATTTTAAAATTACTTTGAGAGTTGCACATATTTATGATTTGTCAAATGTCATTGTCACCATCCTTAGCATCCTAGTACTATAAAATAATGTGACTTTGGACCTGTCTGATGTCATTATTTCAGTCATTTAGCATTTCATTATTTAGTTTAACCCCTTAATGACAGAGGACGTTCCAGGTACGTCATAGAAAAAACTTCCCTTAATGACAGTTGACGTACCTGGTACGTCCTCTGTTGTTTGAAGTGCTGGAAGCGATCATGATCAATTCCAGCTGCTTACAAGGGATTGTAGTGATGCCTCAATATTGAGGCATCACTACAATCCCCCATTTCACATACCGATGCAGAAAGGGCCACTCTGTGGCCCCATCTGCATCGGCTATTTATGTGCATAACTTAGTTGGTGGGTGGGAGTTGCTTTCAATAGTTATACCCCTAGGCATTGATTCCCTAACTGATCGGATAATACCCTGCTTCTGTTACCCGGTGCGGCTGTTGCGGTGGGGGGGGGGGCTGCGCGCGCAGGCAAAATATACCGGCAACCTGTAAAAAAAACAAGATCGATGTAGATGCAGGGGCATCTCTGTTTTTTAGTAAGGGATCTGGGAGGGGGAGGGATGTATATTATTTAGGGGGGCCAGCTACACTACAGAAAACAAATATTTTATAATAAAAAAGTAAACAAAACTATTTTGGGGAGCAAATTGGGTACTGGCAGACAGCTGCCAGTACCCAAGATGGCGGCAAATAGATAGAGGGGGAGGGTTAGAAAGATGTATTGGGGATCAGGGATATTGTGGGGTAAGGGGGGATCCATCACTGCAGACTGTATGACAAAAAAATAAAAAAAATAATTTATTTTTTTTATTTCAGTACTGGCAGACTTTCTGCCAGTACTTAAGATGGCGGTGACAATTGTGAGGTGGGGAGGGAAGAGAGCTGTTTGAGGGGGGTCAGGGGGGATCAGGGGGTGGGATGTGTCAGGTGGGAGGCTGATCTCTACACTAAAGCTTAAAATTAACCCCACAAGCTACCTAATTAACCCCTTAACTGCTGGGCATATTACAAGTGTGGTGCGCAGCAGTATTTAACGGCCTTATTATTACCAAAAAGCAACACCAAAGCCATATATGTCTGCTATTTCTGAACAAAGGGGATCCCAGAGACGCATTTACAACCATTTGTGCCATAATTGCACAAGCTGTTTGTAAATAATTTCAGTGAGAAACCTAAAATTGTGAAAAATTTAAGTTTTTTTTTTAATTTGATCGTATTTGGCGGTTAAATGGTGGCATGAAATATACCAAAATGGGCCTAGATCAATAATTTGGGTTGTCTACTACACTACACTAAAGCTAAAATTAAACCTAAAAGCTCCCTACAAGCTCCCTAATTAACCCCTTCACTGCTGGGCATAATACACGTGTGGTGTGCAGCGGCATTTAGCAGCCTTCTAATTACCAAAAAGCAACGCCAAATCCATATAAGTCTGCTATTTCTGAACAAAGGGGATCCCAGAGAAGTATTTACAACCATTTATGCCATAATTGCACAAGCTGTTTGTAAATAAATTCAGCGAGAAACCTAAAGTTTGTGAAAAAAATTGTGAAAAAGTCAACAATTTTTTTTATTTGATCGCATTTGGCGGTGAAATGGTGGCATGAAATATACCAAAATGGGCCTAGATAAATACTTTGGGATGTCTTCTAAATATAAATATGTACATGTCAAGGGATATTCAGGGATTCCTGAAAGATATCAGGGTTCCAATGTAACTATCGCTAATTTTGAAAAAAAGTGGTTTGGAAATAGCAAAGTGCTACTTGTATTTATTACCCTATAACTTGCAAAAAAAGCTAAGAACATGTAAACATTGGGTATTTATAAACTCAGGACAAAATGTAGAAACTATTTAGCATGGGTGTTTTTTGGTGGTTGTAGATGTGTAACAGATTTTGGGGGTAAAAGTTAGAAAAAGTGTGGGTTTTTTTCCATTTTTTCCTCATATTTTATAATGTTTTTTTATAGTAAATGATAAGATATGATGAAAATAATGGTATCTTTAGAAAGTCCATTTAATGGCGAGAAAAACGGTATATAATATGTGTGGGTACAGTAAAAGAGTAAGAGGAAAATTACAGCTAAACACAAACACCGCAGAAATGTAAAAATAGCCATTGTCATTAAGGGTAACAAAATTGAAAAATGGTCCGTCATTAAGGGGTTAACTGTGACATTGACATTGATGCCATACATTTCATTTTCTGCCATTTTGCATTGTAGTATTTCAGTTTGACAATTTCATAACTGTGACTTGGGTTCTTGAGTGGTCAGATGCCGATGTAAACATCACTTTCCATTTCAGTAAATGATTGTTAAAATGACATGTGACTTTGACATTTGACATTGTCACTGATGCTTGGTATTCCAGTAGTGCAGTGTAACAAATATGACCTTTTCTCCGATTTTCTCACTTATCTCATAATATCTATCAGAATTACAGCCGTTCGAATATGTATCCTGTGGTATTAATTGTGTTATAACTGTCAACTTACAAATAGAGCACAACCAACAGTGATAGATTCATATACTTTATAACATTTAAACCTCTAAATTCCTGTTCCAAAGGCTCTATTGACAGCCTCTTAATCACATGCTTTTGTATTTGCTTTTCACAACAGGATACTGCTAGTTCATGTGGGCCATATAGATAACATTCTGCTAGATTTAGAGTTTTGTCGGTAACGACCCGCGTAGCTAAAGCTGGCTTTTTCCCCCCGCACCTTTTAAATACCGCTGGTATTTAGAGTTCACAGAAGGGCTGCGTTAGGCTCCAAAAAGGGAGCGTATACCATAATTTACCGCCACTGCAACTCTCAATACCAGCGGTGCTTACGGACGCGGCCAGCTTAAAAAACGTGCTCATGCACGATTTCCCCATAGGAAACAATGGGGCCGTTTGAGCTGAAAAAAAACCTAACACCTGCAAAAAAGCAGCGTTCAGCTCCTAACGCAGCCCCATTGTTTCCTATGGGGAAACACTTCCTATGTCTGCACCTAACACCCTAACATGAACCCCGAGTCTAAACACCCCTAACCTTACACTTATTAACCCCTAATCTGCCGCCCCCGCTATCGCTGACCCCTGCATATTTTTTTTGACCCCTAATCTGCCGCTCCGTACACCGCCGCCACCTACGTTTCCCTATGTACCCCTAATCTGCTGCCCCTAACACCGCCGACCCCTATATTTATTAACCCCTAATCTGCCGCCCCCAACGTCACCTCCACCTACCTACACTTATTAACCCCTAATCTGCCGACCGGACCTCACTGCTACTATAATAAAGTTATTAACCCATAATTCGCCTCACTCCCGCCTCAATAACCCTATAATAAATAGTATTAACCCCTAATCTGCCCTCCCTAACATCACCGACACCTAACTTCAAGTAATAACCCCTAATCTGCCGACCGGACCTCACCGCTACTCTAAGAAATTTATTAACCCCTAAAGCTAAGTCTAACCCTAACACTAACACCCCCCTAAGTTAAATATAATTTAAATCTAATGAAATAAATTAACTCTTATTAAATAAATTAATCCTATTTAAAGCTAAATACTTACCTGTAAAATAAACCCTAATATAGTTACAATATAAATAATAATTATATTGTAGCTATTTTAGGATTAATATTTATTTTAGTTAAAATAATTACAAAATTACCTGTAAAATAAATCCTAACCTAAGTTACAATTAAACCTAACACTACACTATCAATAAATTAATTAAATAAATTACCTACAATTATCTACAATTAAACCTAACACTACACTATAAATAAATTAATTAAATACAAATAAATACACTAACTAAAGTACAAAAAATAAAAAAAGAACTAAGTTACAAAAAATAAAAAAATATTTACAAACATTAGAAAAATATTACAACAATTTTAAGCTAATTACACCTACTCTAAGCCCCCTAATAAAATAACAAAGCCCCCCAAAATAAAAAAATGCCCTACCCTATTCTAAAATAAAAATAGAAAAGCTCTTTTACCTTACCAGCCCTTAAAAGGGCCTTTTGCGGGGCATGCCCCAAAGAATTCTGGTCTTTTGCCTGTAAAAAAAAACATACAATCCCCCCCCCAACATTACAACCCACCACCCACATACCCCTAATCTAACCCAAACCCCCCTTAAATAAACCTAACACTAAGCCCCTGAAGATCTTCCTACCTTATCTTCACCACGCCGGGTATCACCGATTGGTCCAGAAGAGGCTCCGAAGTCTTCATCCAAGCCCAAGTGGGGGCTGAAGATGTCCATCATCGGGCTGAAGTCTTGATCCAAGCGGCGGCTTAAGAGGTCCATCATCGGGCAGAAGTCTTCATCCTATCCGGGCAGAAGAGGAGATCCGGACCGGTAGACATCTTCATCCAAGCGGCATCTTCTATCTTCTTCCATCTGAAGACGAGCGGCTCCATCTTCAAGACCTCCGGCGCGGATCCATCCTCTTCTTCCGACGTCCTAACACAGAATGAAGGTTCCTTTAAGGGACGTCATCCAAGATGACGTCCCTCGAATTCCGATTGGCTGATAGGATTCTATCAGCCAATCGGAATTAAGGTAGGAAAATTCTGATTGGCTGATGGATTCAGCCAATCAGATTCAAATTCAATCCGATTGGCTGATCCAATCAGCCAATCAGATTGAGCTCGCATTCTATTGGCTGTTCCGATCAGCCAATAGAATGCGAGCTCAATCTGATTGGCTGATTGGATCAGCCAATCGGATTGAACTTGAATCTGATTGGCTGAATCCATCAGCCAATCAGAATTTTCATATTAAATTGCTTCTATGGATTTACTGTATGCTCTACGTTCACAATGTATATTTTATTTTAGTCTCGATCTGCCGAACCCCTCCCCCAAAGATTTTATCATTTTAATTTTATATTATTTTTTTTGCATGTTTACCCAATCCAAGTGTAAGAAAACTAGACTTGCTATATTGTGTTTGATGTTTGGTATGGTTACCTAACTGAAAAGCCCATTCTGATGCATCTATGGGCTAATTTGCTTTTTAAAGGGACATACAACACTGTACTCGAAGCAAAAAGCATGAGATATTGTATATTTAATTTGCATATGTTACCCAGAATCCTCTGGTAAAAATGTATACAGAGTATTTCTGGGGAAAAGCAAGTGGAGTTACTTGCCTAGGTGTGCTAATTGGCTATGCAATAATTTGAAGGCTCTTTATTATAAAATGGAGGAATTTAATCTTGTGCTTTTATCTCCACCATAAATTAAATGAATATTGTTTGAATTCCTCATAAAATGCTTAATTACTCATATTAAAAAAATATTTCATTATTTATTATTATCATTTTATTTATTTATTTTTCCTGTAACTGTAATGTAGATTTTCCAATTCCTGTTAGAATCCGAAGTGCATATTCCAGAATTTAGAGGCATAACCATGCTACATTCTGCACAGTGACTGCTTGATCAGTGTAGTAGCCCATTTCTATCTGTCCACCATTTGATCTCCATTAGCAAATAATAAAGGAGACTTTTAAAGGGACATGAAACTCAAACATTTTCTTTCATGATTCAAACAGAGAACACAATTTTAAAAAACGTTTCCAATTGACTTCTGTTATTAAATTTGCTTTGTTCTCTTTTTATTTTTGATGAAGCGATATCTAGATAGGTAGTGTGCACATGTCTTGAGCACTCCATGACAGGAAATACTGCTGCTATCTAGTGCTCGTGCTAATGTATAACATTGTAGCAAAACTGCTGCCCTATATAACTTAAGAAAAGTTATCTCCCTTTAAAGAGAATATCCATGGATTGCAAAACAAAGCAAAATTTGCTAACAAAATGACAGTTTACGCGCTCTTAAAACATTTTAACCTAGATTACAAATGGAGTGTAAACATATTTGCTTTATTGAGTGCTAACACCACTGAGGTTAAATCAACAGCGCTTTTATTTTTGTGCTGATATTACAAGTTCAAGGTAATATATCAGCGCTTGAGTGAAAGTCTAGGTTACGCTAACATCTAATTGTTGCATAGCCCTGGTGTCTACATAATAGACTTCTATGAGGCCTCTTTAAAAAACTCATGTCGGTTATTGCTTGAGTGCTAAGCAGAAGGTTCAATAGTAATGTTTTTCACTAACTTTTAAACTATCATTTTCTTTTGAGATATACATTTAAAACGCTGCACGTACACACATATATACATACAAACATAAACATATATATGTATAGCGCTCGAGTGAGAGACACACAAACTATATATATATATATATATATATATATATATATATGTACACGTACACACATATATACATACAAACATAAACATATATATGTATAGCGCTCGAGTGAGAGACACACAAACTATATATATATATATATATATATATATATATGTACACTTACACACATACGCACACAAATGTATACTAACTCACAAGAAGAATTATTAACTGCTGATTGCTGAGACAAAATCCAGAAAATAGAGAAATGTCTGAGGTCTTACAAGGGAAGAGGTGGGGGTTGAGTACAGACTGGGGAGCAACTTGTACTTATCAGCTGTCTGTTCCTTTGGATAATTATCTCTAAGGAAATGGAGCCTCTATCCTCAGTCTTAATTATGTACCAGTCAGTTTAATAATTTATCCTACAAAAAAAGTCAGAAACTGACACCTCCTATCTGCCTTCCTTCTAATTTTCTTGTGCGGATGGAGGGGGCTGTTACCCCTTTCACTATTTGTATGTGAATACCATGGTTTAAACTGTATTCTATCATTAACATTTCTTGATATACGATGATTTAATGTGTGCTTTGGCTGTATACAGGACTTGACAAATCCCAGAATGTGGGCCGACTAATCTCTGATGCCTAAATATCATTTAAAAGGGATATATAGAAACCATAATAAAATTATTTAATGAGAGAGAACATTTTTCTCCTTGTACTATTGCTTGCCTACTTTACCTATGTGTTTAACCAGAGGCAACTCTTGTGTTAGTGAGACCTTAGGCAAGGCTCAAATACAAGGCACCTTGACACTCAAAACAAAAAAAATGCAAACCTTCCCTTCCTATTGTGTTTTGAAAATCTTATTTATTTCCTTATCTTAGAACATGAGAGAGAGAGCATAAGGTAAATGAATTCATGTTAAAGTGATATAAACCCCAACATTTTTATTTCACCATTCAGATAGAACATGCAATTTGTAGTAGTTTGTAAGCTCTTCAGTGCAGGTCCCTCCTCCTTCACTAGTTTTGTTTAGTCTGTTATGTTTTTGTATCTTATCACAAATCTTTCATTGTGTACCCAGCTCTACAGACGCTGGCAGCACTATACAAATTAGTTATAATAATAGCAGCTGTGTTTAAGAATGCCATTACAGTAAATGTAAAAGGGAGTTGTATAGCAGAAAGTAACACCTTACAAAAACCACATAGCTACACTTACAGTGTCCCACAAAAGTGAGTTCACCCCTCACATTTTTGTAAATATTTTATTATATCTTTTCATGTGACAACACTGAAGAAATGACACTTTGCTACAATGTAAAGTAGTGAGTGTACAGCCTGTATAACAGTGTAAATGTGCTGTCCCCTCAAAATAACTCAACACACAGCCATTAATGTCTAAACCGTTGGCAACAAAAGTGAGTAAACCCCTAAACGGAAATGTCCAAATTGGGCCCAATTACCATTTTCCCTCCCTGGTGTCATGTGACTCGTTAGTGATACAAGGTCTCAGGTGTGAATGGGGAGCAGGTGTGTTAAATTTGGTGTTATCGCTCTCACACTCTCTCATACTGGTCACTGGAAGTTCAACATGGCACCCAGGGCCGTCTTTAACACAGGGCAAAAGGGGCCCAGTCTTTGTTGAGGGGCCCAAGTGTCCTAAAAATGTTTTTTATTTTTTTGGTTTATGTTAGACTGCTGATGTCATGTGACATGGGGGGGGGCACACAGTCAGTCCTAATACTGTCACAGTCAAAAGTTCTCTGCTTATATTTATTTGTGAGAAAATGTGCCAGACCGTGCCGGTGTCATGTGACATGCCAAGCTAGTGCCATGTGCTGTTTTAGATGTGCACTGTGCAGCACTGAATGCTAAACCCTAACTCGGCATCCAGGCAATCCCACTGCATCAGAAAAGATCCTGCTGGGGTTACCACTGTTACCAGGTAACTGCTCTGGTGGTGGGGATTGTTTCTGGGTAGGGCTGACTTTAGGCGCATTCAGCAGAAAGCTGGAGCGGCAGAAACGTGAGGATTTGAGCATCTGTACAGCTGCACACACTGCTCTCTTCAGTCTTGAGGCTGTGTGACTCGTCTCACACTGTATCCATGTAGCCTTGGGCAGACAGCATCCAGTATGCTGGTTCCCTTAGCCCTGCTCTTTCTGCTGTGGCCCTAAGATCAACTAACTGAAGTTTGTTAGGGGAACATTGCTTTGTAGAAAGGCGTCAGTGGAAAAAAATAAGTGTGTGCACACACGCCCCTCCCCCATGCAGCATTTTCTAGTGCAGGGTGAGAGGGAACTTGTTCCTAGTAAAGAAGTGACATGTGCTGCTGTGGCTGATGTATAATGTCATGCTGATACTTCACACTTTAAGGTAAAGTTTATTTTTATGGGGGATTTTTCTCTCTGTCTCATATTTTACAGCTTCCAAAAGTAGTTCTGCTGTTCCAGTCAGTAAACTTATATTTGTCTGCACCTCCATGCTGTCAGGGTGCCAGGAATCAGACTGAGACGAAAAGTGCAAAAATAATCACACCTTTATTAATAGCAAAAAATAATAAAAAGTCCACAAGTCAAATAGCAATCCAGGCATCAAAAAACAGAGCTGGTAGTCAGACGAGCCGAGTCAGGAGCCAAAGCGAGTAGACAGACGAGCCGAAATCAGGAACAAGGAAAACAGCAGAGTCAGGAACAAGCCAGGGATCAGGAACCAGGAGGGACGTCAGATAGCCAGGTAATATACAGGAGCTCTCACAAACAGGTCTGAGACAACGCAAAGGCAAAGCATACTGAACAGAGGCCCTTTAAATAATAAGTGATGACATCACAATTCTGAGACTGCATCCTGTCTCATATGGATGATGCACACCAGTCTGGCCATAAAAGGAAGAGCAGGAAGTGAGCAGCTTCCCCCACAATGCACCATAGTCTGCAAGAGAGGTGAGTAAAATGGCTGCCAGCAGCACATGGAAAACAAAACAGGTAAAAACCCTGACAGTACCCTCCCCTCAACGACCCCTCCCCCTCGGGAGGACAAAAGGCTTATTGGGGAAATTGCATGGAAAGCACGGAGGAGGACGGGAGCATGAACATCAGAAGAGGGAACCCATGAACGCTCCTCCGGACTGTAGCCCCTCCAGTGAACCAAAAACTGTACACGGCCCCTGGACATACGAGAGTCAATAATGCTGCTGACCTCATACTCCTCATGGTTGTCAACAAAGATAGGACTGGGACGAGGCAACACAGTGGTAAACCGATTACAAACCAATGGTTTCAAGAGGGAGACATGAAAAACATTGGAGATGCGCATTGCAGGAGGAAGGTCAAGAGCGTAAGCCACAGGATTGACCCGTCGGCGTATTCGAAAAGGACCAACATAACGGGGAGCCAGTTTATTGTAAGGCACACGAAGCTTCAAGTTGCGGGAGGACAGCCAAACTCTCTCACCAACCTGGTAGGAAGGCGCGGGCAGACGCCTACGATCAGCCTGGAACTTTTGGCGCTGCATAGAACGATGAAGGCAATCCTGAATCTGCACCCACGTGGAAATGGAGTTGCTGGAGATGCTCCTCCAAAGCCGGAATACCCTGAGACATGAATGAATCGGGCAACAAGGATGGTTGAAACCCATAATTCGCCATGAATGCGGATAACTTGGAGGAAGCATTAATAGCACTACAGGGTGTGCAGAATTATTAGGCAAGTTGTATTTATGAGGATTAATTTTATTATTGAACAACAACCATGTTCTCAATGAACCCAAAAAACTCATTAATATCAAAGCTGAATATTTTTGGAAGTAGTTTTTAGTTTGTTTTTAGTTTTAGCTATTTTAGGGGGATATCTGTGTGTGCAGGTGACTATTACTGTGCATAATTATTAGGCAACTTAACAAAAAACAAATATATACCCATTTCAATTATTTATTTTTACCAGTGAAACCAATATAACATCTCAACATTCACAAATATACATTTCTGACATTCAAAAACAAAACAAAAACAAATCAGTGACCAATATAGCCACCTTTCTTTGCAAGGACACTCAAAAGCCTGCCATCCATGGATTCTGTCAGTGTTTTGATCTGTTCACCATCAACATTGCGTGCAGCAGCAACCACAGCCTCCCAGACACTGTTCAGAGAGGTGTACTGTTTTCCCTCCTTGTAAATCTCACATTTGATGATGGACCACAGGTTCTCAATGGGGTTCAGATCAGGTGAACAAGGAGGCCATGTCATTAGATTTTCTTCTTTTATACCCTTTCTTGCCAGCCACGCTGTGGAGTACTTGGACGCGTGTGATGGAGCATTGTCCTGCATGAAAATCATGTTTTTCTTGAAGGATGCAGACTTCTTCCTGTACCACTGCTTGAAGAAGGTGTCTTCCAGAAACTGGCAGTAGGACTGGGAGTTGAGCTTGACTCCATCCTCAACCTGAAATGGCCCCACAAGCTCATCTTTGATGATACCAGCCCAAACCAGTACTCCACCTCCACCTTGCTGGCGTCTGAGTCGGACTGGAGCTCTCTGCCCTTTACCAATCCAGCACCGGGCCCATCCATCTGGCCCATCAAGACTCACTCTCATTTCATCAGTCCATAAAACCTTAGAAAAATCAGTCTTGAGATATTTCTTGGCCCAGTCTTGACGTTTCAGCTTGTGTGTCTTGTTCAGTGGTGGTCATCTTTCAGCCTTTCTTACCTTCGCCATGTCTCTGAGTATTGCACACCTTGTGCTTTTGGGCACTCCAGTGATGTTGCAGCTCTGAAATATGATAAAGAGGTGAGAGTGGTGTGGGATAAGCGCTCCAGCTAAGTAGAGCCAACCAGATTATTAAAAAATAAAATGAAATAACAAGAGGAACTAATGATAATAAAAGAGAATTTTTATAGTGATTTAAGTAGATAACTAGTTAATGCATACAGAATATGTTAGCATATACTCAATTACATAAGATGCCGGCATCAGTAACAATCAAACATATTAATCATATTAAAAACAGAAAAATACAGCCGATATAAAATTTCTAAAAGGTTCCCTGAGTGTTTCTTAAAAATATATACGAATATGAATAAACTTGATAAAGGTAAATGACTCTTAGCACAGTGAAATTGGCTCGGCTAAATGTTACCAGTATTATTTTTAAGCAATGGAATATTTGGTCACAGTATTCAGTGGAGGCGTCTGATCTGTTCAGCCGTTAGGAGTAACTGTGAGTGATGGATCGGGAGGTGTGACGTCACGTCACCTGACTATTGTATTCCTCCAATCTCTGTGATATGCTTAAACACAACAAGTTTGAAATTTGTATCCAATTCTCAATTGTAACAAAGTATACTTGTTTATGTGATGGTTAGTATCAATACTTGCAAGTGTCCAATGTCCAAAGAATCTGTCCAAATTTGAAAAAAACGGTTTGTTTTATCAGCAGCTCTGAATCCTATGGAGTGTTGATCCGTTTGGTTTTATGTCCGTTCTGAAATGTGAAACTTGTCCTTATCCGAAGAAGCTCCTAAGCACTTGGTTTTTAGTGTATATTAGGGCTATGATGGGAGCAAAGGAAGAAACAAGGGGGCACACAGGAATTATTCATACATCGATCTCAGTGTTGATTCAAGGAGATAGAAATGAACCTGTTTTTGTGCCAGTAAAACAATTTAGCAGTTCAATAGCCTTAGTATATAATTGGTTACACACAGGAATTACTCATATGTCCTCCCTCTATATTAATCATAGAGATAGGGATGAACCTGTGGAGTGTAACACTACCAGTAATAAAATTCTGAATTGACAGGAGTAAGCAAATCTACGCGTTTCGGCAGTGTTAGCTGCCTTTATCAAGATGCTTACTACATGAAATTGCTGCCTTTTTATAAGGAGTGTTTGATTCAGGACAGGTGTGGTTAGAGGATAGTCTAAATTAACCCTTAAGTGCTTCTAAAGTGAATGTGTTGAAGTCAGTTTCATAGATAGATGAGGTACATCTTATTAAAAAAGAATTTTTCAAAGACAATATTCCATCTAATTTCACTCATTAAGTGTTTTTGAAATGATTGCATTAGGATTAAATACATGAACAAAATACATAAACAGAATTGGAATATTGAATTAATGTTTAAATTTATGAGATATCCCATCATTTCAGAATGTGAAATTAAGTATAAAGATATAGTCGCCTATATCTCAACATTATACTATAACCAGTTTTTCTTTAATGCAGTTTTTGTTGAAAGTGATTTTTATATATGTAAATATACATTGCTCCAAAGGTTTTTTTCATTTTATTATAATAATCTTGCAAAATTGCAATATCAGGTTGTTCTTTAGTAAGCGCTAAATCAACTTGTCTATACGCTAAGGGGTAAGGGGAGGATGTGATACAAAGTAAAAGTTTTGTAGATATAGCTTCAAGACGGCTATTGTACAGTCTCGTTTATGTTTATTTCGATAGTGTATGAGTTCAATTTTAGTGAAATAATATTTTATATGATAGATGTAATTTGGAATATGTGTTCAACTATTTTGTTTGTCTAGTAATTGTTTATAAGATAGAATTAAGATCAAAGGAACTATTAAGTCCCAATGGATGTACTGTTTTATATTCAAATATGAGTTCTGCTTCTTTTTTTAGGAGTACCTTTTCTATATTTCCCCCTCTCTTGTTCGGTCTAATTTTTTTCATTCCCCAACATTGAAAACATTTAAGGTCTCCATGGTGTATTTCATTGAAATACACCATGGAGACCTTAAATGTTTTCAATGTTGGGGAATGAAAAAAATTAGACCGAACAAGAGAGGGGGAAATATAGAAAAGGTACTCCTAAAAAAAGAAGCAGAACTCATATTTGAATATAAAACAGTACATCCATTGGGACTTAATAGTTCCTTTGATCTTAATTCTATCTTATAAACAATTACTAGACAAACAAAATAGTTGAACACATATTCCAAATTACATCTATCATATAAAATATTATTTCACTAAAATTGAACTCATACACTATCGAAATAAACATAAACGAGACTGTACAATAGCCGTCTTGAAGCTATATCTACAAAACTTTTACTTTGTATCACATCCTCCCCTTACCCCTTAGCGTATAGACAAGTTGATTTAGCGCTTACTAAAGAACAACCTGATATTGCAATTTTGCAAGATTATTATAATAAAATGAAAAAAACCTTTGGAGCAATGTATATTTACATATATAAAAATCACTTTCAACAAAAACTGCATTAAAGAAAAACTGGTTATAGTATAATGTTGAGATATAGGCGACTATATCTTTATACTTAATTTCACATTCTGAAATGATGGGATATCTCATAAATTTAAACATTAATTCAATATTCCAATTCTGTTTATGTATTTTGTTCATGTATTTAATCCTAATGCAATCATTTCAAAAACACTTAATGAGTGAAATTAGATGGAATATTGTCTTTGAAAAATTCTTTTTTAATAAGATGTACCTCATCTATCTATGAAACTGACTTCAACACATTCACTTTAGAAGCACTTAAGGGTTAATTTAGACTATCCTCTAACCACACCTGTCCTGAATCAAACACTCCTTATAAAAAGGCAGTAATTTCATGTACTAAGCATCTTGATAAAGGCAGCTAACACTGCCGAAACGCGTAGATTTGCTTACTCCTGTCAATTCAGAATTTTATTACTGGTAGTGTTACACTCCACAGGTTCATCCCTATCTCTATGATTAATATAGAGGGAGGACATATGAGTAATTCCTGTGTGTAACCAATTATATACTAAGGCTATTGAACTGCTAAATTGTTTTACTGGCACAAAAACAGGTTCATTTCTATCTCCTTGAATCAACACTGAGATCGATGTATGAATAATTCCTGTGTGCCCCCTTGTTTCTTCCTTTGCTCCCATCATAGCCCTAATATACACTAAAAACCAAGTGCTTAGGAGCTTCTTCGGATAAGGACAAGTTTCACATTTCAGAACGGACATAAAACCAAACGGATCAACACTCCATAGGATTCAGAGCTGCTGATAAAACAAACCGTTTTTTTCAAATTTGGACAGATTCTTTGGACATTGGACACTTGCAAGTATTGATACTAACCATCACATAAACAAGTATACTTTGTTACAATTGAGAATTGGATACAAATTTCAAACTTGTTGTGTTTAAGCATATCACAGAGATTGGAGGAATACAATAGTCAGGTGACGTGACGTCACACCTCCCGATCCATCACTCACAGTTACTCCTAACGGCTGAACAGATCAGACGCCTCCACTGAATACTGTGACCAAATATTCCATTGCTTAAAAATAATACTGGTAACATTTAGCCGAGCCAATTTCACTGTGCTAAGAGTCATTTACCTTTATCAAGTTTATTCATATTCGTATATATTTTTAAGAAACACTCAGGGAACCTTTTAGAAATTTTATATCGGCTGTATTTTTCTGTTTTTAATATGATTAATATGTTTGATTGTTACTGATGCCGGCATCTTATGTAATTGAGTATATGCTAACATATTCTGTATGCATTAACTAGTTATCTACTTAAATCACTATAAAAATTCTCTTTTATTATCATTAGTTCCTCTTGTTATTTCATTTTATTTTTTAATAATCTGGTTGGCTCTACTTAGCTGGAGCACTTATCCCACACCACTCTCACCTCTTTATCGTATAGTCTGTAATTGGAGATTTTATCAGACCATATTAGGGATTCAAGCACAGAAACCTTTTCCTGATTAGCACTCACACCACCCTTTGTTTGTTTGTTTAGCTCTGAAATATGGCCAAACTGGTGGCAAGTGGCATCTTGGCAGCTGCACGCTTGACTTTTCTCAGTTCATGGGCAGTTATTTTGCGCCTTGGTTTTTCCACACGCTTCTTGCAACCCTGTTGACTATTTTGAATGAAACGCTTGATTGTTCGATGATCACGCTTCAGAAGCTTTGCAATTTTAAGAGTGCTGCATCCCTCTGCAAGATATCTCACTATTTTTTACTTTTCTGAGCCTGTCAAGTCCTTCTTTTGACCCATTTTGCCAAAGGAAAGGAAGTTGCCTAATAATTATGCACACCTGATATAGGGTGTTGATGTCATTAGACCACACCCCTTCTCATTACAGAGATGCACATCACCTAATATGCTTAATTGGTAGTAGGCTTTCGAGCCTATACAGCTTGGAGTAAGACAACATGCATAAAGAGGATGATGTGGTCAAAATACTCATTTGCCTAATAATTCTGCACTCCCTGTATTACGAGCAAACTCAGCCCAAGGTAACAGTTCAGACCAATTATTGTGGTGAGCTGAGACATAGCAACGGAGGAACTGTTCCAGAGCTTGAATGGCCGTTCCACAGCCCCATTGGATTGAGGGTGATATGCCGAGGAGAAAGAAAGCTGGATCCCCATTTGAGCACAAAAGGAACGCCAAAATCTGGAGACAAACTGGCTACCCCGGTCCGACACTATCTCCTTGGGTAACCCATGTAAACGGAAGACCTCCCGGGCAAAAATTGAAGCAAGTTCCTGAGCGGTAGGCAACTTCTTCAAGGGAATGCAATGTGACATTTTAGAAAAACGGTCAACCACCATAAGGATAACAGTATTGCCATTGGAAACAGGGAGCTCGACAATGAAGTCCATGGAAAGATGTGTCCAAGGACGCTCACCATTAGCAATAGGTTGAAGAAGACCCACAGGAAGACGTCAAGGAGTCTTATTCTGTGCACAAACTGAGCAGGAGGCAACATACGCAGCAACATCAGAACGAAGACCTGGCCACCAGAATTGTTGAGTGACAGACCAAATCATTTGGTTCTTGCCTGGGTGACCTGCGGCTTTAGGATAGTTGTAAGTGTGCAAAAGTGTAGTTCGAAGATTCTCAGGAACAAAACACTTACCACTAGGTTTCTCAAGAGGTTCATTGGTTTGTACAGCCAGGATCTCCTCCCCCAAGGGAGAAGTCAAATTAGTACGTATGGTAGCAAAAATATGGTCAGGAGGTATAACTGGAGTAGGTACAGACTCCTCCTTGGACAGAGGCGAAAATTGTCCAGAGAGAGCATCAGCCCTAACATTCTTACTACCAGGCAAGTAGGAGATCACAAAATTGAACCAAGACAAAAATAGCGCCCATCTGGCCTGTCGGGGTGACAAACGTTTTGCTTCAGAAAGATAAGTTAAATTATTGTGGTCAGTAAGAATGAGCACTGGCACGCTAGTACCCTCGAGAAGATGCCTCCATTCCTTGAGTGCCAAAATTATAGCCAGTAATTCCCTGTCGCCAATCTCATAATTGCTCTCCGCTGGAGACAATTTGTTAGGTTAGAAACCACACGGATGCAAGGAACCGTCAGGCGTAGGACGTTGAGACAAGAGGGCACCTACTCCAGTCTCAGACGCATCAACCTCAAGAACGAAAAGCAGGACAGGATTAGGATGAGCCAGAACTAAAGCGGCAGCAAAGGCAGTCTTAAGACTATCAAAGGCCTTAATAGCAGTAGGTGACCAATGGAGTGGAACATTCTCTTTACGGGTCATGTCTGTGATAGGTTTGACCAAGGAAGAAAAGTTTTTAATAAACTTTCTATAGTAATTGGCAAACCCCAAAAAACGTTGAATAGACCGAAGACCAACTGGGCGAGGCCACTGCAGAACTGCATATAACTTGTCAGGATCCATGGAGAACCCTGCAACGGAGATAACATAACCTAGGAAGGTTACTTGAGTCTGATGGAACTCACACTTCTCGAGTTTACAAAACAGGCCGTTCTCACGTAGTCTCTGAAGAACCCGTGTAACATCATAACGATGAGCCTCAAGTGTGGGTGAGTGTATGAGGATGTCGTCTAAGTACACCACAACACACTGTTGCAACATATCTTGTATAACATCATTTATAAATTCCTGTAAAACAGCAAGAGCATTACATAGGCCAAAGGGCATTACAAGATACTCATAATGCCCGCTCCTGGTGTTAAATGCTGTTTTCCATTCGTGGCCCTCCTTGATTCTAACGAGATTGTACGCTCCTCTCAAATCAAGTTTAGTAAAGACCATAGCTCCCTTGAGGCGGTCAAAGAGTTCCGTAATGAGCGGAATAGGGTAAGCATTCTTAATGGTAAGACGATTAAGACCCCTATAATCGATGCATGGTCTTAACTCGCCACCCTTTTTCTTCACAAAGAAGAAGCCAGCCCCTGCAGGAGAGCAGGATTTGCGGATGATCCCCTCGACAGAGCATCGGCAAAATACTCCTCCATAGCACAATTCTCCGCAACAGACAGAGGGTAAACCCGGCCCCGAGGAGGAATGGCTCCGGGTTGTAGGTCTATAGCACAATCGTAAGACCGGTGAGGAGGCAACGTACAGGCACGCACCTTGTCAAAAACATCTAGGAACTCTCGGTACTCCTCTGGCAATTGAGATACCGAAGAAGTGCACAAGACTTTAACTGGTTTCCGAAGACAAGTGGAAATACATTGCGGAGACCACGACAAAATTTCGGACCTGCACCAATCGAGACTGGGATTGTGCTTTTAGAGCCAGGGATAACCTAGAACAACCGGAAAATGCGGAGAGTTTATCACCTGGAACTTGAGGGTTTCAAAATGGAGAGCCCAACAGCCATGGACAACGGAGCAGTTTCGTGAGTAACAAGTGTGGGCTGAAGGGGCCTGCCATCAATGGCCTCAATAGCAAGCGGAACGGACCAAGGCAAAACAGGAATGGAGTGTTTTGATACAACAGCACTGTCAATGAAATAGCCCGCAGCACCGGAGTCAACAAGAGCCTGGGTGACTATGGAGGAGTCCACCCAGGAAAGGACAACCGTGACCAAAGGTTTCTCCTTTAGCGGTTCCGGGGACGAGGATAAACCACCCAAGGTCTGCCACCGACAGGACCTTAGGTTTGATCGTTTCCCGGCCGTGTAGGACAAGACTTTAAAAGGTGGTCCTGTAACCCACAATTGTCTCCTCCTAAAGGCCCTCTCCGCTGCGGAGAGACACGTGAAGCCCAACTGCATCGGCTCAGCAGTACCTGGTGACTCTGGACCAGGAGGCAAGGGAGGAGAGCGAGGCATGGGTGGGAACGAACACGTAGGAGACAACGGATCAGGAGGCTTCCGCAAGCGCTCCTTGAAAGAGGGCCTCTCACTTAGTTTGATGTCAATTAGGATAAAAAAAGACACCAATGCCTCAAGATCCTCTGGTAAATCTCTGGCAGCAACTTCGTCTTTAATCGCATCAGAGAGCCAATGAAAGAAGGCGGCAACAAGGGCTCCATTGTTCCAGCCTACCTCTGCGGCAAGTGTACGGAACTCAATGGCATACTGAGCAACAGATCTTGTACCTTGCTGAATGGACATGAGTCGTTTAGCAGCAGAGGAGGAGCGAGCTGGAACATCAAATACCCTTCGAAAGGAGGCCACAAATTCAGGGTAATTTGAAATCACAGGTTTATTAGTCTCCCACAAGGGATTAGCCCAGGCAAGAGCTGTGTCAGAGAGTAACGAGATGAGAAATCCCACTTTAGCTCTGTCAGAGGGAAACGCATGAGGTAACATCTCAAAGTAAATGCCCACCTGGTTCAAAAACCCTCTGCACTGATTAGGATCGCCCCCATATCGCTGAGGTAGAGGTGCAGAACCGGACATGCTCCTGGTAGGACTAGGTGCAGCAGCGGAAACAGGAGCAGCCATAACTTGCAGAACATTTTGGTCCAAATGTGCAGTGCGAGTCAGCAGGGTTTGCAGGGCTAGTGCAAATTGATCCAAGCGGTGATCCTGTTCATCCATCCTGGAAATTATGGCAGGTAAAGGTGGATTATCAGCACCATCAGGATTCATGGCCTTTGCGTAATGTCAGGGTGCCAGGAATGAGACTGAGACGAAAAGTGCAAAAATAATCACACCTTTATTAATAGCAAAAAATATTAAAAAATCCACAAGTCAAATAACAATCTAGGAATCAAAAACCAGAGCTGGTAGTCAGACAAGCCGAGTCAGGAGCCAAAGCGAGTAGACAGACGAGCCGGAATCAGGAACAAGGAAAACAGCAGAGTCAGGAACAAGCCAGGGATCAGGAACCAGGAGGGACGTCAGATAGCCAGGTAATACACAGGAGCTCTCACAAACAGGTCTGAGACAACGCAAAGGCAAAGCATACTGAACAGAGGCCCTTTAAATAATAAGTGATGACATCACAATTCTGAGACTGCATCCTGTCTCACATGGATTATGCACACCAGTCTGGCCATAAAAGGAAGTGCAGGAAGTGAGCAGCTTCCCCCACAATGCACCATAGTCTGCAAGAGAGGTGAGTAAAATGGCTGCCAGCAGCACATGGCAAACAAAACAGGTAAAAACCCTGACACATGCTTCCTCCTCAGTCTTTACCTTGCTTTGCTCCTGTTGGCTTCCCTAAATCTCTTTAACCAGCAAAGCTCACACCAGAATCACATTCAAACGCATATTAAATTAATCCACAGTGGAGGAATATATATATTTATTTACTTATTAGTACTGCTTAGGTCCAGTTTTACATATTGCAATTTATTTCATTTTTTTTTTTTTTTTTTTTAAATGATTAGCCCGGCAGTGGATGATCCACTGCTGGGCTAATCATTTTAAAAAAAATAAAAAAAATTGATTTAGTTGTTTTTTGGGATGGGGTGGACAGCAAAATTGCATGGGGGGGCAAGAAAATGTTTGCCCAGGGTCCAGTCAATATTAAAGACGGCCCTGATGGCACCTTATGGCAAAGAACTCTCTGAGGATTTGAAAAAAGAACGGTTGCTCTACATTTTATATGTAACAGGAGCAAATGGTGTCTGTCTCAGACGCAGGGTGCACTTAAATATAAGTGGATTCCTTTTACCAATCAATGTCCTTATTACATATACACAAAATAATATATATATATTTAACCTGTATTATTTATATGTAGCAGTTGTTTCTAATGAATATGTGTTGCTAAGTGTCTAGCTATGCTGGTCAGTCGTTGAAATCTGACCTAATAAGTGGATTTACTTATAAAAAAAAATAAAAATAAATAGACAAGCATAAGACCAAGCTGTTCACAAAAGGCTATAAACACCTTCAAATTACCTTGAATGACAGGTGATCCCTAACTTCAGTCTAAAATGATCAAGCACTAGTAGAAAAGTAAATCACAGTTTAGTGTTGAACGGGCCAAGTCTAGCAGGGTTTCAGCAGATTGTGTAAGAAAGCAAATTATGTTGATATACAATATGAATATTCATTGTTTTATTGATGAAAATGTTGACTATTTGCAAGGAATACTTGCAAACTGGACCAGTAAATACAGTAGACTTGTATAATCAACAAATGCACGGTAGAAAGACAATGCAATAGCACTCTAGCGCTCTATCTGAATCATGAAAGTTTCATTTTGACCTGAGTGTCCCTTTAATCCTTTCACTGCCGGGACTTCCAGACAAAAACTTGCCCAAAAAAAACAGAGCATTTTTAGCATTTTTGCTATCACTCCATTTAAACAGAAATAGAGCCTTGTTTTTTTTTAAAATTTACCTATCAAATCTATAAATATATTTTTAAGTAGACAACCCAAGCTATTGATCTAGGGCCATTTTGGTATATTTCATGCCACAATTTAACCGCCAAATGCCATCAAATAAAAAAATGTGGTACTTTTTTCACAAACTTTGGTTTTGTCACAGAAATTATTTACATACTGCTTGTGCAATCATGGCACAAATGTTTGTAAAAGTTTCTCTGGGATGCCCTTTGTTCAGAAATAGCAGACATATATGGCTTTGCCATTGCTTTATGGTAATTAGAAGGCCTCTAATTGCAGCTGTGCACCACATTTCTATTATTCCCGGCAGTGAAAGGGTTAATTAGGTATCTTAAAAGGTTAATGTTAGCTTTAGTGTACAGATTAGCCTCCCACCTGACACTTCCCACCCCCTGATCCCTACCTTATGCCTCCCAAACAGCTCTCTTCCCTCCCCCACCCCACCCCCCACTGGTAACCCCCATCTTAAGTATTGGTATACAATCTGTCAGTATGAAAAATATAAGTTGTTTTTTTTTAAATACATTTTTTTAAACATTCTCCAGTGTAGGATCCCCCCCTTACCCCCAACTACCTCCCTGATTCTCCCCCCTCTGTTAGGTGCATCTTAATTACTGGCAGCTGTCTGAGCTACTGAAATTCTATTGGCTATTCAAATCAGCTCTCATCCTATTGGCTGATTTGAACAGCCAATAGGATTTCAGTAGCTCTCATCCTATTGGCTGATTTGAATTTCAAAAATCAAATCAGCCAATAGGAATGCAAGGGACGCAATTTTGAAACGGCTCCCTTGCATTGAAGATTCAGTGTATGGCGGCGACCGTATGAAGAGGATACTCCGCGCCGGATGTCTTGAAGGATGGACCTGCTTCGCCGGGATGAAGATAGAAGATGCCGCCTGGATGAAGATAGAAGACGCTGCCTGGATGGATGAAGACTTCTCGCTGCCTGGATGTCTGGACTTCAAAAACTGTAAGTAGATCTTCGGGGGTTAGTGTTAGGTTTTTTTAAACTTTTTTTTTTTAGATTATGGTTTAGGCTATCTTAAAAGAGCTAAATGCCCTTTTCAGGGCAATGAAAAAGAGCTGAAATCCCTTTTAAGGGCAATGCCCATACAAATGCCCTTTTCAGGGCAATGGGTAACATAGGTTTTTGTTAGAGTTAGGTTTTTTATTTTGGGGGGTTGGTTGGGTGGTGGTCTTTACTGTTGGGGGGTTTTTGTATTTCCGACAGACATATGATAACTAGGCCTAATAGTTTAAACTTAGGTTTTTTTAATTTCACAGGTAAGTATAAGACCAAGCTGTTCACAAAAGGCTATAAACACCTTCAAATTACCTTGAATGACAGGTGATCCCTAACTTCAGTCTAAAATGATCAAGCACTAGTAGAAAAGTAAATCACAGTTTAGTGTTGAACGGGCCAAGTCTAGCAGGGTTTCAGCAGATTGTGTAAGAAAGCAAATTATGTTGATATACAATATGAATATTCATTGTTTTATTGATGAAAATGTTGACTATTTGCAAGGAATACTTGCAAACTGGACCAGTAAATACAGTAGACTTGTATAATCAACAAATGCACGGTAGAAAGACAATGCAATAGCACTCTAGCGCTCTATCTGAATCATGAAAGTTTCATTTTGACCTGAGTGTCCCTTTAATCCTTTCACTGCCGGGACTTCCAGACAAAAACTTGCCCAAAAAAAACAGAGCATTTTTAGCATTTTTGCTATCACTCCATTTAAACAGAAATAGAGCCTTGTTTTTTTTAAAAATTTACCTATCAAATCTATAAATATATTTTTAAGTAGACAACCCAAGCTATTGATCTAGGGCCATTTTGGTATATTTCATGCCACAATTTAACCGCCAAATGCCATCAAATAAAAAAATGTGGTACTTTTTTCACAAACTTTGGTTTTGTCACAGAAATTATTTACATACTGCTTGTGCAATCATGGCACAAATGTTTGTAAAAGTTTCTCTGGGATGCCCTTTGTTCAGAAATAGCAGACATATATGGCTTTGCCATTGCTTTATGGTAATTAGAAGGCCTCTAATTGCAGCTGTGCACCACATTTCTATTATTCCCGGCAGTGAAAGGGTTAATTAGGTATCTTAAAAGGTTAATGTTAGCTTTAGTGTACAGATTAGCCTCCCACCTGACACTTCCCACCCCCTGATCCCTACCTTATGCCTCCCAAACAGCTCTCTTCCCTCCCCCACCCCACCCCCCACTGGTAACCCCCATCTTAAGTATTGGTATACAATCTGTCAGTATGAAAAATATAAGTTGTTTTTTTTTAAATACATTTTTTTAAACATTCTCCAGTGTAGGATCCCCCCCTTACCCCCAACTACCTCCCTGATTCTCCCCCCTCTGTTAGGTGCATCTTAATTACTGGCAGCTGTCTGAGCTACTGAAATTCTATTGGCTATTCAAATCAGCTCTCATCCTATTGGCTGATTTGAACAGCCAATAGGATTTCAGTAGCTCTCATCCTATTGGCTGATTTGAATTTCAAAAATCAAATCAGCCAATAGGAATGCAAGGGACGCAATTTTGAAACGGCTCCCTTGCATTGAAGATTCAGTGTATGGCGGCGACCGTATGAAGAGGATACTCCGCGCCGGATGTCTTGAAGGATGGACCTGCTTCGCCGGGATGAAGATAGAAGATGCCGCCTGGATGAAGATAGAAGACGCTGCCTGGATGGATGAAGACTTCTCGCTGCCTGGATGTCTGGACTTCAAAAACTGTAAGTAGATCTTCGGGGGTTAGTGTTAGGTTTTTTTAAACTTTTTTTTTTTAGATTATGGTTTAGGCTATCTTAAAAGAGCTAAATGCCCTTTTCAGGGCAATGAAAAAGAGCTGAAATCCCTTTTAAGGGCAATGCCCATACAAATGCCCTTTTCAGGGCAATGGGTAACATAGGTTTTTGTTAGAGTTAGGTTTTTTATTTTGGGGGGTTGGTTGGGTGGTGGTCTTTACTGTTGGGGGGTTTTTGTATTTCCGACAGACATATGATAACTAGGCCTAATAGTTTAAACTTAGGTTTTTTTAATTTCACAGGTAAGTTTTTATTTATTTTAAGATAGGGATATTGTAATTTTAATATAAAGCTAGGGGGTTGTTATTTTTTTGTGATGTGGGAGGCTGGTGGTTTAGGGGTTAATAGGTTTATTTAGTGGCGGTGATGTGGGAGGCCAGAAGTTTAGGGGTTGATAACTTTATTTAGTGGCGGTGATGTCGGGGACCAGCAAAATAGGGGTTAATATCTTTATTATAGTGTGTGCAATGTCAGGGGCGGCAGATTAGGGGTGTTTAGACGTGGAGTTTATGTTAGGGTGTTAGGTTTAAACGTAACGGCAGATTAGGGGTGTTTAGACATGGAGTATATGTTAGGGTGGAGTATATGTTAGGGTTGCGTTATGGCGATTAACATTCCGCGCTTCAGATGTTAGGGTTTTTTCTAACATTCTCTCCCCATTGATGTCTATAGGGAAAGTGTGCACGAGCATGTCAAGGCAGCCCTTGGATTTTGTGCGGTATGGAGCTCATCGCCACCATATCGCACGCACAAGACAGCGCTATGGAGGGTGATATAACACAACTTTTGTTGCGTTCGTTTCACACCCTCTATAGCGCAAAACTTCTAGGTGATAATTTTTTCTATAGAGAATACATAAGTATTCTTATTTTCAGCATAAAATCAGATATTTAAATTACAAAATAAAGGAGCTATTTCTAAACAATTTAATGCACTCCAGCAGGTAAAATGGGGAGACAATTTACATTACAGCGGTAAAAGTTGAAAGTAAGCCAGGCATCAAAAAGTTAAATATACAGAAGTTTATTGATCCATAATTAAAGTCTTAAGTGCAGAGACATAACCAAATTTGTATTAGCCAATTTACATTACAATGTCCCCTAAAAAAAAAAAACAATGGAAAATACAAAGACATGTCAGCCTAGCTAGTATATAATAAGTTGTATGCATACTATAACTATAACTATCCCAACTGTGGAAAACAGCATCAAAATAGAAGAAACGTTGAAAAATTGTAATTATCATGAAAAAGACTATTTCCATGTTCTGAAGTTATAGAATGATGTTCAGAAAACATCCACTTTTCCTTCCTTAAGTAATGGAGCTTTGCATTAAACGTATATAGTGCATGCCAAAGAAATGGAAAATTCCAGCTTCAATAAGGGATCCGTGTCGATCTCGCATGTGCTCGTTTTTCGCACATGCTCAATGGCCAACGCATGCGTGAATCATGTACATGCACAGGATTGATACGGATTTTTAAAATGCCCCTCTTGACAAAAATGGCCCATTGTACATGTGCGAAACACGTGCACGTACAGGATAGACAAGGATCCCCTATTGAAGCTGGAATTTGTGTTTGGGTGACGTCAGGGAAAGGAGGGGTCAGGGCGGCCATTACAAAATGGCCGGAGTAGGAGAAGTAAGTGTTTTTACTTGCAAAGTATTTTTTTAACCAAATTAGGCTACAGTTTGCTGTAAAACTCGTTACTTACATAATCTAAAGAAGTTATAATAATTTTTGGGTTGACTTGCCCTTTAAATTATAAAGCTTTTCATATTAACTCCTGAAGACATTTGCTATGTCCTTAGAGGAGTATCTTATTCTGCGCCCTTTCCTACATTTCATATCTATTTCTACCTTTTTTCCTTTTGATTTCTTGGTAATATGGTGATAGTCCTGTATTATAAAAATAGCACGAGATGAAATGCATTACAATTTGTATTCTATTAGTAGCAGAACATGAAATTGAACTAAATGCCACAAACTCCCTTTATTGAAGTACACATGACATCAGATGTTCTGGGTGATTTAGAAGACCTTTAATCATCTTATCAGTTAGGTTTATAAGAGAATGACTGGTTGCCCTTGTTTTTGGTTTTAAAATCTCTGTAAAAGTGTTTGAATTTATGATATATTGATGCCATTGAAAAAGTAATATTATTAGAGACTGATTAGTCATTCAGCAATTTAAATTTTCGGGCAGTTTGGTGCATTGTGTGACTGTTTCCCTCTTCCTCATCATTTCCAAATATAGCGACAAAAAAACTAATCATATTTATGTACAAGACAACAAGGGCACAAACATGCACTGCCTCAGTAGCACATTATGGGAAGTAATATGACCATTTGCTGTTTGTTACCAGCAATCTATTCTCTGCATATTTCTGTCTATATGAAGTTATATTTTAATGTGTGTATTATCATATGTGGGTACATAAAAAGAACCTAATTATTTCACCTGATTTGCAGATAACATATTGAAACAAGCAAGGAGCCGATTAACGAGAAAATAGAAGGAAAAAAAGTTTGAAAATTAGAGAAATTGATGTCCCTTACATTCGCCAGTACCTACATAGGACTTTCTCACAAAAAAGATATGCATCTATGGAAAGGAGCTATTTGTAATGTTATATACTCCAATAGATGCTTTTGACTGTTGAAACTACCACCTATATTGAATATATAAGTACTGTTGTATTATCTGTGTAAACAAGAGGCAGCATAAGAAATCAACCTCACTGGAACACATTGATATTTCATTCTTAATATAAGGAGAGTCCATGGCTTCATTCCTTACTGTTGGGAAATACTGAACCTGGCCACCAGGAGGAGGCAAAGACACCCCAGCCAAAGGCTTAAATACCTCTCACACTTCCCCTATCCCCCAGCCATTCTTTGCCTTTCATCACAGGAGGATGACAGAGAAGTGTCAGAAGATTTCGGAGTTGTTCCTCAGGAGGGGTATTTGCCCTTCGATATGGGACGGGAGTTTTAAGTAGTCTTGTCAGCCTCTCAGTGAGAGCATTGCGAAAGTTAGAGACAGGAGATGCAGGGAGAGTCTTCTTGCGAACCCATCCAGACTGCCTGCTAACAGCTCCTTAAGCAACCAGTGTTGACGAGTTTCACTGTCTGCTTTTTCTTCACTCAAGTCCATGTCAGGAGCGATGCTACAAGACTGTCACACTTGAGAGGCTGTGTTTCTGTTCCACAGCACGGATTCTGGTAAGAATTTTTCAATTTTTACTTATGTTGAAAACGCTGAAGACAGGGTCAGAGTGTGGCTCCTTTTATCTTAATAGACTCATGGGTTAATATCTCCTGAGAAAGGTTATTGAACAGTGGGGATTAATCAAATGTGATTCTTTGATTTTATGCTGCTTTATGTGTGAGATTTTTTTGAGCTCATAGACTGTTGTTATGTGGTAACGGAACATACAGGTTTTTACTTTCACTTTGAAAGCTGTGCAGGTTGTAACTTGGCGCACTTTTTCTCATAGCAGGGGCGGTCCTGCCCTGCACACCACGTGACCGGGTGTGTTCACACTTTTCTTTTCTCTTTTCTGACCGAGCTAGGTGTCGGAGAAGACGCTTGTTTCTCTATTTGCCTAGGTCTAGGAGGTGGTGAATGCCCCAGTCATTGGGAGTATAAAGGTGCCATTTTGTGAGAAATAAAAAGATAATTTATTCTTTGTCCTACTGTTGATAGCGCAAGCAATGGAGAATTCTGATATGCTTGAGGGTACTCCCTCTATTCCTAATAGTAATACCTGTCTATATTGTGAGGAGGCCTTGGTGTGCCCGCCCTCTCAACTATGTTCCATATGCATCAACAAAGTTATTATATCTAAGAAGGTCAACCACTTTAGTATTTCTGAGCTGTCCACCTCTGAGGACTAACCGTCCCGGGAGGTGCATACCCATCAGTAATCTCCATTGTCACATACAGCTTCCCGTAGCACGCCTGATCCTCCGTCTGGAGGGAGCCTTTTACCATCAGACTTTACTGCGCAGTTAAAAACGCAGGCTCTTAGTGCTTTACCTCGCCCTGCCAAGCGCATGCGAAAGGTTAAACATGGCTCTCCGTTCCAGGGGACATCCAGTGATTTATTAGATTTGTCTGCCTTTCAAGTATCCCAGGATGGGTCACACTCTGAGTCTTCAGAGGGTGACATTTCTGGATCAGAGTCTGCTACCTCTAGGCCTCCGGCTGCAGAGGTGCCAGCCTTTAGATTTAAAATTGAACACTTACGTTTTCTTCTAAAGGGGGTTCTGTCGACATTAGAGGTTCCAGAGGCCAAGTTGCCTGATGAATCTTTGATCCCTAAATTGGACAGAGTGTACGAGGACAGGGTAGCGCCGCTAACTTTTCCTGTACCTGTAAAAATGGCGAACATTGTTAAGAACGAGTGAGATAGAATTGGATCTTCCTTTTCCCCTTCATCTGCCTTTAAAAAATTATTCCCGGTCCCAGACTCTCAGCTGGAGTTGTGGGGTCCCGATCCACGTTAGCTAAGCTTACTACTATCCCTCTTGAGGATAGCTCGTCATTCAGAGAGCCAATGGGTAAGAAGATGGAAACTTTTCTCAGGAAAATGTTTCAGCATATGGGATATTTATTTCAGCCGGCAGAGGCTGTTGCCTCAGTTGCTGGAGCTGTGGCCTACTGGTGCGACTCCTTAGCGGATATGATCGAGGTGGAGGGTTCCCTTGATGTTATCCAGGAAAGAATTAAAGCTTTGAGAATTGCTAATTCTTTTATCTGTGATGCAAACTTGCAGATTATTCGCCTGAATGCTAAAGTCTCTGGTTTCTCAGTACAGACCCATCTGGCGCTCTGGCTGAAGTCCTGGTCTGCAGACATGACTTCTAAGTCTAGACTACTTTCCCTCCCCTTTAAGGGAAATATTTTATTTGGTCCAGGCCTGGACTCCATTATCTTCAAGGTTTCAGGGGGCAAGGGTGCCTTCCTACCGCAGGATAAAAAGAACAAATCTAAAGGACAAGTATCTAATTTTTGTTCTGAAAAGCCCCAACATCAGCAGTCCTCCTCTAAGCCCGAGCAAACCAAGAGCGCTTGGAAGCCAGCTCAATCGTGGAATAAATCCAAGCAGAACAAGAAGCCCAGTGAGAACAAGTCGGCATGAAGGGGCGGCCCCCGATCCAGTGTTGGATTGTGTAGGGGGCAGACTGTCGCCATTTTCAGATGCTTTGTTCAGGGACGTGCATGATCCGTGGGTCCTGTAGGTCATAGCTCAGGGATACAAGATAGGTTTCAAATCTCATCCACCCAAGGGCAGATTTCTCCTCTCAAGCCTTTCTTCAAAACCAGAAAAGAGGGAAGCCTTTCTGGGGTGTGTGCAGGATCTGTGCTCCTTAGGGGTCATTGTCCCGGTTCCTATCACAGAAAGAGGTTTGGGATACTATTCAAACCTGTTCATGGTCCCAAAGAAGGAGGGATCTTTCCGCCCCCGATTCTGGACTTAAAGTGCTTAAACAAGTTTCTAAATGTCCCCTTGTTCAATATGGAGACAATAAGGTCCATCCTTCCTCTAGTTCAGGAAGGACAGTTCATGACCACTATAGATCTGAAGGATGCCTACCTCCACGTTCCAATCCACAGGGACCACTTCCAGTTCCTAAGGTTTGCGTTCCTCTATCAGCACTTCCAGTTCATTGCACTTCCGTTTGGTCTAGCTACTGTTCCAAATATTTTTACAAAGGTTCTAGGGGCTCTCCTGGCCTTTGCCCAAGGTATAGCAGTAGCTCCCTACTTGGATGACATTCTGGTTCAAGCGCCATCCTTTCATATGGCGAAGGACCATTCGGTATCTCTTCTCTCCCTTCTTCGATCACATGGATGGAAGATAAACTTAGAGAAGAGTTCTCTTATTCCAAGCCCCAGGGTAGAATTCCTGGGTACTATAATAGACTCAATATCCATGAGGATATTTGTAACCGACCAGAGACGTTGCAAGCTAGCTTCGGCATGTCTTGCCCTCTGGAACTTCTTAATGCCATCTGTTGCTCAGTGTATGGAGGTGATTGGTCTCATGGTGTCCAGCATGGACATATTTCCCTTTGCCAGGTTCCGTCTCAGGCCATTACAGCTGTGCATGCTGAGACAGTGGAACAGCGATCATTCGGATCTGTCTCAACAGATTTCCCAGGACAGCCGGTCGAGATAATCGCTCTCTTGGTGGCTCTGTCCAGATAATCTGTCCCGAGGGACATCCTTTCTAAGACCATCCTGGGAGATTGTGACTATCAGGATGGAGAGCTGTTTGGGGTGCCAAGAAGGCACAGGGAGTGTGGTCTCATGAGGAATGCTCCCTCCCATTCAACATTCTGGAACTTCGAGCAATCTACAATGCGCTGAAGGCCTGGCCTCTTCTAAGTTCGTCCCGGTTTCTCAGATTCCAATCAGACAATATAACCTCGGTGGCTTAGATCAACCATCAGGGGGGAGCGAGAAGCTCCCTAGCAATGAGGGAAGTATCTCGGATTCTGGAGTGGGCAGAGGCCCACAGCTGTTCGCTGTCACCAATCCACATTGGGGTGTGGACAACTGGGAAGCCGATTTTCTCAGCAGACAATCCTTTCATCCATAGGAATGGTCTCTCCATCCCGAAGTGTTTGCAGAGATATGCAACATGTGGGGGATGCCGGAGATAGATCTCATGACGTCTCGTCTAAATAATAAGCTACCCAGATATGGGTCGAGGTCCAGGGATCCTCAGGGGGACCTAATAAATGCATTAGCGGTGCCTTGGAGGTTCAGTCTAATCTACCATTTTTCGCCGTTACCACTCCTTCCTCAGGTAGTGGCCCGCATCAAGCTGGAGCAGGCGTCATTTATACTGATTGCTCCATCGTGGCCGCGAAGGATGTGGTTTGGGGATCTAGTGAGGATGTCATCTTCTCCTCCATGGAAGTTACCTTGTCGCAGGGATCTACTGAAACAGGGTCCTTTTTTTCATCAAAATCTAGATTCTCTGAGGATGACTGCGTGAAGATTGAACGCTTAGTCCTTGCCAAGAGAGGGTTTTCTGTGAGAGTTATTGATACTCTCATTCAAGCTCATAAGCCGGTTGCTCATCGCATCTATCATAAGGTGTGGAGAACCTACTTATTCTGGTGTGAAGAGCGTGGATTTCCTTGGCATAAGGTTAAGGTTGCCAGGATTCTATTGTTTCTCTAGGATGGACTGGAGAAGGGTCTTTTGGCCAGTTCCCTGAGGGGACAGATTTCGGCCTTGTCTGTTTTACTGCACAAGAGGATCTCTGAGCTTCCAGATGTTAATTTTTTTGTTAAGGCTCTGATTAGGATCAGACCTGTGTTCAGATCTTCGGCTCCCCCTTGGAGACTGAATCTTGGAGTCTGAATCTGATTCTTAAAGTTTTGCAACGGACTCCGTTTGAGCCTATGCATGATATTGACATTAGTTTGTTGTCCTGGAAGGTTCTTTTTCTACTGGCTATTGCTTCTGTGCGCAGAGTATCTGAAATTGCCGCCTTGCAATGTGAGCCTCCTTATCTGGTGTTCCATTCGGATAAGGCTGTCCTACGTACTAACACAGATGTTAGATAACTCTGGTGCTTGGTAAAGAAACCTCTAGCTCCTTGAGGGAGGGGCACCTAGCACACCCTCAAAAAAAGTATATGAAACAGAAAGTCCAAGGAGCGCCTATACTAAGACCAATTTAGACTAAGTTAAAAACCAACTAAAATAGTGGTGGTGGGAGTCCTCTTATAAAGTATAGAACCTCATGGTGAAGGTAGTGTCCTTGTATAGAATAAAAAAGGGGGGAGTTGGGGGCAGAGTCTGGCCAAGCAGGGAAATGGCCGCACACTGAGAGGGCTCCAATACCCCATGTAGGCAATAGTATCCTAAACCCAGCATTATCCCCTCCATTCCTCACCCAAACCAGGGGACATAACAAGAAGAACTCCGGACACAACACCCGATAACCACTTTGACCCGGCAGGTTCAGCTAAACCATCTAAAACCGGAAGATTGCACACGGCGACACTACCGCGCCTAACTCAGAAGAGCCGCTTACATCACGGAGGCTGTCGAAAACTAACAACGACATCTGACCGGTAAGACCAGCGAGGTTGTTTGGAGCGGACAAGGGTTGTAGGCGGAAGGGGCCTAGCTAGGAGACTGTGCATCGCGCTATCACCCTGTGTCATTATACCCTCACACCCGGTCTTCAGAAAGGGGAAAATAGGAAATTTACCTTATCCGACTATCAGAGGCATTCTCCTTGCTATGTGTTCAACTGGGAAACAGTAGTTTAACGCCTGCGGTAGAAACTGAAACAGGTCAGACCCTAGAGGCCCTAGAAAGTCGGAGCCATATAAAATTCAGGCAGAGTATACACGTGGGTCTAATACCACACAATAACGCTACAAAACAAAAATAAAAAGTTCTCAGCACACTTATACTAAAGCCACTATTCAGTAACTGTGACACTTTTGGGACTATTATAAAGGACAATTATAGAGAGATCACTGATATATTCCCCTATTAGTGTTAAAAGGATCATATGAAGAACGCTGACAATCTCATCAAACAGACACGTATTTTTATTTCTTCACAGTGCCTATACTTTAGGTAATGCCTTGCAAGAGGCAAAATAAATCAGGGAAGTCTGATTCCTCCAATCCACTCAGTCATTTTTTAAAACCAATCGAACCTAAGACATCAATTCCTGGTGACATTATGGCTAATAATCAAACTGCCTCATCAGCTAAGGGAACCCAAGCTGAAATATTACAATCATCTTACATCACCAAAAATGACCTGCAACACCTCTTTTCTAAAGAAGATATACAGGGGGTATTGCAGGAGATGAGAGAACTATTTGGGGATCTTAGAAAAGACCTGAGTGCTCTAGACCACAGAGTCAAGAAGATAGAAGAACAGCACGGGACTATCAATGAAAATTTAAAGCTCAATACAGAGGATATACGGAGTCAATCAAAACAAGTCTTTTATTTAACAGATAAAGTGGAAGACTTGGACAATCGTTGCAGACGCAACAACCTCAGATTTCGGGGTATATCTGAAACAATGCATCCCCCCGCAATAGAGGGTTATCTACAGGCCCTCTTTAGGGTAATCAAGGATACCCCCACAGCGAACGAAATTCCCATTGAAAGAGCCCATAGGGCACTCAAGCCCAAACCACCTCCGAAAGCTCCTCCCAGAGACATAATAGTTAAATTCCTATGTTTTAAGGATAAGGAGGAAATCCTTAGAGGCGCTAGAGCCAAACACCCAATCACACATGCAGGGGAAGATATACAAATTTTCACAGACTTGTCGCCGGTCACACTGCAAAAGAGGCGAGACCTCTCTCATATAACCTCTCATCTCCGAAAGAACAAAGTTCAATACCGCTGGGGATTCCCGGTATCTATCATTGCTAACCACAACAATAAAGCAGCCATCTACAGGCCAGGAATGGATCCTCACTCTTTCTTCAGGGATCTGGCCATATCGGAAAAACCTGATCAAGCCCTACATCAGCCGCCTAGAATGGAGACAGCTAGGTCTGCTGTACCCATGGACAATTCCACATGAGATGTTTAGATAAGTATGCCCCTTGTTAAAATGGCTGGGGGAAAGTTTTGTTGTATAATGCCGAAATGTTTGTTATAGGAGAGCCGGTCTGGACTGGTCCTCTTCCCCCAACCACACTTCTCTACTATGGGGGTATGTACAAGAGGTTTCCCTCACAGTCTGTTACTATGTTACTACAGGCAAATTGAGCTACAGGACAAGTTAGTATAACCCTTTCATTGAAGAGTAACACTGACTTAAGGTACTAACAAAAGCTCCAGGAGGTTCTCTGTTATGAAAATTTAAAGCTCAATACAGAGGATATACGGAGTCAATCAGAACAAGTCTTTTATTTAACAGATAAAGTGGAAGACTTGGACAATCGTTGCAGACGCAACAACCTCAGATTTCGGGGTATATCTGAAACAGCAAAAGCTCCAGGAGGTTCTCTGTTATTCTTGCCTACATTGTGTAGATAAACCTATTAGTAGATAGAAGCTTTATTGTCTTGTTCGACTAAATTTCATATATTTGTCCCCCCCCTCCTTTTCCCTTTCCATGCCACATACCAATTGCCCATCCTTCCTACCTCTCCTATTTTTTCCTCCCCTCCCTTCCATCTTCCCAAAATGTTTAGCAAAATAGTAACTTTGATAAAATGAGTGGGGGATAGTTTTGTTACATACTGACAAATTGTTTGTTACAGGAAAACTAGTCTTGACTAGACTTCTTCCCCCAATTACACTTCTTTACTATAAGGGTATAAATAAAGAGTTTACCTTACTGATCATTACTATGTTATCACAGACGAAGTGAACCACAGGACATTCTTGTATAATTCCATCAATGAAGAGTAACAATGATTCAATGTAGTAGCAAAAATCCAAATGTTTAAACATTTTGTTCTGGTACCTTTGCCTACACTTTGAATATAAAACTGTTAAAAAATATAAGCTCTAATGTCATGCTCGTCTAAATTTTACATATTTGTCAATCCCCCCTCCTTTTTCCCCCCTATTTTCCTTACTGATTGTCCACCCCTTCTACTCCTATTTCTCTCTCCCCTTCCTCCCACCCCTCCATCCACCTCCCTCCCTCTATTACCTTGGTTAATATAATATGCATTACGAGCTTGCAAAGGTTTGAAGGGATCATATTGTTCAGTTGATGTCTATAATTTGTAGTTAATGTTGTATTTCAAGCAAGGTTTCTCAACATACTTGACTATTAATATACTTTAGAGGGTATATCTTTCAGCGTCCAACTTACCTCCTATTATATCCATCTTCTTCTTCTATAGTTCATTTAGCTGTATCCTCCTCCATCCCTCAAGCTCGCCCTCCTCTGACTCTTCCTTTTAATCTCCTATTCCCCTCTTCTTTCTCCCTTCCATTCAGCCTTTTCCCACCTCCCCCTTATCCCCCTTCCCATGGTCCCCTATCTCCTTCCTCTCCCCTCCACCTGACCCTGTAGGTTTTCCCCCTAATTTCCCATCCCTCTCCCCACCTCTCCTCATCTTCTACCTACCCTCCCTCCCCCTATTATGCTGGGTTCATATATTTTATCTCGTCCAGTTATTCTCCATTGTTTGCCTAACATGGGTGTATTCACCCCAATTGTTGCACTTGTTGTGTTTGTTGTTCTGGCCACAGAAGCTTAATATATAGCTTTTTCCTTTCTCAAACTCACTGTGGCCCAAAAGACTGTTATACTATAGCTATAAGTACTGTAAAAAAATCCATCGCAGTCTTCTTCTGAGACTCCATCTGGGTTCTTTTGAACCTTTACCACTACTTTTATTCTTCTATTTCTGTATACTACTTCTCTACTCTTCTTCCACCTATCTCCCTATCCCACTTCCCTCCCACTTTTTTTTTTCTTTTTTTCTCCTCTCCAAGATGCAAACTAAGACCAGTAAATTCCAAGACCACACAATACGAATGACCACAATTAATGCTAAAGGGTTAAATAATCCAGGCAAACGCTCTATAGCTTTCCGAGATTTGAATAAGCTTAATAGTCACATCCTTATGCTCCAAGAAACTCATTTTCAGAGGGGAAGGGAACCCAAGTGGTACAATACACAATATCCCTCTGCCTTCTTTGCCTCCGGGCCAAATAAAAAGGCTGGAGTCTGTATTATATTTCACAGATCATTACCTATAAAAATACTACAAACTGAAAGAGACCCAGAAGGCAGATATATCTTATTGAAGGGGTTACTATACGGACACCAAATCACCCTTATCAACATATACGCACCAAACCAGACACATATTGTTTTTTTCAAAAGGATAGCTAATTTGATTCTTGATCATTCTCAGGGCGTGGTATTTCTTGCGGGAGATTTTAACCTTTCATTAGAACCCCATCTGGACTCCTCAAAAGGTACCTCAAGCATAGCAAACAGGAAACTAAAAGTAATCAAAAACATACTTCAAAATCTCACATTACATGATACGTGGAGGACACTTCACCCGCTAGATAGGGACTACACCTTTTATTCCAACCCTCACAACTGCTACACTAGGATTGATCATATATACACTGACCCACAAGGTCTATCCATAACAAGTGATTGTAGCATTGGATCCATTACTTGGTCTGATCATGCCCCTGTAACATGTAGCATACTTTGGCCCGATGTTCCGATAGCACAGAGAGTGTGGAGACTAGAAGACTCACTACTCAATGACCCATTGTTTCTGGATTTAGTCCAAAAAAGTATAGCAGAGTACTTCCTATTAAATTCACAAACATCCTCCTCCAGGCAACTGGAATGGGAGGCCCACAAAACTGTTGTTAGAGGCCTATTTATAAAACATAAGTCCAATCTAAATAGAATTTCAAGGGAAAAACACACCAATCTTTTACAATCAGACCAGCCACTAGCCCGGGCAATTTTAGACCTATTTCCTTAATTAATACTGATATGAAAATCCTGGCCAAAATCCTAGCGAATAGATTAAATACATTTCTTCCAGACCTAATAGATAAGGATCAGGTGGGGTTCATTCCAGGGAGGGAAGCGAGACACAACATCACAAAAGTTATACAATTGATAAACCACGCAAAAATAACTGGGACTCCTATGGTCTTACTTGCAACAGACGCAGAGAAGGCCTTTGATAGGGTGGGCTGGCCCTTCCTACAGAGGGCCATGAGAGAGATGGGAATTCCCCAAATCTTCCTAAATATGTCAATGGCACATTACTCTGCCCCAAATGCGAGGGTCCGTGTAAATGGAACTCTCTCCGATACATTTTATATTAGTAACGGGACGAGACAGGGTTGTCCACTTTCGCCCCTATTATTTGCCATTTCAATTGAGGTTCTTGCACATAAAATTAGGTTAAATGATAAAATTACAGGAATCAAGGTTGGGGACATGGAATGCAAACAAGCTTTATATGCGGATGATATCCTTTTTACCTTATCTAAAGCCGAAACCTCTATCCCAGAATTACTGAAAGAATTAGACTCATACAGTATGGTATTCAATTTCCTCCTCAACATAAACAAATCAGAACTCATGAACATTAACACTAATCCGCAACACATACACCATTTGAATAAAAAACATCATATACCAATAGCTCACCACAAAATTAAATACTTAGGGATACAACTAACACCAAATGTACAGGATCTATTCAAACACAACTATATCCCTTTAAAAAATGATATCACTAGAGACCTGTCTAGCTGGAAGAACAAACCCATTTCATGGCTGGGGAGGATAGGAGTATTTAAGATGAATATTCTCCCTAGGATCCTCTATATACTTCAGGCGCTTCCAATTCCTTTACAAAATGGGTATCTCAAACAAATACAAACCACAATAGAAAGCTACATATGGGCTAACACCAGACCCAGGGTTCCTAGGAAAACAATGTATATGCCTAGGGACAAGGGAGGTTTAGGTTTACCAAATGTATCTGCTTATAGGAGAGCAATTTTTTTGCAGAGAGTTGTAGAATGGTCCCATAATGACATAAGCAAGGCTTGGCTGCACCTAGACAGACAAATATTTTCTCTAAATAATGTGGGTACACTGGCGTGGACCCCCACAGCACATAGGCCAAAAAAATTACACAAATACTTAATAACAGCAGAAACACTATCAGAATGGGACAAAACCCTGGCGACAAGCACCCACATTTCGACTAGATACTCACCTCTCACTCCGATAGTTGAGAATATGGATCTTCCATATTGCAAATTAGGCAGTAGAATTAAACAACCTTATAACTTGAGAGTAGGCTCTATGCAGTTCCTTAGGGAAAACAATATTATTAAGACACAGACCCAACTAGCCGAGACACACAGAAAAATCTTCTCTTTGTGGCTCAATTTTAATCAATTGCTCCACTTTATCTCACATCATAAACATAGGAACGAGATGGGCCGCGGACTTACTCCCTTTGAAGGACTCTGTGTCCTTCCGAACACTCCAAGACACCTTATCTCCCTTTTATACAGTATAACCTCCTCTGACAGCCAAAAGACGCTACCATCTTACACTTTGGCGTGGAATAGAGAGTTAACTCAGGGTATTGAGCAAGACTCATGGATAAGGGCCTTTGAGCTTACAAAGCGCTCCTCAGTATCCGCCAACATACAGGAAATACACTTCAAGCTTATGAGCCGATGGTATCTCACCCCTACCAGGCTCCATAAAATATTTCCTTCCCTCAGCAGCACTTGCTGGAGAGGATGTGGTGGAGAGGGCTCTTTATCACACATCTGGTGGTCATGCCCTAAACTGGATGGATTTTGGGCGACTATATTCTCTGTTATCTCGAATTTATTGAATATTCAAATACCAAATAGCATAGAGAGCATCCTATTTTGCTCATTACCTAACATTAAAGACCCAGTTAGATTGGCTCTCTTATTGATAATGATCACTGGAGCAAAAAAAACTTATCCCTAAAAGATGGAAAACCCAAGAAGTTCCGTCTGTGGAGGAGTGGAGGAGTCAGGTCACAGAGCTTATTGTATTAGAGAGATACCACTATCTTAAAATAGACAAATTAGATACGCACGAAATGATCGTGGCAACCTGGAAAGGTACTATATAAAGAGGAGAGGGGAGGAAGAGAATATATATATATATATATATATATATATATTCCCTTCTTTCTTTCCCTTTTCTCTTCCCTTCTCTCCCTCTCTACCCTTTCATCTCTGACTTTCATTTCTTTAGACTTTATCACACTTGGCCATCATGACTGCATGGTTGGATACTTAAACCATAAAGACCATGGACTCTGAAGATAAGAGTCTGTGGGTAAAGTATAAAAATTGATTAAAAGGCAAAAGAATAGGAAAAAGAAAAAGAGAGAGCTTTGTAAAGGTCCAATTACAAGTTTACATTACAATGTTCCATTTGTTTTTCTTCGTATGTATATGTTTCAATGTGAATATTGTGAACTTTGATTTTTACCAATAAAGCTCTTTTGAAAAAAAAAAAAAAAAAGGGGGGAGTTGGGCAGATACAACAATTTAATTTGTCACAAATCGGATCTATATTTAAAAATTCTGAGAGGGTATATATACAGTAACAGATACAATTGAATTATATTAAACAATTACATTAAAAACACAATACAAAATAACATGGATCCATGTAACCTATGAGCTCATATAAATTGCAACAGATTCAGATAAACAACGAAAAATAAAACATAGGATGTTGAGCCTAAGTGAAATACATTTAAATATTCAGTCACTAGACAAAACGAAATGGATGGCGCTGGTCTTGCAGAATGTTAAGTTTCTGATAATAGATAGAAATGGACTTGATGTGCAAGTTAAAATCTGTTGCAATAATGTGCAATATACTCACTCCTTAAGTAACGTGAGTCCTGCTTCTATGGTATATCCCTCTGTAATATGTCCCTCTCCAAAGGCAACAACAGGGAGGTTTTCAACAAAGGGCTGGAAAAGGATTGGAACCTCATCAGCAGTAAAATGAAACTTTAAATTGAAGAAACAAGTAGTAACTTACTTATCCAAAATAGCAAGTCCGGCTCGTCACAGCGAAATGATTGCCAAGTAGTACTGTCTTCTCATTGGATAAAAATGCTAAGTAATGCACTGATTGGTCACTTTTATTCTTATTGTTCATGTTTATGCCGAACCTAATATAAAGTTAATATTTAAAAGTTAAATGAGCGACATAAAAAGATTCAACATTTTAAAAAACAAGGTTGGGCCTAAACATTTAGTAGGAATTTGTACTTTTTATTCTGTTTCTATTATGTGAGTCCAATTTCCTGCCACAGACAGGAAATTGGAACATGGATACATTTGTATAAAAGCCGGCTACTTTGTCACAGCATCATACAAACTGTTACTTGTTTTTATTGTCTTTTATTGCTCTTGAAAAAGACGCTTAAGCGTTGAAACGCGTAGAGCTACAATAAAACATTTTTATCTCACTACTTGGCAATCATTTCGCTGTGACGAGCCGGACTTGCTATTTTGGATAAGTAAGTTACTACTTGTTTCTTCAATTTAAAGTTTCATTTTACTGCTGATGAGGTTCCAATCCTTTTCCAGCCCTTTGTTGAAAACCTCCCTGTTGTTGCCTTTGGAGAGGGACATATTACAGAGGGATATACCATAGAAGCAGGACTCACGTTACTTAAGGAGTGAGTATATTGCACATTATTGCAACAGATTTTAACTTGCACATCAAGTCCATTTCTATCTATTATCAGAAACTTAACATTCTGCAAGACCAGCGCCATCCATTTCGTTTTGTCTATTGCTTATACAGTCCTTGGGGAGAGACTGAGGAAGGGCAGCGGTCACTTTATTTAACAAGGAGAGTATTGTTTTTAGTACATTGTGTTGAGCATATTCTTTGTTAACATCTTTTTGTTTGCTACACACATTTCTGCACAGTTGTTCAAATATTCAGTCACAAATGTGTGTGTTCCACAATTTAAAAATGTTCCAAACAAGTGTTTCACAAAATGAAACTTTCCAAAAAATTATATGATTATGCCAAACTGTAAAAATACTAAAACTTGTGGAAGTGTCCTAAAAATTAAAGTGAAAAACAGCAAAGCTGATAATATTCCTAAAGTGTATCTGTGCTTGATGAATCTTAACTGAGTGATAAAGGTCTGGAGTTATCCCAAGCTCTCCTTCTAGGTGTCATTTGTTATAGAAACCTAAAGTGAAAAATACAGAAAGAAACAATAGTGCAACACTGCTAAGAACAATTGAAATATTCCAAAAATAGGCTTACCATATACTATCAACGTGTTTCGGCCTTGTAATAGGCCTTTATCAAGACTAAATATGGTGTATACTGGTAGCCTTTATATACTGTCTGAGAAATGTTTGTTAGCCATTCTACTTTGGCGCCAATGTATTGGGGTGTGTTTTAGTGACGCTTATTTCCTGGTTACTGTAACCATAGAGAGATCATACAGACCGAAAATTACTCTGTTGTCATAGTAACATCTCCGTTATACATAAATAAACCAGGTTTGTTCTCTTACGTTATTATCGTTGCCCATATTTTAAATAGTATGGATTCAGATGCCTTTATAAGGGGCAAAGAGAGAGACCAAACCAACTGCGACTTCTATAGGTAAATCTCGTCTTCCGTGTTTTACGATCATGGATATTCTAAACACTGTATATGACATTGCGACAACCGGAAGTGACGCACAAATCATAGCGTCACTTTCGAATTAGGTTCTAGATCTCATGTGTTTACTACTCTGTTTTAGGAAAAGAACCAATAAATAAGAAATGGGGTATTTGTACTCACATCTGGGTTATATGCAATGTATTATATGGAATGTAGACCATATAATGTATATTCACAATATGTTATGTGAATACAAATTCAACAGAATTAAATACATCGAAAAATGACATATCCAAAATGCAAATGACACACTTAAAAGCAAGTGACATAAAAAATAAGGATGAAACGTGAACAAATCAAAAAATTATAAAATTACAAACTCAGACTCATCTACAGACTCTTATATATAAAAACTCTTATGTTTAAAAGACAACGTTGCTGTATAACCACGAATATATTAGGCAAGATAAGGAGACTCTTAAAGTGGACTATATTCAAGGTCAGTGTCTATTTTTATTATTATTATTATTTATATTTCTATCCCAAATGGCCATACTTAAACTTAGGACAATATACTTAATCCCTATGATGTAGGCATTAGTTAAACTGGATATAGTCCAAGTGTCAGGAAAAAAATAAATGAGTACGGGACATAAAGAAATATTTGTAAAAATAAGTGAGTACGGGACATAAAGAAATATATGTAAAAAGTGCTACATGTACATATTAGGAACGTCGTGCCTCCCTTATTCTGGACTTGTTAATGCTTATCTATATGTTACAACTAAAAGCTAGTATAAACATACATGCTATAAGCATAAAACATATTGCAAAGTGAAACAGAAGCACAAACCGAAACCAAAAAATATAATGAAAATAAAGAAAATAAAATTAAAATAAAAAATGATTAAATAATATTGAAAATAGAGATAGAAATAAAAACTGAGACCTCTAGATATACTGGAATAGTTACTCATAATGTTTTTAGGAGATCTGTATGTATATCTGTCATTTTAGTGTATAATGTGAGACCTGTTCCTCATAAATAGATAAGATGAGCTAGATCTTCTTTGTTATTGAGACCCTTGGGGTAGAGGCAATCTAGATTAGTAATTAGTAGTTTCCTCTCATATTCCCCACCTCTCCAATTTGGTGTGATCTTTAGAATGCCCATGTATCTAAAATTCATCTTGTTTCCTTGGTGATATGTTGTGAAATGTCTGTATAATGCAGTGTTCCTTGTTCTTATTATTAATTTGTAGTAGGTGTTCTCTAATCTATCTTTTAGCTGTTTAGATGTTTGGCCTACATATTGGAGGCCACAGCTGCATTGTATTACATATATCATCCCTTTATTTTGATATCTTATCATATCTTTAATCTTGTATTGCACGCTTGTGTTATGGGAGGTGAATTTTGTTGTTTTCACACTGTGCTTGCAAGCTTTGCAGCTGGGGCAAGGAAAAAACCTTTAATCTGATTCCCATATACATCTCTTATACCATGCTTGGTCTGTCTGGGTATACTTGGTGAGAGTGTGTTTTTCAGATTGTTAGTTTTTCTGTATACCAATCTCGGTTTGGGAGTTAGTTGTTCACCGATGATATCATAATTTTTAAGTATTGGCTAGTGTTTTCTAAAGATGTTCTCAATAATGTGTCTATTCTCACTATATTCTGTGATGAATGGTATATTTAAAACATTGTTGTCTGAGTTGTTAGTTCTTTTGGTCTTATATTTTAGGAGTTCTTTTCGGTCAGTGTTTCTAACTTCCTCTATATTGGTGTCTATTATATTCTCTTCATATCCTCTCTCTAGAAATGTCTTCTTTAGAACTAGTGCTTGTTCTTCCCACTTATCGGGATTAGAACAATTCTTTTTTATTCTAAGAAATTGGCCTTTCAGTATGTTGGACTTCCAGTTTTGGTGGTGACAACTGTTTTGGTGAATATAATTATTGCAATCAACTTCTTTAAAAAATGTAGAAGTCACTAATTTTCCATCTCTGACTTCAATTTTTAGATCTAGGAAGGTGATTTCTGTTTTGCTATATTCATATGTGAATTTGAGATTATGTGTGTTTTCTGTTCATAATTTCCACGGTATAGATATTCTATTGATCCTTTCCATATAATGAAGATGTCGTCAATATACCTATGGTATAGGACCAGGTCCGCACCTGCTAGGCAGGAGTTCCAAAATATGAGTTCACATCTGCCCATGTACAGATTGGCGTAACTAGGTGCGAACCTCATCCCCATAGCCATTCCACATATTTGTCTGTAGAATTTCTCATTATTGTTGAAATAGTTGTGCATGAGTATATAGTTGATGCTATCTAGGATAAAGTCTGTTTGAAGTTTTGGTACATCTGGGTCTTTGTTTAGGAAGAAAGTAACAGCATCTATACCCCCCTTCTGTGGTATATTTGTGTACAAAGATGTTACATCACAAGTGGCCAGTATAAACTGATACTCCCACTTTATGTCTGCTAATATATTAAAAATTTGTGTAGAATCTTTTAGGTATGATGGAAGTTGGGTTACATATTTCTGAAGGTTCCTGTCGACATATTCAGATAAATAGTGAATTAATGGAGACCAAATAGAACGTGGCGGGGGCTATGATCAAAAGATTACATACCAACGAAATAGGGGAGAAGATTGGAGGGAAAGGTATCATAATAGTAATAACAGGTTCTCTCATATAGAAAATGAAGAGACACATCACAGCAGAGAAGCACGTTCTGATTTACCTGAGACCAACTTCACAAAGGGGTACTTAGATAAGAGCAATAGAGACCAGACCCAATTGAACACATGGGTAATTCAAGCCTCAACATCTGGGCAGTCTTTTTTAGGGGTAAATCATACCAATATCAAGAAGCCAGAGAGAACCTTGTCAAAGAGAAAGAACTCCAATTTGGAGGATCTCCAGACCCCTATCCTAAAAAGAAAAACCACAGAGGAAAGAGAGGAGGAACAAGATTAAACAAAAAAAGACTAAGCCAAACACTGATATACCCAACTATGACAATAAGGGAAAAGGTATTTATAATCTAAGTTCAACAGTACTCTCAGATAAGGAAACGTCCATTCTCGGCTATGGATTAACATTTGCTCCATCTAGTAGCCTAGACAAGTTCCACACTTTTATCAATACGAAAAAATTACGGCTAGATTTAGAGTTTGGTGGTAGCCGTCAAAACCAGCGTTAGAGGGTCCTAACGCTGGTTTTTACCGCCCGCTGGTATTTGCTACCTATGTACCCCTAAACCGAGGTCCCCCCACATCGCCGCCACTCTATTAAATTTTTTAACCCCTAATCTACCGACCGCCTCCACCTACGTTATCCCTATGTACCCCTAATCTGCTGCCCCTAATACCGCCGACCCCTATATTATATTTATTAACCCCTAATCTGCCGCCCCCAACGTCGCCTCCACCTACCTACAATAATTAACCCCTTATCTGCCGACCGGACCTCACAGCTACTCTAATAAATGTATTAACCCCTAAAGCTAAGTTTAACCCTAACACTAACACCCCCCTAAGTTAAATATAATTTAAATCTAACGAAATAAATTAACTCTTATTAAATAAATTATTCCTATTTAAAGCTAAATACTTACCTGTAAAATAAATCCTAATATAGCTACAATATAAATTATAATTATATTGTAGCTATTTTAGGATTAATATTTATTTTACAGGCAACTTTGTAATTATTTTAACCAGGTACAATAGCTATTAAATAGTTAATAACTATTTAATAGTTACCTAGATAAAATAATTTCAAAATTACCTGTAAAATAATTCCTAACCTAAGTTACAATTAAACCTAACACTACACTATCAATAAATTAATTAAATAAAATACCTACAATTAAAGGGACACTGTACCCAAAAAAAATATTTTGTAATTCAGAAAGAGCATGCAATTTTAAGCAACTTTCTAATTTACTCCTATTATCAATTTTTCTTCGTTCTCTTGCTATCATTATTTGAAAAAGAAGACATCTAAGCTTTTTTTTTGTTTCAGTACTCTGGACAGCACTTTTTTATTGGTGGATGAATTTATCCACCAATCAGCAAGGACAACCCAGGTTGTTCACCAAAAATGGGCCGGCATCTAAACTTACATTCTTGCATTTCAAATAAAGATACCATGAGAAAGAAGAAAATTTGATAATAGGAGTAAATTAGAAAGTTGCTTAAAATTTCATGCTCAATCTGAATCACAAAATAATTTTTTTGGGTACAGTGTCCCTTTAAATCTAACACTACACTATCAATAAATTAATTACATGAAATACCTACAAATAAATACAATGAAATAAACTAACTAAAGTACAAAAAATAAAAAAGAACTAAGTTACAAAAAATAAAAAAATATTTACAAACATTAGAAAAATATTACAACAATTTTAAACTAATTACACCTACTCTAAGCCCCCTAATAAAATAACAAAGACCCCCAAAATAAAAAAATGCCCTACCCTATTCTAAAATTAAAATAGAAAAGCTCTTTTACCTTACCAGCCCTGAAAAGGGCCCTTTGCGGGGCATGCCCCAAAGAATTCAGCTCTTTTGCCTGAAAAAAAAACCATACAATACCCCCCCCAACATTACAACCCACCACCCACATACCCCTAATCTAACCCAAACCCCCCTTAAATAAACCTAACACTAAGCCCCTGAAGATCTCCCTACCTTGTCTTCACCACGCCGGGTTCACCGATCGATCCAGAAGAGCCTCCGATGTCTTGATCCAAGCCCAAGCGGGGGGCTGAAGATGTCCATGATCCGGCAAAAGTCTTCATCCAAGCGTCAGCTGAAGAGGTCCATGATCCGACTGAAGTCTTCTATCAAGCGGCATCTTCAATCTTCTTTCTTCCGGATCCATGTAGTTCATCCCGCCGACGCGGAACATCCATCTTTACCGACGACTTCCCGACGAATGACGGTTCCTTTAAGGGACGTCATCCAAGATGGCGTCCCTCGAATTCCGATTGGCTGATAGGATTCTATCAGCCAATCGGAATTAAGGTAGGAAAATTCTGATTGGCTGATGGAATCAGCCAATCAGATTCAAGTTCAATCCGATTGGCTGATCCAATCAGCCAATCAGATTGAGCTTGCATTCTATTGGCTGTTCCGATTTCTATGGGGGAATCGTGCATGAGCACGTTTTTGAAGCTGGCCGTGTCAGTAATGACCGCTGGTATCGAGAGTTGCAGTGGCAGTAAATATGCTATACGCTCCCTTTTTGGAGCCTAACGCAGCCCTTCTGTGAACTCTAAATACCAGCGGTATTTAAAAGGTGCGGGAGAAAAAAAGCATGCGTAGCTAACGCACCCCTTTGGCCGCAGAACTCTAAATCTAGCCGTTAGGAAACTAATGCTAAAAAGACACTTTATGAAATCTCCACTTGAATGAGATATTGTGAGCTATGGAAATACATCTATTAAAGAGGATAGTAGCACCAAGGAGGTGTACTCACATACTAACCTGAAACCCAAGTCCACATTCTTTCCTATTGCCAGTAAAGGCAATGCAATAGAAACCTTTGAGACGGTTGTCTGTAATGACATTAGAAGGATACGACAAAATAGACTTAAGAATTATAAACACAATTTATCCAAATCACAGTTAAACACAATTAAGCCCTACCCTAGAGGGTAACAATAAAATTATCATCAAACCAGCGGACAAGGGCGGCAGCATTGTCACCCTTCCTTGGACTATGACAAGGAATCTAATAGGATATTGTCTGATAGCCATACATACGAGGTACTAAGACATAACCCGGTGGATGGATATAAGAAAAAGAATTGGATGAGATCTTGGGAAAAGCCAGAACAAATGGGATACTTAATGAGAAGGAGTTTAGATACATTGGAATAAAACATCCTATAACTCCAGTATTTTACTACTTTCCCAAGATACATAAATCGCTATCTAATCCACCGGGTAGACCTATTATCTCGGGAATCGGTTCACTATTTATCTGAATATGTTGATAGGAACCTTCAGAAAATGTAACTCAACTTCCATCATACCTAAAAGATTCTACACAAATTTTTAATATATTAGCAGACATAAAATGGGAGGATCAGTTTATACTGGCCACTTGTGACATAACATCTTTGTACACAAGTATACCACACAAGGGGGGTATAGATGCTGTTAGTTTCTTCCTAAACAAAGACCTAGATGTACCAAAACCTTAAACAGACTTTATCCTAGACAGCATCAACTATATACTCACCCACAACTATTTCAACAATAATGAGAAATTCTACAGACAGATATGTGGAATGGCTATGGGGACCAGGTTCGAGCCTAGTTATGCCAATCTGTACATGGACAGATGGGGACTCATATTTTGGGACTCCTGCCCAGTGAGCGCGGACCTGGTCCTATACCATAGGTATATTGACGACATCTTCATTATATGGAAATGATCAATAGAAGATCTAGAATATACAGTGGAAATTATGAACAGAAACACACATAATCTCAGATTCACATATTGTCAGGGTGCCAGGAATCAGACTGAGACGAGAAGTGCAAAAATATCACACCTTTATTAATAACAAAAAATAATAAAAAGTCCATAAGTCAAATAACAAGTCAGGAATCAAAACCAGAGCTGGTAGTCAGACGAGCCGAGTCAGGAGCCAAAGCGAGTAGTCAGACGAGCTGGAATCAGGAACAAGGGGAACAGCAGAGTCAGGAACAAGCCAGGGATCAGGAACCAGGAGGGACGTCAGACAGCCAGGTAATACACAGGAGCTCTCACAAACAGGTCTGAGACAACGCAAGGGCAAAGCATACTGAACAGAGGCCCTATAAAGAATAAGTGATGACATCACAATTCTGAGACTGCATCCTGTCTCACACGGATGATGTACACCAGTCTGGCCATAAAAGGAAGTGCAGGAAATGAGCAGCATCACACAGTATGCACCAGAGTCAGCAAGAGAGGTGAGTAAAATGGCTGCCAGCAGCACATGGCAAACAAAACAGGGAAAAACCCTGACACATATGAATATAGCAAAACAGCAATCACCTTCCTAGATCTAAAAATTCAGTCAGAGATGGTAAATTAGAGACTTCTACATTTTTTAAAGAAATTGATTGCAATAATTATATTCACCAAAACAGTTGCCACCACCAAAAGTCCAACATACCGAAAGGCCAACTTCTTAGAATAAAAAAGAATTGTTCTAATCCCGACAAGTGGGAAGAACAAACACTAGTTCTAAAGAAGAGATTTCTAGAGAGAGGATATGAAAAGAATATAATAGACACCAATATAGAGGAAGTTAGAAACACTGACAGAAAAGAACTCCTAAAATATAAGACCAAAAGAACTAACAACTCAGATGACAATTTGTTAAATATACCATTCCTCACAGAATATAGTGAGAATAGACACATTATTCAGAACATCTTTAGAAAACATTGGCCAATACCTAAAAATGATGATATCATCGGTGAACAACTAACTCCCAAACCGGGATTTTTATACAGAAAAACTAACACTCTGAAAAACGCACTATCACCAAGTATACCCAGACAGACCAAGCATGGTATAAGAGATGTATATGGGAATCAGATTAAAGGTTCCTGCTGCTTCCAACAGTCATTACAAGCAGTTTATAATCCCTTGGCTCATAATTTGGTGCAAGTCATTGTAATCAATTATTTGAACAAAAACCAAAGTTAGTGTAAAACAAAACAAGAAACCATATATGTGTGGTATTTTTACCTTCTGATAATTATGTATCAAGCCTATAAGAGCCTGCGCTGTGTGCCTCTCCCCCTCCACCTCCCTCTCTCCGTGATCCTTAATGTCTAGTTTCTGTAGTACTATGTAATCTCTAGGGTCTTTATCTGCACCAAGTATTAAATTCATTCCACTGCATTAGCATAAGCTCATGTGTGTCTAATGTACCATTTTGTTGGTGATGGTATCTCTCTAGATGCAGTAAAGTGTCTATTTGCTTCCTCCACTCTTCAACTGTTGGGGCTACTTTGCTTTTCCAGTGTTTTGGAATTAGCATCTTTGCTCTGTTTAGTATAACCAATCTTAAGGCCTGAGATGTTTTACTCTCAAGGTTAGGTAATGAAAGGAATAGTAGTGTTTTGGGATTATTCTCCAATGTTTTGCCAGTTATCACTCTTATGCAGTCAAGTATCTCCGTCCAGTATTGGTCTAGCATGGGGCAGTCCCACGACAAGTGTGAGAGTTTTCCATCTCCTCCACATTCCCTCCAGCATTTCCCTGAGGTGTTTTTATATATTTGTTTCAATCTGCTGGGGGTAAGGTACCACCGTGATAAGAATTTATAACTAGATTCTTGTATCCTAGTTGAGATTGAGGGTTTTTTTGTGATTTGAAATGCTAATAGCCAGTCTTGCAGTTCTATGTCTAAATGTAATTCCTTTTCCCAAGCTCTGGTATATGTAGGCAAGGTCTGAGCGTCCCCTATCAGCAGTAGTTTGTATAGAAGCGATATGGCGTGGGTGGTTGGGGAGTTACGCAGGCAAAGAGCCTCAAATGTGGTGGTCTGTCTGAGCAGAATATGTTTTTGACTATGTGTCAACAAGAAATGGTTGAATTGTGAGTGTACTAACCAGTCCACTCTGTCGCCTATCGTAGTCTCTTTTAATTTGTCAAGAGGTTTCAGTTTGCCCTCCTCTATCAGAACTGAGAATGTCCGGTCTTTGAGTTGTGTGCCTTGCTCTAGGTCTTTTTCCCTATAGTTCCACAGCAAAGTAGCGTTCTGGCATAACGGGGTCATGGGTGAATAATGTGTGGATATGGTCGTTGATGTGCTTAGTAGTTTGTCCCAATTCGTGAAGAAGTCAAAGAACAATGGGTACTTAGCTACTATTGAGGGCCTGTCTTTCTTAGACAGCCATGCTATGCACCCTGCATTTCCTGTGCCCATTATAGAGCGATCTAATCGTACCCACACCTTGTCCCGGTCATTGTGGCACCAATCCAGTAATGTGCGTAATGTGATGGCCTGTTTGTATTTCTCTATGTTGGGCAATCCCAACCCTCCCCTATCTCTTGGTAGGTAAAGTGTGGTTTTGGTTATTTGTGGTCTGACTCCCCCCCAGATGTATTGTTCTATCAAGCTTTGCAATCTATGTAAGTATCCCTGTGGTAGGGGTATGGGAGTTGTTTGTAGTAAATACAAGAGTCTTAGCAGCACGTTCATTTTAATTACATTGATCCTGCCTAACTACAAGATAGTTTTATTTTTCCAATTTGATAGGTCAGCTATCAATGTGCTTTCCAAGTGCTTATAGTTAGTGTGGAAGGTCTCCTGTTGGTCAGGTGTTATAAATATGCCTAAGTATTTCATACTTGTTTCCTGCCTTTTGAGAGGACACGCTGCCAGAGTTCTGTTTAGAGTTGCTGTGTCATGGGTTATGTTTAGCAGTTCAGATTTTGAAAGATTCAGTTGGAAGTTTGATACCTTCCCGTATGTCTTAATAATCTCTAATGTCCTGGGCAGTGAGGTGTCAATGTTTGTCAATGTAAGCAAAATATCGTCTGCATATATGCCAGTTTGTAGGTGTTGTCTGCTATTGAGATTCCTGTCACTAGGTCATCGCTTCTTATTTTTTGGGCTAGTGTTTCTATAGTGATCTCAAAAAGTATGGGGGAAAGTGGGCAGCCTTGTCTTGTTCCGTTCCGAATGATACATTTTTCTGATAATAGCCCGTTCACTTTGACTTGAGCTGTGGGGTTTTGGTATAATGTGAAGATTAGGTGGATAAATGAGTCACTAAATTTAATCTTGCGTAGGACAGATTTGAGGAATTGTCCATTATTTTAGTTGATTTTTAACGTAGTCTACCTCGGCCTTAGTATAGGCGCTCCTTGGACTTTCTGTTTCATGTCCTACGTACTAAGTTAGGGGTTTTCCCTAAAGTTGTGTCAGACCGCAACATCAATCAAGAGATTGTGGTCCCTTCTTTGTGTCCTAATCCTTCTTCTTCGAAAGAATGTTTACTTCATAATTTTAATGTGCTTCGTGCCTTGAAGTTTTATATTAAGGCTACTAAGGATTTTAGACAAACTTCTTCCCTGTTTGTAGCATATTCTGGGAAGTGTAAGAGTCAGAAGGTCTCTTCAACTTCCTTATCTTTTTGGTTGAGGAGTCTTATCCGCTTAGCTTATGAGACAGCGGGTCATAGACCTCCTCAGAGAATTACGGCTCATTCTAGTAGAGCAGTGGCTTCTTCTTGGGCCTTTAAGAATGAGGCCTCTATGGATCAAATTTGTAAAGTGGCTACATGGTCCTCCTTACACACTTTTTTTAAATTTTACAAGTTTGATGTTTTTGCTTCAGCTGAAGCAGCCTTCGGGAGAAAGGTTATGCGGGCTGTGGTGCCCTCAGATTAGGGTCCGCCTCTATTTTTGTTCGTCCCATTATCATTCAGTGTCCTCTAGAGCTTGGGTATAAGTTTCCCAACAGTAAGTAATGAAGCCATGGACTCCTCTTATATTAAGAAGGAAAACATAAATTATGCTTACCAGATAATTTCATTTTCTTCTGTATAAGGAGAGTCTATGGCCTCCGCCCGTGTTTCTGCGATGGTCGGACCCCTAAATTTATATTTCTCTTCTGGCACCTTTTATACCCTGATATTTCTCCTACTGTTCCTTGTTCCCTCGGCAGAATGACTGGAGGATAGGGGAAGTGGGAGAGGTATTTAAGCCTTTGATTGGGGTGTTTTTGCCTCCTCCTGGTGGCTAGGTTCAGTATTTCCCAACAGTAAGGAATAAAGCAGTGGACTCTCCTTATACAGAAGGAAATTAAATTATCTGGCAAGCTTAATTTGTGTTTTTTTTATTTTATTTTTTTAGTTTGTAGTCACTTTCAAAAGATACAATACATACTGTTAAACCAATGCCAAACAAGAATGAACAACAAACTACATGGTACAAATTAGCTTCCCACTCTTTAGTAAAGTCTCATCTAATATGAGTGAGTGTTAATACCTATTACATACATGTCTCCTGCAATATATGTACTTATTTATAATAATAGCCACCTTTTCCTCCAACATGGGTCTAAGAGACTCACTTGATATTTTAAAATTTAGCTATTTAGATATGAGTAGTCAAACAACTTTGCAATATGCAGTACTGTAATTATTTATTTTGTTCACTTTTCTTGTAATTTAGGTTGGACATTGTGACTTTTCTTATTATCAGAGCTGGAAATGCACCCTGCTGTCTTTTCAAGGCTATACCTGCTACATATCTTTCCTTAATTGACATTAAAAGATGATATTATGATTGTGGCTAGTCTTGTCACCTGCAAACTTAAAGGGACACTGAACCCAAATTTTTTCTTTCATGATTCAGATAGAGCATGCAATTTTAAGCAACTTTTTAATTTACTCCTATTATCAAATTTTCTTTATTCTCTTGGTATCTTATTTATCTCTCTTGGTATTTGAAAAGCAAGAATGTAAGTTTAGATGCCGGCCCATTTTTGGTGAACAACCTGGGTTGTTCTTGCTGATTGGTGGACAAATTCACCCACCAATAAACAAGTCCTATCCAGGGACTGAACCAAAAATTGGCTGGCTCTTTAGCTTAGATGCCTTCTTTTTCAAATAAAGATAGCAAGAGAACGAAGAAAAATTGATAATAGGAGTAAATTAGAAAGTTGCTTAAAATGGCATGCTCTATCTGAATCACGAAAGAAAAAAATTTAGGTTCAGTGTCCCTTTAAGCCTGGATTGGCTCTATCAAATGCCCAAATGAGGCAAGTGGTAGTTAGAGTTTGGCTATTGCAAAACAATTGCAGTAAACAAAATTTTAATTTGTTTTCTGAAATATTTAGACTTGACTGATGAGTTATTTAACAGTAAGACAAAATAAATGTCTTTCAATTTTATGGTGTTTACTGTCCCTTTAAGGCAGAAACTATATAGCTTTACTTTATGCTAAAACATTAGTACCTGGATATTATTTCTTGTAAAATACTAACATACTGGTACAGCGGATTTCTTCATCCAGTGAAGTATAACCCCTACTGGAGTAGCAGGGATTTTAGATTGGCACACCAATAGCACTTACTATGCCAAGATTACAGCTGGCACTTTTTTCTGTATCAGAAGCTGAGTGTTCTATCCACAGATTGTATCGTATTCTCTCTTCACCCTGTAAGCCGTCCGTTTATGCTGGCAGACCGCCACAATAGCTTGGCTTCTACTTATGGGAGTATGCTGGAGCCATTTTACATAGATCATAGCAGCATTCCCACCTGTTCCAGACACACAGTAATGTTTTATTCCACAAGACAGTAGAAGGGCTCAGTTACGTAAATATATGTGTGTGCAATAGTACCTTTTCTTAAGAAATATCCTTAGCTAATGCCAGATGTGTTATGGTAAGTATAGGGAGTGTATGTACTTTTAGAACTGTACAGAGATAGTTATAAATATGTATTGGTAAAGTAATGAGTAGCAGGTACACAAATTTCAGTAGTGCTGGGTCAGCTATCATGCTCAGACCCTGAGAGGCAAAAGCACTGTGGCAGCTATGAAGTAATCCTAACCGCTATCACTTTCTATGGGAACTTTCAGTATTCTATTAGCCTTAAATGCTCCCATATACACAATGACTACCAAGTGCAGTTGTGCTATTGCCTTTATCCATAATACAACCGTTTTTATCCTTCCAGTGAAATAAAGTGATACTTTAACTACAGTTAAATCTCACACTAGAATTGACCCTAACCACTATTGTTACAGCCCCCAAACTGCAATTTACTGTAGGCATGACCCTGCCCCAGTGCAATTAGCCCACTACCTTGTCCCAGTGTAATTAACTCAGACCATAAAAACATTACAATACTCTTCAACACTGAGCTGACTCCCCTACATTATCCCCACAATAAATGCCCCTGATTCTCTCACCTCAGACCACCCTCTATAACTTTACCAACATCAGTAAACCTCAATTTACACAATCTCACCTCTACATGATTCCCTCCCACGTTGTATATAACTCTCCCTCCTTAGTTTCCCCCTTCTACTTGATACCTCACCAACACCTAATATCCACAAATTACACAAACTAAAAAAGTCCTAATTTAAAGGGACACGAAACCCAACATTTTTCTTTCATGATTGAGACAGAGTATGCACTTTTAAACAACTTTCCATTGTACTTCTATTATCAAATATCCGTAATTCTCTTGGTATCCTTTGTGGAATGAACAGCAATGTACGACTGGGAGCTAGCTGAACATATCTGGTGAGCCAATGACAAAAGGACAGATATGTAGCCACCAATTAGCAGATAGCCTCCAGTAGTGCATTACTGCTCCTGGGTCTACCTACATATGTGTTTCAACAAAGGATAGCAAAAGAACAAAGTAAATTAGATAATTTAAGTCATGAAAGTTTAATTTTGACTTTTTTGTACAGTCCCTTTAAATATATATATATATATATATATATATATATATATATATCCTATATTATAAAAGACAAGAGTTTGTCTGAAGCCGTCATGCGCAGTTCAGACAAACTCTTGCAGCTGATCGCACGCGCACCCACCCGACAGCAGCGCGAGAACCGGGCAGCACAGCTGATCGCGCGCGCAGGGGAGAACCGGGCAGCACAGCTGATCGCGCGCGCAGGGGAGAACCGGGCAGGGGAGAACCGGGCAGGAGAGAGAGAGAGAGAGAGAGAGAGAGAGAGAGAGATAGAGAGAGAGAGAGAGAGAGAGAGAGAGAGAGAGAGAGAGAGAGAGAAAAAAAAAAAAAATTAAATATAACACAACACGGCCCGTGTGAACGGGCTTTAGGACTAGTATATATATATATATATATATATATATATTGGTCTTTCCCAACCCCCATGTATATATCTTTACAACTACGCAGTGATTTATTCCCATAGCTACTAGTAACAAAGTAATGATTCTCTACGTGAATGCCAGTAACACACACAGACCAGTTATTTTATCATCCATGGTTTCCTCTAGTAAGCAAAGAGCAGTAGTGAGTTTACCCCTGGGGACTATATATATCTTTACAACTAAGCAGGGATTGATTCCCTTAGTTACTAGTAACAAAGCAACAATCCTCTACGAGAATGCCAGTAACACACTCAGACGAATGATATTACCACTAATGCTTTCCTTTAGTGTGCAAAGAGCAGTGATTTTACCCCTGGTGACTATCAGTAACACTGATTTTTTTTTCACTTGGTTGCCAGTGAGACATAAGGCACAGATTTTTATCCTCCCTGAATGCTAATAATAAAAAAAAGTGATTTAACCCTTTTATGTAACACTCACAAGCAAATAATTTAACCACTTTTTGTGCTAGTAATATAAGCATCATTTTTACCTCCTTATCATCAGTAACACATATAAGAAAATTTAAAATCCTAACGTATAAGTAGAAGACACCATTTAAATGATTTGTGCAAGTACTACATTGATCCCTTTTTGCCCCTTAGGGCGAGTGATACACAGAGTGATGATTTTCTACTAACAAATACCTATTGTTCTCCGCCTCCACCAAACACAGTGCTGAAATCATAATCTTTATCAAGCAGCCACCTGTCCGTACTCATTTTAATTGTTGCGTTATTTTTTATTTTATGAATTTTGCAGCAATTTTTCCGTCTGTCACTTTCTGCATTAACTTTTATTGCAGTTGCTTGCTGCTTTATTTTTGACACAAGTAAACTCCTTTTGATGACGTTGTTTTGCCTGATTCTTTACCCTTTCTGTAAAAAAACTAGTGATTGTTGCAGGGTTGGTTAATCTATGTTTACTGCTGTGCATGTGCTACAGTTGAAAAGTGCAGTGTGCTCTGTGATTATGATGAGAACAGTGTCAGTTGGATTTTGGTCAGGTTGCAACTAGATCATTAGGGGCTGGAGTAAGGTATAATAGGTATATCAAATAGCTGGACTAAACTCCATCAACACAAGAAGTAGATGTTCCCTTATCCTCTCACTTACTTGTTTCACATCAGAATCTGTCCATCATATTTGATAATCAATATAATAATCTTTTCATTGGAGTTAGAGGCAAAAATGCATGCCTTAAAGGGACAGTCTAGTATAAATTAAACTTTCATTATTCAGATAGGACTTTTAATTTTAATCAACTTTCCAATTTACTTTTATCATCAAATTTGCTTTTTTCTCTTGGTATTCTTAGTTTAAACTAAACCTAGGTAGGCTCATATGCTAATTTCTAAGCCTTTGAGGGCTGCCTCTTATCACATACTTTTTAAATCTCTTTTCAACAGAAAGAGACAGAAAGTACATGTGGGCCATATAGATAACACTGTGTTCAGGAACAGGGGGTTATTTAAGATCTAGCACAAAACAATACTAAATGCAAGTCAATAGATAATAAACAGTCACAGTCATGTGATCAGGGGGCTGGAAGAAGGATCCTAGATACAAGGTAATCACAGAGGTAAAAAGTATATTAATATAACTGTGTTGGTTGTGCAAAACTGGGGAATGGGTAATACAGGGATTATCTATCTTTTAAAACAATAACAATTCTATGGTAGACTGTCCCTTTAATCATATATTTTCCCTTTTATTATAGGTAAAGATTCCTTTTTCTATCCCTGCTGAGGGATGTATCATACACCTTATCAGTTCTTTTTGTACTATATCCTCTCTTCATAAATATTTAGTTTAAACTGCAGCTTTATCAAAGATGCAGGATATATCCTAACAGACTATTTTCTTCCCACATTTTTAAAGGGACAGTAAACACTTTGATATTTTTATTTAATACGTTTTGTCCTGAGTAATGAAACAGCTTTGCAAGATACTTTCATTATTTTTTTTCCCTTTCTCATGTAATTTAGCTCTGAAAATTGAGCAATTTATAATTATCAGAACATGAAAGCTCCCTGTTGACTTCTTAAGGCTGTCTTATATTATATATATTCCTAATTGACTTTCATTGATAACAACTTCAAAACAAAGCACTTTATACTAAATGTATGACTTTCTGCCAGTACCTAAGATGGGGGTGACAATAGGGGGTGGGGGAGGGAAGAGAGCTGTTTGAGAGGGATCAATTAGGGATCAAGGGGTGGGAAGTATCAGGTGGGAGGGTTCTCTACACTAAAGCTAAAATTAACCTTACAAACTATCTGATCAACCCCATTGACTGCTGGAAATAATAAAAGTGTGGTACGCAGCAATGGCAAAGCCATATATGTCTACTATTTCTAAGCAAAGGGGATCCCAGAGAAGTTTTTATAACCATTTGTGCCATGATTGCACAAGCTATTTGTAAATAATTTCAGTGAGAAACCTAAAGTTTGTGAAAAAGTTAATGATTTTTTTTATTTGATCGCATTTGGCGGCGAAATGGTGGCATGAAATATACCAAAATGGGCCTAGCTCAATACTTTGGATTGTCTACTAAAACAAATATATAGTTTTGATAGGTAAATATAAAAAAAGGCTCTATTTCCGTTTAAATGTAGTGATGGCAAAAATGCTAAAAATTCTCTGGTCTTTTAGGGAAGTTTTAGTCTGAAATGCCTGGTCCTTAAGTGGTTAAGAACTGCCTATGCCTAAATCTATAGACCTACAACGTAGATTGTCAGTTTTCAACTGTATAGAAAAAATGACATCCTAAAATTTTAAAGGGATATCAAACACAATTGTTTTCTTTCATGATTCAGACAGAGCATGCAAATTTTAAGCAACTTTCTAATTTACTCCTATTATCAATTTTTCTTTGTTTTCTTGGTATCTTTATTTGAAAAAGCAGGAATGTAAAGCTTAGGAGCAGGCCCATTTTTTATTCGGAAGCTGGGTTACGCTCGCTTATTGGTGGCTAAATGTAGCCACCAATAAGCAAAGCGCTATCCAGGGTGCTGGACCTAAAATGGGCCGGCTCCTAAGCTTTACATTTTCGGTTTTTAAATAAAGATAGCAAGAGAACGAAGAAAAATTGATAATAGGAGTAAATAGAAAGTTGCTCAAAATTGCTCTGTCTGAATCATGAAAGAAAAAAATTGGGTTTAGTATCCCTTTAACTCTAGAACAAATACATATTCCCTTGCCTACACTATTTCCCACTCTTTTGCATTGTGTATAATATATGTTGGATACACATTGTTTCTTTTTAAATACAGGTATACCCCGCTCATACAGAAGGTTAGGGACCGGAGCCCCACTGTAAAGTGAAAACCGCCTTAAAGTGAAACAATGTGGTTTTAGCTTTATTTTCACTTGTGTGTTTAAAATCTTGAAAACATGTTTGAACTAACATATATTAGGGGTGTACGATAAGTTTAACACTATCACATCACAGTATTCAATTAGTATTCAATAAATACTGTACCTGTAAAATAGTGACAATTACTGTAATAAAACTTGCCAGACTATAGCACTGAGACACAGATTGCACTGCAATGCTGTTAACACAGTGAACTAAGCATAACAAAATGGCGCCAGTCACTTTTCTCTAGCCATCTCACAAAGATTACAGCACTGTTTCAAAATCCTTGGAGGTTGAACTTCTGCTCCACATTAGCGAAGCGCTGTAAAGTGAAGCGCTGTAAAGTGAGTTATACTTGTAGTTACTTTTTTAAGTTTTAGAAATATTTTGATCGTTTAGGATTCTGCTAGATATTTTGATATCTGCATTACTGCCTCTTGTCAGTTGGGTTTATTATTATAATTTCCAATAAGGTTTAATTGTTGGTTTGGCAAATTAGATCTAAAATGATTTTTTTTCTTATCACTGATATTATCTAAGACATATTTTGGCATACTGTATCATTTGTCTTGTCTGATTTACAAGAGGAAACACATAAGGGAAGAATTATTTGAAACAATTACCTTTCTTGCATACATTTTGTCACTAGACTATGAATATGTTAGTGTATACACAATCATAATTAAATGTTAAAAACCCCAAATGGCTAAAATTTATATTGCTATGTATCAATGTGTCTTGTGAAGCCCTTACGGTCTGGAGGTTGTTGTATACACTCATGGGACGCTAAATAGATTTTCTATGTTGTAAGGAAATATACTCTACCATTTCTTTTGAATGTTTACTTATTTTATATGTCTTCTTTCGTAGTCGCCATTTTGATTTCAGTTCACACCAAAATTGAAACCGTGCTTTAACAAAAAATGGTTTGAAATATTGTTTAAAAAAATACTTGTTAAAAGTTGGAAAGCGACCATAAAGCCAACGAAAGACATTGGATAGTCTGCTCATTCTGATAACTTAAAAGATTTATTAAGATGGGTTAGCAGTGGTGTGGATTGACACGGATTACAATAGTTAACTATGAATGTTGCCATTATGTGCTTTAAAAAAAAAAAGATTTCAAAGACACCAATACTGTTAATGACAATCTATTTGTAAATGTTGGTGTACTGAATTGACTATAGAAGTATGTCTATCCTGCCACGTATGGCCTTCATATGGTTACTGAGTGTTGAGGATGTATTATTCTTATTATCAGGTATTTGTAGAGCACTAACATGTTCTGCAACACTATGAACATAGGTGGTATGTTAAAACAATTACAGGGATCAAATGGGTAGAAGGTCCTGCCGAGAGTTGCACTGTTTTAGTCGGCTCTTATGAAGGTGGACTACAAACAGCTGGGCTCATAGGCTTACATGCTATGGGGTTTACGGGGATAGCAGTGGAGATAGGAAGGTTAGTGTAGGTTGTATGCATCCCTGAATAGTAGAGTCTTCAGGGAGCACTTGAAGCTTTTAAAACTAGGGGAGAGTCTTGTGGAGCGAGGCAGAGAGTTCCATAAGATGGGAGCCAGTCTGGAGAAATCTTGTAAATGGAAATGTGAGGAGGTAACAAGAGAGGAGGAGAGGAGGAGATCATGAGTGGAGTGAAGGGGTCAGGAGGGAAAGTATCTGGAGACAAGGTCTGAGATGTAGGGGGGAGCAATGCAATTGAGGGCTTTATGTGTTAGAGTGAGAATTTTGTGTTTAATCCTGGAGTCAAGAAAAAGCCAGTGAAGGGATTGGCGGAGAGGTGCGGCAGATGAAGAGCGACGTGTAAGAAAGATGAGCCTGGCAGAGGCATTCATTAAGGATTGTAAAGGAGCTAGGCGACAGGGAGACCGGAGAAGATCGAGTTGCAGTTGTCGAGGCGGGAAAGGATGAGAGAGTGGATTAAAATCTCAGTTGAGTCTTGTGTAAGGAAATGTCTCATTTTAGCGATGTTTTTAAGGTGGAAGCGGCAGGCTTTAGCCAAGGATTGAATGTGAGGAGTGAAAGAAAGATCTGAGTCAAGTGTGACCCCAAGACATCGGGCATGTGAGGTTGGGGTAATGATGGAGTTATCAACAGAAATAGAGACATGGGGTGTGGAGATTTTGGAAGAAGGGGGAAAATAAGAGCTCAGTTTTGGAGAGATTTAGCTTGAGGTAGTGAAAGGACATCCAAGATGAGATTTGAGAGAGACAGTTAGTGACACGGGTTAGCAAGGAAGTAGATAGTTCTGGTGCAGAGAGGTAGATTTGGGTATCGTCTGCATACAGATGATAGTGAAACCTGTGGGACTTTATTAAGGAACCTAATGAGGACGTGTAGATTGAGAAGAAAAGGGGACAGAGCCTTGCGGTACCCCAACAGAAAGAGGTAACAGGGCAGAGGATGCCCCAGAGAAGACTACACTAAAGGTACGGTTAGAAAGATACGAAGAGAACCAAGAGAGAGCTGTGTCGCAGATGCCGAAGGATTGGAGGGTATGGAGCAAAAGAGGGTCGTCGACAGTATCAAAGGCTGAAGACAGATCAATGAGGATAAGTAGGGAGAAGTGGCCTTTGGATTTTGCTGTAAGTAAGTCGTTGGTAACCTTGACAATTGCTGTCCCTGTTGAGTGAAGGGGGTAAAAACCAGATTGCAGTGGATCAAGGAGGGAGTTTAATGTAAGGAAATGGGATAGATGTGCATAAACTAGCTTTTCAAGAAGCTTTGAGGCAAGAGGGATTAGGGAAATAGGGCGGTAGTTGGATGGGGAGGTTGGATCGAGAGAAGGTTTTTTGAGGATAGGTGTGACTAATGCATGTTTAAGAGATGTGGGAACTATACCAGTGCTGAGGGAGAGGTTGAATATGTGTGCGAGTATAGGGGTAAGGATAGAAGAGAGGGGTGGCGGAGTAGTTGTGAGGGGATGGGGTCGAGGGGCAGGTAGTAAGGTGAGAGGATAGTATAAGGGCAGAAACTTCATCCTCTGTAACAGGGGCAAAAGAGCTAAATTTATGGCTATGTGGGTTTTGGATGATTGTGAGCTTTTGAGGGGGTGGGAGACCGGTAGTATGTTGAGAGCTGATTTAATTTCTGATGGAGTCAATTTTGTTGTTGAAGTAGCTGGCAAAATCTTGAGCTGAGAGATAAGTTGTGGTGGGAGGTGGGGGTGGGCGGAGAAGAGTATTGAATGTGGAGAACAGACATTTTAGGTTTGAAGAAAGAGTAGAGATAAGAGTAGAGAAGTGATGTTGTTTATATAGATTAAGGGCAGAATAGTAAGAGTTCAAGATGAACTTATAGTGAAGAAAGACAGCAGAACTCCAAGATTTCCTCTAGTGTCGCTCAGCAGTATGGAAACTCTATATAGGTACCATGTCAGAGGAGTATGCCAGGGCTGAGGATGAGTGTATGTTTTTTGAGCTATGGTAGGTGGGGCCAGATTATCAAGGACCAATGTAAGGGTGGAGTTATAGTGGCAGATAGATTCATCAGGACAGGAAAAAGAGGGGATGGAAGAGAGAAGAGGTTCAAGAGAGCTAGCGAGCTGTTGCTGATCTAGTGACTTGATACTTCTGTGAAGTTTAGTCTGGGGGGTAGAAGGAGGGAGAGTTGTAGGGAAGGAGGTGATGTTACAAGTAAGGAGGTGGTGATCAGAAAGAGGAAAAGGTGAGATTGTGAAGTTTGAGATCATCGATAGCTGAAAATCAGATCAAGGGAGTGACCATCTTTGTGAGTGGGAGAGTCAGTCCATTGTGACAGGCCGAAAGAGGAAGTGAGTTGCAGAAGTTGTTTTGCGTAGGAGGCAGTGGGATTATCAACAGGGATGTTGAAGTCACTGAGAATGAGGGCAGGGGTATCTGAGGAAAGGAAGTATGGTAGCCAGGCTGCAAAGTGATCTAGAAATAGAGTTGCAGAGCCATTGGGTGGTATATGACTGCAACACGTAAAGAGAGGGGAGAGAATAAGCGAATCAAGAAAATGCAAGGGAAGAGAAGGGCTGTATTTGTTAAAAGGTGCAATGAGAGGAAAGTAAAATACCAACACCACCTCCTTGTCTATTGTCAGACCTAGGAGTGTGACTGAAGTGGAGACCCCCATGTGACAGTGCAGCAGAGGAAGCAGTGTCTGAAGGAAAGAGCCAGGTTTCTGTGAGAGCCAAAAGATTGAGAGAGTGGGAGATAAAGAGGTCATGGATAGAAGTGAGCTTGTTGCAAACAGAGCGAGAGTTCCAAAGTGCGCAAGTGAAGGGGGTGGTGGCTTTAGATGCAAGAGGAATGAGATTAAGGTTACCAGAGTTTTGTTTTTGAAGTCTATTGAAGGGTACACATGGGTGTGCAGGGCAAGGAAGTTGTGGGGGACCAGGATTAGGAGAGATGTCACCAGCAGCTAGTATGAGCAAGAGGGAGAGTGACATGAGATGAGATGCGGATTTGCAGTAGTGAGACTGTTTTTGTGGTGAGTTGCAAGGAGGAGTCTCTTTCGGAATGTGTGGAGTTCATGAATACAAAAGTAAGGTGAGGTTAAGAGTGATGGGCTAATGAGCAGTGCAGGTGGTGATTGGTAAGGAGTAATTGAGTAACGTAGTTTGTTAAACAGAGAAAAGATGTCAAAAAGGAATATGAAGATATTTAGAATTTTAACAAAATAGTCAGACAGTGTATAAAACTCAGTATTAAAACAGAACTTGCCTTATCCCTTGTCCAATTCTTGTATAATTCATTGTGCCTCACTGATAAATGCTCACTTAAATGATGTGAACAGAGGATCTTACAACATTGCTACCTAAGCCTGTATTGCTACCCCTGCATTGCTTCCCCCATAGCAGTGTTTAAATGTTTAGGCCAGAGCATTCAGCTGAATGCAATACATTAAGTAATGACCTGATCAAAGACAGTCAAAGGCCAATTGGGAAAATTTGATTCAGGGTGAGATAAGTTATAAAAACAGACAATAGAATTTGGGGGAGGTTGGGGTTATACCATTAGTGAAATTATAAATGTTGGATTAATAACAAATATTTGCAAGGTATTCCAATGACAATAGGTTAATGTCACACATGCAAATTAGTTTTTTCCTTGCACAGTGAACAAAGAAATTATATGAATATCGCTTTCCTGTAACCTTAAAAGATGTGAACGAGCTATTATATCAGTCAGTTTCAGGAGACCTCACAGTTTCTATTTTGAAGAGCGGTACTTAACACACAAAAAGTTCTTATTGTGAGCTTTTTGGTTGAAAACTTGTTTGCGGTGTGTTTTAACAAAACAAAACGACATAACATTGTGAAAATCGGCTACCAATTTGAAAATCAAAAAAGCCTTTTCAGTAGCAAATTGCTGATAGATTGTGATTGAGACCTAAATTTGTATACATGAGTTCTGTTTCTTAGTACTTATTGCTTATACTTTGGTCTGGAAGATTTTGAAAGGGAACTTATAAACCTTAGACTACAGATAGTCTGGTGAGGGCTTCATTCTAATGAGATGGGAGAATGGCTAAAAGCTATGTTTTCAAGTAAATGACAGACAGGAGTGTTTGCAGAAGTCTTGGATTTATCTCTAATGCACATACAAAGCTTATGAAAGCTAACTTGCCAGACACTGCATATAATCACACCATTTAACCCCTTATCTACCATAGACTTACAACAAAGCAAATTAATTTATAGCATTAATTTGGGAGCAAAGGGTTTAAATAATGAATTATACCCTATTGTGATCTTAAAACAGATCCAGATTAAAGATGATAAAATAATACTTCCTTGTCTTTCAGTCTCCCTATTCACTAACATTCCATCTGCTCTCACCTGCTTTTCATTCTCAGTCCCATGCCCTCCTTTCTCATCTGCACTCTCCCTTTACTCTTCATCCTGTCCTCCCTCTCATTTTCTGTTCTCTCTTCCCACAGTTTCCTCCACACACTCTCATCAACCATCTCTGTGTTGTGCCCCTGTCTAATTTAGTGCACCCACTCTTCTCCTGGCGACTTCCTCTCTCCCCTCTCCTTTTCAGCTGCTTTCCTCTCTCCCCTACACTCCCCCCTGCCACCTCTCCTTTTCCCTGCCCTTATCCATCTGGTCTGCCCGCAGATAGAGTCCCTGATTATTTTATGCTGACACTGCTAACTGTCTGCAGCCAGGACAGAAAGCTTTCCAAGGAAAGGCAGTTCTGCTCTCCTGACAGCTGGGGATGTGATTTACAGCCCAGGTCTCACCTCCAGGCAATAAAAAAACAACACTAGTTAACCCTTACGTTCCTCTGAGGATGCACATAAGTGTATAAAAGACAACACTAGTTAACCCTTACATTCCTCTGAGGATGCACATAAGTGTATAAAAGACAACACTAGTTAACCCTTACGTTCCTCTGAGGATGCACATAAGTGTATAAAAGACAACACTAGTTAACCCTTACGTTCCTCTGAGGATGCACATAAGTGTATAAAAGACAACACTAGTTAACCCTTACGTTCCTCTGAGGATGCACATAAGTGTATAAAAGACAACACTAGTTAACCCTTACTTTCCTCTGAGGATGCACATAAGTGTATAAAAGACAACACTAGTTAACCCTTACGTTCCTCTGAGGATGCACATAAGTGTATAAAAGACAACACTAGTTAACCCTTACGTTCCTCTGAGGATGCACATAAGTGTATAAAAGACAACACTAGTTAACCCTTACGTTCCTCTGAGGATGCACATAAGTGTATAAAAGACAACACTAGTTAACCCTTACTTTCCTCTGAGGATGCACATAAGTGTATAAAAGACAACACTAGTTAACCCTTACTTTCCTCTGAGGATGCACATAAGTGTATAAAAGACAACACTAGTTAACCCTTACTTTCCTCTGAGGATGCACATAAGGGTATAAAAGACAACACTAGTTAACCCTTACTTTCCTCTGAGGATGCACATAAGTGTATAAAAGACAACACTAGTTAACCCTTATGTTCCTCTGAGGATGCACATAAGTGTATGAATAGATAGGATATTCAGAACACTAAATATACATAATATATGTTTATAAATCTTTTTTTTGTATGTAAACCCAAACAAATAGGATGAGTTTTTTTTCCTCATAAATTCTCAGCAAACGGTTACCTTTCAGGAGTAGATGATTTTCAAATTATGTTCATAGTGTCTCACTCTTTTGTTTCTAAAATCAATTTAAATGCATAGAATGGTCAATATAGAAATCTGCATCAAGGCATTTCATTAGCAAATATGAATCTAGTAAAAGTCATTTAAAGTTTGTCAGTGGTATATGCAGATATACTGTGGAGGCCGTGCACCAGTTTTCAAACACCATGGCCTTTAGTTATCAAGGTCTGTCGGACCTGATCCAACAGTGCGGATCAGGTCCGACAAACCTCGCTGAATACGGCGAGCAATACGCTCGCCGTATTCAGCATTGCACCAGCAGCTCACAAGAGCTTCTGGTGCAACGCCGCCGCCAGCAGGGAGGTGTCAGTCAACCCGATCGTACTCGATCGGGTTGATTTCCGACGATGTGTGTCCGTCTGCTCAGAGCAGACGGACAGGTTATGGAGCAGTGGTCTTTGTGACCGCTGCTTCATAACTGCTGTTTCTGGCGAGCCTGCAGGCTCGCCAGAAACACGGGACATCAAGCTCCATTCGGAGCTTGATACATATGCCCCCATGCCTGCTCAAAGAGCTGGCCGCGGTGTGTATTGTGTCTGTGAAGGCTTCATTTGTATCATACAAACTACTGCTGACTCTCTTAGAAAGTGTGGTGTATGAATACTGGTGCACTGGCTCTCTCAATATATGTACTGAAAAACAATAATTACTTTTACTAGAAGCATTTCTGCTAATCAAAGTATACTGCATAATGATTCTATTTCACACTGAAGTGCACCCATGCACATTTTAATTTTAACCTTTAATAAAATTAACATACTAATTGAGTGTGAAAATCTTTTGAATGCATTAACACCTTGTTTGCTGCAATAGTTTTTCAATAGTCTATCTTCCCCCACCACTTGCCTTACTTCAAACAGCCAATCCAAGTTTGTTACTAGAGTACTAAGGCTTGCAAAAGTAATTTTGTTATCAAAGCTTGCATTGTTTTGCTGTATCTTATCCACTGACGCCCAATAGGTTTGCATGTGCATCTGGGTAAAATTAAAAACCCTGCCATATAAACTTCCAATTCTCAGCATTGCAAAGACTAAAAAATTTTTGTTAAAGTGAAGGTCAACTTCACTCAACTGCCCCACGGCATGAATTAAACTTACCCTCATTTTGCAAAGTTTATCCGATGCCGTGGGGCAGTTGAGTGAAGTTGACCTTCAGTTTAAATCACTGGGAACTGGGAAGAATAGGAAAATGAACAAGTGAAGGTATGATTAAGAGATTAAGAGTTGTTTTAAGACCTTCTAAAAGAAACTTTATATGTTAAACTGTTTTATGCCCTTTTATTGTGTAGTATAGATTTATATTTGTTAGGTTAGACTTAGTACTGGGACATGACACGTCAGGATGGGCAAACTGCACTGTTTTTATATCATTATATGTTTGCAAGGATTGTTTTAAACAAGATGTATTTGTATTGTTTATTAAAGGCCCGTTTCCATTTTGGCATGAGCACTATACAAGAGGACAACTATGAGTTTCTATGCAAAACACTTATATAATTTATTTGTTTTTTGAAATACAGGATTTGAACTTCTTTTACACTGTAAATCTTGCTGCTTTGTATCTTTCTAAGTGACCATTAAATGTGATTTTGCATGTGTGGCTTTTTATAGAGGATGAGCTTCCATGCATTCCTTACTCCTTTACAAGAGTGCATCCATTTTTGAACTCATGGGCAGGGCTGCCACTAGAACTTTTGGGGCCCCTGACTGAGCCAGTGGTCAGGCCGCCTGCCAAAATAGGAAACCAACACACTGAATCAATTAAAGGGACAGAACCCCATAAACAACTTTCTAATTACTTCTGTTGTCACATGTGCTTCATTCTCTTGGTATCCTTTGTTGAAGGAGCAGCACTGCACAACTGGGAGCTAACTAAACACATCAGGTGAACCAATAACAAGAGACATAAATGTAGGATGCCTCCAATTAGCAGCTCGCTACTGTTAGTGCATTACTGTTCCTGAACCCACCTATGTATTCTATTTAACAAAGGATACCAATAGAACCAACTAGAAAGTTTTTAAAATTGTATGCTCTATCTGAATCATTGAAGTTTAATTTTGACTTTACAAAATTACCGGCGGGCTTCCTGAAAAACACCTGTGAAAGGTGTGTTATGATAAACTAGCAGTGTGGGGTCCTAATGAAAAGTATCTGACAAGTAACGACCTTGAGGTAGAAAAAAACAGTAAAAACCCATTCAAGTGTACCAATTTAGTTCACGCCTTTTAAATAGTCTCCATAAAATGACATGAAAGTGCAAGAATATGCTAAATGGAGAAACATCGCTCACTGTGGATTTAAAGATCATAGTATGTATTTATATGAACCTAAGAACTGTATTGCAAAATAATATTTTTAAATTATTTTAACAATTTAAATTTGTTAGCACAATTTACAAGGTTAAAAAATAAAGTGCAGTTCAGAGATACACCTCTTAAAAGCCTGGTGGATGCATATTCCACAGAATATCTGAATTTCAGCAATACCATTTTATGTGAATGAACCTTATACCACTACAAATATTGCTGTTTAATATCTTTGATCACCTCTGTTATAATTTAAAAACAAGAACAAAAGAAATTGGAATTCGACTAAACACCTCTGTTAAGAGAGCATGAAACCTACTACTAGGTATTTAATGTTAGTAAAGGGATCTTCTGCTAACTTTAAATTAATTAAGTGCATGCACTGTGCACATATGAGAAAACAAAACATAACTTGCTTCTGAGCACTCACAATAGTGCAATACATATACAGGCATTAAAAAGATGAATGAAGTTTGTATGCTTCACAGAGGGTCTACTAGCACAGATGGGCAGTGCAGTCATAATTTCCTCTACACCTCAGCTAAGAATACCTTTCAAGGCAGAATCCAGATTCCTATCAGTCTCACACATCCCGGTCCCAGATCTCCAGTCCAGACAGTGAGGCCGTTAGCTCCTGCATATGCCGCCATGTTATAGCAGGGCTAATGATATTCCTGCTGTCCTGCACACTCTATTGTCCTGCCCCTTCTCCCTGCCCCCTAACTCGGCCTCCTGTCAAGAAGACTGATATATCCCAGTTTGATTTTCACTGGCAGTTGATTTCCCGCCGCACATCAGAAAAGGTGGGAAACCAGCTGAACAGTAAAAAACAAACTTTTAGTGACAGCAATGTGCGGAATATGGGAGAATGACATAATCGGCAGCCGAGCTCGGGTCTTAAGACCCCCCCCACCGTTTTTCTAAAAAAGTTTGAATTAGAAAACAGGATTTAGCATTTTTTGAAAGCACTAAGTGCTGCTCACTAGTCACTTCCTTTAAAAAATATTGTAATGTGCTATGTCAGTCACAGGCCCCTCAGGCTGGCCGGGCCCCTGACTGTAGTCACCCCTGTCACCCCCTGATGGCGGCCCTGCTCATGAGCACGAATGCTCCTTCCAGCTGAGAATGGCAAATATACATGCTGGATCCTGGAGGCTGTTAGAACAAACAGGCAAAAAGCAAGCAAGCCCTGTCTCTTTAAGTAGCCCAAGGGAGTGTCACCACCCTACCTGTGAACACTGCCAGGAACTATACGTTTCAAGCGGCTGAGCACTCACCAGAGAGAACACAGTAGCATCACACCCGGCAGTAAGTACAGACTAATCTACAGAAGAAGGTATGTCTGCAGATGATGAAAAATTTTGTAATAAAGTTGACGTTCCAGGAGGGTGGGTCAAATGAGAAGCGATATAAAAAACCAAACTGGAGGATCAGACAATTGTATGAAATCTAAAGTTCAACATCACAAATTACAAAATTATGCTGTCAAGGAGAGGGGTGGTCTACTCCACCAGTACCACTTCTGCCCATCACAGTCTAGAGGACAAGTGTAACAAGGGGTTAACTACTCTTAAAACCCCTATCTACCTCAACTCGTTATCCCCTAGATATAAAAAAAAATGTGTTCTTTTAATTCCCAAATCACTATAACCAGTAACACTAATATTCAATACAGGGTTAACTAATCAAGGAGAGTGGGTGCATTAACCCTCACAGGGTTTCCACCTGGCTACAAGAACCCAATTCCCATAGGGCCTACCAGCTATCCCCATTACCCCCAAAATCTACCTACACTTCCTCAAACATAAACATCCGCTGCCAACACCCCAAAAGTTGGGATTTAGGGCCTTTGACTGCACCCCTAAATTACAGTTATAGTAACACCTAAAGAAACATAAATGTATACAAATAATATTTTGGTAACGTTCCCAACCTCACGGAAGCCGTGAATTCAGTTTCTAGAGCCCAAATATAGAACTGATAAAAAGGGATCACATTCCAAGAAATACACTGAATCAAAAGTGATATAAAAAGGGTAATTAAACAATAGAAAATAAAAACAATAGAAACACATTGCAAACAGTTATTATACAAAATAAAAGGATTAAATAAACAGAAGACCTAAAACCTCCTCAATAATTAATTCCAATGTCATTTTCCTTTATACACATTCCAGGTCACATGACCTTCCTCCCAGGGGGTAATTACATGTATTCACAATTATGGCATAATATGTTACATGACTAAATTACCGATAGATAGACACTAAACACCCCATATGTCCGTTTAAGTGGTTGACATTTCCCAGGTACCCTTTTGCCACTTATCCGTATCCTGTTGTGTTTGGATTTACTTTAATGCCCATTTCACCAGCATTTAAAATATATCCACATTGATACTGATTATGTTTTCCGGGTGCTCTGACAAAATGCAGACGGACATTTGGCTGACAGCATTCTGTCCGACAGACATTTGGCAGACGGACAGAATGCCAAAGCAAGTTCTGAGTTCGGCCGAGGGCAGATACGTGCCAGAGTGCTCTGTTCTAATCAGCCCACACGTCTTGTAATTCTCTGTCTGGGAAATTATCTATCAAATCTATCTAACTATCTTTCTATCTATCAAATCTATCAAATGTATCTATCAAATCTATTTATCTATCTAATCTATCTGTCTATCAAATCTATCTATCTCGTGGCCGGACTGTTATCTGACAGCCACTTGTCTGTCATGTAACAGTCCGGCCACGGTTTTCCGAGAAGAGTTATGGGCATAAAGCATGTGAGGCTGTCTGTGGTGGCTTAGAAACAGGCAGAAATTTAGAGGTTTAAATGTTGTAAAGTATATTACTATAACAATGTTGGTTGTGCAAAGCTGGGGAATGGGTAGCAAAGGTGTTGTCTATCTTTTTAAACAATAACAATTTTAGTGTTGACTGTCCCTTTAAGGGCATAATTCTTATTACTGAATATTGTGTGCCAAATAACTTTGGCTGGGAGAATCACAACAAATTCTAACCCCCTAGCTGTGTTAGGCTATAAAAACTACTAGTGTTAAATTCAGAGACATGCAGACCAGGGTTTTAGCTTTGAAGCAAGATCTCTTACTGTGATACATCTGATCAAATGTTACACAATGTGCCAAGTTTTCGGTATTAACCCCTTAGCAGCTAGCCGAACAAAAGGGAACGCAATCCTGCCTTTGCAGGACATTATATATCCTGTTATTTCAGATGATTTGAAATGTGGTACACAGTGCAGTATTGCATCAAGTAAGCCCAGTAGAATGCTTGGTTGCACATGTATAGGTATCTTCAGTAGGAAGAGATCGCTAGTTAGGCCACATCTTGAATATTCAGTGCAGTTCTGAAGACTGCATCTCCAGAAGGGTATAAATAAATCGGAATCTGTTCAAAGGAGGGCTACTAAAATGGTATAGAGGTGATGTGTATTAAGTATAATTCAGGTGTTTAATAAAAATAAGGCTGTCATTTTTTAACAAAAAGAGAAACACCAGAACATGATCTCAAACTGAAGGGTAGTGGTTTCAAGAGTAATTTGCGTAAGCACATTTTTACAGAAATGGTAGTTGATTCATAAAATAATCTTTCATTAGAAGTGGTAAAGACAAACATTGTGGGGTACTTCAAGAATGCCTGAAATAAGCATAAGGCTATATTAGGAACTCATTAATCTTATACTTTATAGGAAATGTGGGCAGACTTATTGGGCCTATGGTCCTTGTCTGCCGTCAAAATCAATGTTTCAATGTTTATAACCTTAAAAGTGCCAGAATTGTCCTAAAACATGGCCTACCTGTGAAGGGGATTGCCTAGTGATCCATAGCTCTTTATGTCCTACCATGTAATACCCAATCGCTGCAACTCTTACATCACTAAAAGCTCTATTTTAGTTCTTTATTCCCACCAAGAAAAAAATCCAAACTACGGAAAACCTCCCCAATGATAACCAAAACCAAACCCAAACCTCCAAGCAACCAATGCACTCCATGACCCCTATACAGGGACAAAAGATCTGTACAGACACTGGGGGGGGATAAATGACCAAGCCCTCAGCAGCTATTTTAAAATGTTTTTTTCAATATAACAAAGAAAACAATGATTTTAATGTTCTATTAACGGGAAAGGAAAGTGAAAAATAAACTTGCATGATTCAGGTAGAGCAAGTCATTTTCAGACATTTTTAAATTCCCTTCTATTTTTTTTTTCTTCAAAACTGTTTTATTGAAATAATTTTTTGCATGAATGTATTCAAGATGTCAACCAATAAACAAATATTTATCCAATACAGTTATATACAAAGTGTCAAGTTATTGAAAATATTTGTATAGATACCTCTTGCTGTATCAAAACATTTAGCAAACACTAGTGGTATGTCACATTATCAACAGGATTCGGTAATATATCCAATAGGAGTAGGCCTATATGGACCTTAGTGGTATTGAGCATAGTTGCATTTTACATTAGCATATATAAGAGAAAATCATTCAACCGTAATAACAGTGGATAATACAACATATAGACATACATGAAAAACCAGGGTGAATTTCTATAGGAAATATTTTCCGCTGCTTACGAGGTAAGCTCAAAGGTGTAGAGAAGTGGGGTAGGGAAATATCTATATCAATGTTTCTATAGAATTCATTTTCCTTTGCTTACGGAGTAAGCTCAATGATATAGGGGGGAATAAAGGGTGATGGGGGATAAGGGGATGGGGCGGAGCCATCAGAAGCTCAAAGTGGTGTGGCTAGGCTAGGGGGCTAAAAGAAATATAAATTAATATAAATTTAAATTTAAGGCCGGGTTGGTACACAATTATGGCTTCATAGAGCGACACAGAATAGCAAACTCAGGTTGGACTCTCTTAATAGTTGATATATATATATGTAATTAACCCTCTTCTAACTAAGGAGACCACTCTTGGGTCTCAGGTAATCATGTGGTAACTGTATGTAAGAGGGTAACTTATCAAAATTATTTGGTTAATAAGACCACTTTTGGGTCCATAAGACTGTAGTTATAAACAATAAATAGAATGAATTTAATAAGAACTCTATAAGATATATTTTCCTCAACTTATCTATATAAGCATAATTGGGGGGGTGAGCGGAGTCAACAATAATGGAAAAAATCTGTTACTCACTATATGTAGTTCTTAAATGAGAGAGGAGTACCGTTGCTGTGAACATTTTAATAATAGGCACTGTGCATATAAGATAAAGTACTATTTGTGGTTGGAATTTTGAATGTCCTATGGAGGTGCTGTTGGGGTAATATTAGTAATCACCATATATGGGCAGAATCTGGAGTAGGGTGACAGTTTTAACATTATAAAGATTCTCCACTTATTTTGCTTTGTCTTCAAGGCTGCGCCATCTCGGCCGCCGACAGCACAGCCCTCATACAACCAACTATCTAGGATACTGCAAAATATATATCAACCCTGTCAGAGACTACCTAGGTACATATATAATCTTTATCAAATGTCATGCATTCTGAATTTGTTAAATATTCCAGAAGGTTCCACAATTGGGACAAAGAATTATCCCCTTACACCTTAAAGGGCAAAATTACACGTGCGTCAATGTAACCCTATTATTAACATGAAAAGCAGAGGGATGTCTTAGGTACTGTTAACAAATGTGACCGGTGAGACTTAAGAGAGGAGTCTTAGCATACACTTTAGGGTTTATATTCATGCCCTAAAGGCTAAATGTGCTAGTACCCTGTAAGTAGACCCTCTAGGAGAGGCTTACAAACGTTAAAAAGGATTGTGCAGTAATCTACAGTCGCATATTGAACGTATAGTAAAATGTTCATATTAAACCAGCAAATCTAAACTTTAAATGCAAGACAACACTAAACTGAGCTAGAGATCTCATGCATGCCCACAGATCCTTCAAGAGTAATTTAGGTATAGTATTACGCTATATCTATGACCGCCTGTTTTTCAGCTTAGAAACAGTTATCCTAAAACCTAAAGAAGCAGCTTAGGACCAATTTTGGGTAGTAACATTGTTTAAGATGATAGAGATTGAGTTCAAACCCTTTCTGAATCACTAATTGCATTTGCAAACTTTAACTATATACTAACTTATACACAACAATAGTGTACCGTTCGTCTCACATAAAAACATCAAACAACTCTATATTACTAACTAAAATTAACTGATAAGCGTTAATAAGACAAGCAGATAAGAGTCCTGTGTAGTTTTGCATTATGGTCTAATAAGTCTCCAGTAACTACACATCTTCTTGTGTTCATTCCACCCCAGATGGCCAGGGTAATTGAATTCCTCCACCAGACTTATAAACAGTCTCCGGACCATGTCCCCAGTAGGATGCCTCTTCCATTAGCCAAAGGTACAACTCACTTACGGCTTTCCATATGAGTCTGCTCATTGCTTGACTGATATAGGCATCTGCCCCAGCAGTTTTGCAATCCATAGACAGGGCAAGTAGGTTCTTTACATTATTACGTGTAATCTCAAAGTCCCTTCAGTTGGGTTAATAATTCTCTCAGGTGCTGTTTCTATTGTCCTCCGTTCTATAGTCAAAGTAAGTGTTGACTGCTACAGAGTTGATTTTGTAGTAATCGGGCTCTGCAGATTCTGCCCCCTCATATTGAAATGCCCTCTCTAGGGCCTGTATGAAAGCCTCCTGGAAGCCACCCAGAAGGTTGTTTAGCTCTCTGAGGATGTAGGCTGCAGGTGTCATGGTGCTCCTATAAGGTAGGGAACCAGTGAAGGTTAGTTAGCTGAATTGATCCCTCTCACCAGGCTCCATGTGGGCAGGGAAATGACCGCTCACGGGGGCTACGATCAGTCATAGTCATCTGAGCCGGGAAGTTTCTGCCGTAGAGTATAGTTCTCTGAGAGTTTAACCTGTTGAGTTTCCTGAGCTGCTAACTCCCAATATTTATTGAAAATAGGAGCCTGAACGGTTGGTAAACTTGATTTTTATGGAAATTTTAACCGGAACTGCTGAAATGGGCGACCGTTCAGTTCAGGTGCTGGCTCCGCCCCCCCCCCAATTCCCTTCTATTTTAAAATATGCTTTGTTTTCTTGGTATCCCTTGTTGAAAAATAATACGCACATATCCTACACTAGTGGGAGCTAGCTGCTGATTGGTGCCTGTACACATTTGTCTCTTGTGATTGGCTAACTAGATATGTTCTTCTAGCTGACAGTAGTGCAATGCTGTTTCTTTAGCAAAAGATAACAAGAGAAGAAAGCAAATTTGATAATAGAAGTAAATTGGAAAGTTTTTAAAAATCGTATGTTCTACCCAAATCATGAAATAACATTTTAGGGTTTTCTGTCCCTTTTAATATGAGCTATGTATTAAAGTCTGCATCAATAATAACTGACTGTTTTATTAAAGCTATAAATGCTCCTCCTGTTGTTCCATATAATTGTGCCTGATTACACTTTTTTGTTGAGCAATATCCTAGACTATTATGTCTATAACCTCTGCCTTGTTGCATATATCCCCTTTCTCATATTATTGCTCTAAATAACATCTTAGTTATTTTGCTTTTTACAAACCTTCTGTCTCACTCTATAACTTCTATTTTATCATGAAATCTCTTGCTATAACTCCACAGTCTCCACATAACCTCACTATATAATTGCTCCTTATAACATCTCCTGTTTATTTGGGATAAATGGTTCCCCACAGTTAATTGATGCCCCGTGGGGTCCTCTGTGCTGAAGTGATTTATGCTGTAGCATTAAAGATGAATTACTTCTTTGTGTTTTTTGTAGGCACTTTAGCCCATTACACAATGATACTCATTCACAGACACCAACTTTATACCAGTTTTCATTCTCCAATCTCTATGACCCGCTGACAGCCTAAAAGGTAATGCACAGACTTAACACTTATAAATACCCACCTTATCTGCCAGCAGGTTTTTAATCCTTTTAACCAATTAACATGGAAACGCGGAGCTATGGAGTTAGGAACAATACTATATAAAATGTATGAAACCCCACTGGGACGTCTAATATCTATAGAATTAATGAGTTGAGAGAAAATACAGCACTATCACTAATGAGTGTAGCTGAGCGGAGCAAGTCACAGTGCGACCCATAAGCTGGAATTCTAATTTTTAAATGTAATTTCACATATTATGTTGCTTTTTGTCAGGATCATGAACAAAAAACGATTGAAACACTGGGGAATAAACACTACAAGGACTTTAGAAAAGGACAAGAAAATTTAGGTTTTATATTATACAATAGATATGAACAAGGGGGTGACTTGATTTACAGGGGCATTGCCAAACAATAAAAAATGAAGAAATAAGCTAAATTGTGCACTTATCAAACTAATTAAATGCATGTGGAGTTGTTTCTTCATGTTTATTTTTTTATATGATATAGACGGTTTTGCTCAATAAAGCCATCACCTGTTGCTCTCAAGGACATGTGCATAAAAATGGGCTGAGTTGGTAACGCAGACCTGCTAGTTTTAGCTACGTAAAAAAAAAAAAACAACAACAAAAAACACACAAAGCCAATAAGGAAGGTATTAAAATGCTAATGGGACAATCAACACCCTAATTTTTGTTGTTTTAAAAGATAGATAATCCCTTAGTTACGAATTACCCAGTTTTGCATAACCAACACAGTTATAATTATACAAGTTTTACCTCTGTAATTACCTTATATCTAAGCCTCAGCAGACTGCCCCCTTATTTCAGTTATTTTGACAGACTTGCATTTTAGCCAATCAGAGTTGTCTCCATGGTAAATTCTCGTGCATGAGCTCAATGTTATCTATATGAAACACATGAACTAATGCCCTCTAGTGGTGAAAAACTATCAAAATGCATTTAGATTAGAGGCGGCCTTCAAGGTCTAAGAAATTAGCATATGAACCTCCTAGGTTTAGCTTTTAAAGGGACAGTTCACCCAAAAACTTTCTCCCCTTTAAATTATTCCCAATGATCCTTTTTACCTGCTAGAGTGTATTAAATTGGTTGCAAGTAGCTCCATTACTTATATTTCAGCATTTGAAATAGCTGATTTAGCTTGTGGTTTCCCAACCTATACTGAAAGTTTTGATACTGGCGTATACGCTATTGAATAGCCTAAGTAAACACAGCCAGCAGAAGAAGTTACACCCTCAGTGGGGGGCATGATAGTTAAGTAATAAAATGATAATTTTCCATTGTTCTCTCTATGTATTGAGCTTTGGTGTTCCAGACAAATATAAGATAAGGAAGCAAGTCTGTGTACACAAAGTGATAACATAATGAGATCTGATATTACCTGAAGCTCAACCCATTGTAATAGGCTGTGGTTTCAAAGCACAAAACCAGCTACTTCAGATACACAAATACACCTGAAAATGCAATTTCTCAAATATTTTATACTCTGCAGTTGGTATAACAAGTCATTTAAAATACATTTATGAAAAAACAATTTTACAGTGTACTGTCCCTTTAACTAAAAATACCAAGAGAACAAAGCAACATTGGTGATAAAAGTAAATTAGAAAGTTGTTTAAAATGACATGCCCTATTTGAAACATGAAAGTTTTTTTTGGACTTGTCTGTCCCTTAACTATGGCTGGTGAGTTCAATGTGCACAACCAGCTCTCTCTCACCTGCTCACTACTGGGAGATTAATTAGTGCTATTGTCTCCTGTTTACTTAGTTTTTCTACAGCGAATATGTTTGTGTTTCAAGAAAAATATGGTTACACTACACTAGAGTACTGTACAGTATAACCTCTACTTTATTACTTGTACTTAGTACAGCACTTATTATTGTGTACTGCATTTATAACTTTTTTTTATAAAAACTGTGAACTTAGAACATTTAACAACATGAAACATTTAAGAGAGTTATGGCTCTGGAACATCATCACCATCATTAAGAACAACAACAGCTGCTGAAGTTAGAGAAGCAGTTGTAGGCTGCTCGGGCTCCTCTGTATTCCACAGGCTCACTGGTGGACGGCTCAGGTTCATTGGTAGATGGCTCAGGTTCATTGGTGAACGGCTCAGGTTCATTGGTAGATGGCTCAGGTTCATTGGTGGATGGCTCAGGTTCATTGGTGGATGACTCAGGTTCATTGGTGGATGATTCACATTCATTGGTGGATAACTCAGGCTCATTATCATAATTTTCCCCCTTCTTTTATTTTGCATTTAATTGAATAAGACAACCAATTTGGTTGATTTTGCCAACTTCCTTCTGTCATAAAGAAATAGCTTATAAGGCTCTAAATATGACCTTATGCCACAAAGAGCACTCCTGCTGCATCCTGCATTATAATCATTATCTTCTATCCACTGCAGCTGTTTCTCTATGACAAAGCAGAAGATAACAGAGGTGGAAAGCTATCATAAGACAGCTTGCTGTGATTCTTCTTCTGCACCTTCCACTTGCCCCTCAACAACAAGTTACAGCACATCTTGTGTGGAAAGATTCTTAGCATGGGACCGTAGTAGCTCCTCAAAATCCTCACTCTCAACTTCTTCAAATCCCACTTCCTTTTCCAGAGCCACACAACTTGCTTTGATTTTGGGGAGCTCTTCTGAAGGGTCAACTACTTTACTACGCTGAATAAAATCAGGAAGAAGTTAATGCCACACACCATGCAAGCATTCTTTTGTGACATCTTTCTTGAAATCACAATCTCAAATGGAAACTTAATAATAAAAAAAAATGCAATGTAGGTAATTGATGTAACGTATAACATTTACACTGTTTATGCTCCTATTCTACACCCTTACAACATACTACATAAGATAATAAATTACTAGATTTAAAAACAATGAATATTGGAAATGGCTGGTGATTTACCTAGTTTCATTACTCTATTTACATGGGTGCTGGTTACATTAAATTATATGTATATATATATTACAAGAGAGTTGTTATTTCTTAGGCATGTGCATTCTTCCCTTTAGTGAGCATCGGGCATTCAGCTCTTTTCGGAGCCGGATTTCTTCATGTGAAAGTGCAATACACTAAGATGTGTGCAAATCCAGATCTTAATGTGATGCACTATAACAAGAAGAAATCCGGATCTGAAAGAGTATACTGCCGGGTGCAGCCGCCTTCTTCCATATTCGGATGCTCACAAAAGGCAATTGCCTATTATTTACTATGTTATATATATATATATATATATATATATATATATATATATATATATATATGTGTGTGTGTGTGTGTATATATATATATATATATATATATATATATAAAATCTAATCTACTATTTAATATATATATATATATATATATATATATATATATATATATATATATATATAATATTATTATTTATTTTTTTAAATGCCTTAGAACAAAGTCCAGCCACAGTTGCCAATATAAAAAGATACAAATCCTTTATTGAAAAATATTCCTTAAAACCAAAGGAGGGAGCATCAGTATAATCAACACCCATGTCATATGCATTTCGACTCTCTGGAGGATATTTATCAAAGCCTTAACTATGCTGCATTTGCCGGCACCAATACGCTCGCCTAACATCGCCTAACATCGCGGCCATGGACCTGAATACGATCTCCAATTTATAAATAAATCCTGCAAAAAGCTGTGCACCAAGTACGGGGCGATGAGCATCGAACTGTTGTTAACTAGCAGTCATCAATCTCACGCCTATTTAGTTATACCCTGTCACTAAACACCGCCACTATACTAAAATGTTTAACCCCTACCCCGCCGCCACCTAAATAAATGTATTAACCCCTATCCCACCGCTCCCGGACCCCGCCGCCACCTAAATAAAGTTATTAACCCCTATCCCGCCGCTCCCCAACCCCGCCACCACCTAAATAAATGTATTAACCCCTATCCCGCCGTTCCCAAACCTCGCCGCCACTAAATAAATGTATTAACTCCTAAACCTCTGGCCTCCCACATCACTACCACTAACTAAACTTATTAACCCCTAAACCACCATCCCTCCTCATCGCCATAAACTAAATTAAGCTATTAACCCCTAAACCTAACAACCCGCTAACTTTAAATTAAAATTACCACATCCCTATTTTAAAATAAATTTAAACTTACCTGTAGAATTAAAATAAACTATTAATTAACCTACCCTAACTATTATACTACACTTAAATTAAACTACCAATTAAATTAACTAAATTACATATTAAAAAAAACCTAACCCTTCTCAAAATATTTAAATCTACTATTTAACCTTATTAAAAATTGCTAAATTACAACAAATAAAAAACACTAAATTACGGAGAACAAAAAACACATTATCAAAAATAAAAAAGAATTACACCTAATCTAATAGCCCTATCAAAATAAAAAAGACCCCCAAAATAAAAAAACCCTAGCATACACTAAACTACCAATGGCCGTTAAAAGGGTCTTTTGTGGGCATTGCCCCAAAGAAATCAGCTCTTTTACCTGTAAAAAAAAATACAAACACACCCCAACAGTAAAACCCACCACCCCCACAACCAACCCCCCAAAATAAAAACCCTATCTAAAATAACCTAAGCTCTCAATAGGATGAGAGCTGCTCAAATCCTATTGGTTGATTGGAACAGCCAATAGGATTTTAGCAGCTCTAATCCTATTTCAGCCAATAGGAATGCAAGGGACGCCAACTTGGATGATGTTACTTGCATTCAAGTTCCAGTTTATGGCGACGACCGTATTGAAGAGGAGCTCCGCGCTGGATGTCTTCAGGATGGACCCGCTCCACACCCGATGGATGAAGATAAGATGCCGTCTGGATGAAGACTTCGCTGGCTGGATGAAGATGGAAGAGGCCGCCCGGATGAAGACTTCTAGCCGGCTGGATGGATCCTTCAAGCAAAACTTCAAGAACTGTAAGTGTATCGTCGGGGGTTAGTGTTAGGTTTATTTAAGGGTTTTTTGGGTGGGTTTTATTTTTAGAGTAGGGTCTAGGCAGTAAAAGAGCTAAATGCCGAACTGTAAGTGTATCGTCGGGGGTTAGTGTTAGGTATATTTAAGGGTTTTTTGGGTGGGTTTTATTTTTAGAGTAGGGTCTAGGCAGTAAAAGAGCTAAATGCCCTTTTAAGGGCAATGCCAATACAAATGTCCTTTTTAGGGCAATGGGGAGCTTAGGCTATTTTATATAGGGTTTTTATTTGGGGGGTTGGTTGTGGGGTGGTGGGTTTTACTATTGGGGGGTGTTTGTATTTCTTTTTACAGGTAAAAGAGCTGCAATGCCCCACAAAAGACCCTTTTAAGGGCCACTGGTAGTTTAGTGTAGGCTAGGGTTTTTTTGGGGGGACTTTTTTATTTTGATAGGGCTATTAAAATAGGTGTAATGTGTTGTTGTTTTGCTCCATAATTTTGTGTTTTTTATTTTTTGTAATTTAGCAATTTTTAATAAGGTTAAATAGTAGATTTAAATAATTTGAGTAGGGTTGGGGGTTTTTAATATGTAATTTAGTTAATTTAATTGGTAGTTTAATTTAAGTGTAGTATAATAGTTAGGGTAGGTTAATTAATAGTTTAAAAATAGTTTATTTTAATTCTACAGGTAAGTTTAAATTTATTTTAAGATAGGGATGTGGTAATTTTAATTTAAAGTTAGCGGGTTGTTAGGTTTAGTGTAATAGCTTAATTTAGTTTATGGCGATGGGGAGCTGGCAGTTTAGGGGTTAATAGGTTTAATTAGTGATAGTGATGTCGGAGGCCAAATGTTTAGGGGTTAATACGTTTATTTAGGTGGCGGCGGGGTCCGGGTGCGGCGGGATAGGGGTTAATACATTTATTTAAGTGGCAGAGGGGTCCGGGAGCGGCGGGATAGGGATTAATAACATTATGTAGGTGTCGGCGATGTTGGGGCAGCAGATTAGGGGTATTTAGACTCGAGGCTTATGTTAGGGTGTTAGGTGTAAACGTAACTGGTTTTCTACCATAGAAATCAATGGGATATCTGGCAGCATCGAACATAAGCTTTCGCTGTTTTCAGACTCCCATTGATTCCTATGGCATCCGCGGCCTCCAGGGTGGCAGATTGAAAACCAGGTATGCTGGGCCGGAATAGCCGCGAGCGTACCTGTTAACTATTTGATAACTTTTAAAAATTGTCAAATAGTGCCGAATGTGTATTCGGAACATCTGTAATCACGTAAGCATCGATCTGTGTCGGAATGAGACCGGCGGATCGCATGTTACGAACTTACGTCACAGATTTCAAATTTTGCCGGTCTGTAAGCTTTGATAACTAGGTTGGATCAAGCTCGCAACAATTACGCTGCAGAATTCCAGCGTATATGCGGTTGACGGCTTGATAAATATCCCCCTCTGACTTTCTCAATGACATGTCTACACCTCACTAAGGGCTAGATTATGAGTGGCACGCTAACTGTTGCAACCGATATAGTTTATTTTGTACCCGCTTGTGCGCAAGTTAAACCGCTTGTACTACGAGTTGAAAGTAAATGCAAACGCATGAGCGCAAACACGATTTATGCTAGAATGATTACTGTGACTTGAAATCTCTGGTTAACTGTTAAGTGAGACAAAAATGTTGAACAAAACATCATAAATACATTTAACAGTACAGTTATTATAACACTGTGTAATAAAAATTATTGCTAAATAAAATTGAATTATAAAGTTGTAAGGGATCAAAGATATGAGGTTTCAGGTGTTAGATGAAAAAGCATGCAAAATGCTTTAACATAGAGATACATACATACACATGTCTAAATGCGTATATGCATGTATGTGTGTATGTGTATATGTGTTTATGTATATATAAATATATATATATATATATATATACTGTATATGTATGTATATATGTGTGTGTACATATGTATTTATTTGTGTATATATGTATTTACAGACATATATTCACATATAAACACATAAATACATATGTATACAAATATATAAGTGCATTGGAGCCCTTTGCAGTCAAGTAGCTGAAAACATGAAAAATCATATTTATGCAATATTCATATGTAATAAGGTGTTATAATGTGTGTATTTACTGTAAATATTGTACATTATACAGGTAAACCCCGCTCATACAGCGGGTTAGGGACCGGAGCACCGCTGCAAAGTTAAAACCGTCTTAAAGTGAAACAAGGCAAATTTAGCTTTCTTTTCACTTGCCAATGTGTTTAAAAACTTGGAAACATGTTTGAACTAACTTATATCAGGGGTGCAATAGCACTAGGTTTAGTTTAACACTAGCACAGCACAGTATTCAATTAGTATTCAATAAATACTGTACCTGTAAAATAGTGACAATTACTGTAGTAAAATTTGCCAGATTACAACACTAAGGGGCCCATTTATCAAGCTCCAAACGGAGCTTGTGGGCCCGTGTTTCTGGCGAGTCTGAAGACTCGCCAGAAACAGCAGTTATGAAGTAGCGGTCTAAAGACCGCTGCTCCATAACCCTGTTCGCCTGCTCTGATGAGGCGGACAGGAATCGCCGTAATTCAACCCGATCAAGTACGATCGGGTTGATTGACACCCCCCCTGCTGGATGCCGATTGGCCGCGAGAGAGTATTGGCCGCGAGAGAGTATTGCTCTCCGCATTCAGCGAGGTCTTGCGGACCTGATCCGCACTGTCGGATCAGGTCCGCAAGACCTTTGATAAATAGGCCGCTAAGACACAGATTGCACTGTAATGATGTAAACAGAGTGAACTAAGCATAACAAAATGGCGCAAGTCACTTTTCTCACAATCTCACGATTATCACAGCACTGTTTCAAAATCCTTGGAGGTTGAACTTCAGCTCCAAAAAGCGATGTATTAGCGAAGCGCTGTAAAGTGAGGTATACCTGTAACAATAAGCATATTGACAAACATTTCAATAGATAAAAATGTAGTTACATAATACTGATGTAATCTTTTTTGTATCAAAATAAAACCATTTTAGCAAGTTTCAAGTTGGTAAATTGTAAATCACCATAAAATGACCAATGTAGAGAGGGCCATTACTTATCAGGTATGTGATGTGCCCAACTCTTCCTCTAGGTTTACAGTGTAAAAGTGGCTTAAAGGTACAGTCTAGGCCAAAATAAACTTTCATGATTCAGATAGGGCATGTCATTTTAAACAGTTTTCCAACTTACTTTTATCACAAATTTTGCTTTGTTCTCTTGGTATTCTTAGTTGAAAGCTTAACCTAGGAGGTTCATATGCTAATTTCTTAGAGCTTGAAGGCCACCTCTTTTCAGTATGCATTTTAACAGTTTTTAACCACTAGAGGCTGTTAGTTCATGTGTTTTATATAGATAACACTGTGCTCATGCACGAGAAGTTATCTGGGAGCAGGCACTCATTGGCTAAACTGCAAGTCTGTCAAAAGAACTGAAATAAAGGGGCAGTTTGCAGAGGCTTAGATAAAAGATAATCACAGAGGTTAAAAGTATATTAATATAACTGTGTTGGTTATGCAAAACTGGGGATTGGGTAGTAAAGGGATTATCTATCTTTTAAAACAATAAAAATTCTGGTGTAGTCTGTCCCTTTAACTACCATAAACCCCAGTCAGTCTTGAATTATCTATAAAAAAGAGGGTGAGTGTCTCTTTTTTACAGTTAAGTAGAGTGACACAGTTAATATTGGTTTTGCACTTTTTTTTTTTTATATCTTTCTCTTTATTTCAAAATAAAAATATTTTAAACAAACAATCAAGTTACAGTTTATGCAATGGATACACATTACAGGTGAGGTTGAAATTTAAACAGGTATATCTAGTAGACTTTCCTTGGCTATAAGAGTTCAAAACGGGCGGTAGAAGTCCAGTTATATTAGAATTAGAGTGGAAAACAATCTTCTTATGCGTTGCAGGCTGTGGCATATTGATGGTTTCTGCATAAACAGTAAAGCAAACATACAACAACAAAACTAAACAACACAAAACAAAACAACCAGGGATTTATACATAACAATAGTTACATATTAACGATTGTGAATATCTCACCCCCCCTCCCCTCCTCGAGGACGGGCCTATTAGAAGGTTAAGGGGGAGACAGAAAAAAGAAAGAAGGAAGCAATCAAAGAGGTTCCATGTAACACTCCTATAATCTTGTTGTGATAAAGAATTTACTATGGTTTGGCAGAAATATACTGTTTCCAAAAGAACTTCATGTCATAGAAAAAATCTAACTGACCTATTTTAAAGTAGTGGAATCTCTCCAAGATTAATGTGTTTTCCACCTGGTCGAACCATTGATAAATGCTTGGAGCCTGAGGTTTTTTCCAAAATGTAGGGATAAGTCGTTTGGCAGCATTAATTAAAATTTGGTAGAGGTGTCTTCTAATTTTGCAGGGGATACCAAATATGGCGTTAAAAAGGATCATGTCTGGGGAAAGTTCTAGTTGAATACCTATTATGTTGCAAGCTATCAAATGTATTTGTGACCAGATGGATTTTATCACATCGCAGTCCCACCAAATGTGGTACATAGTGCCCCCTTGGCCACAGGCTCTCCAACATCCATCACTAGCGTTTTGGAACATATGTTTTAATTTACTGGGAGTTAAGTACAATCTGGTGATGATCTTTAAATTGGTCTCTAGCCCTGCTGCAGAATGGGCCAACTTAGCTGTGGCTTTAAACCATGAGGACCATTGCTTAGCCGAGATGTGTCTATTGAGCTCTTTTTCCCACTTAAGGGTATAGTTCGGCTTTACAGGATAATGTGACTTGAGAAGACTTTGGTACATTAAAGAGATTTTTTTTTTTGGAGGGGTTTGTGATGAACAAAGGGATTCGAAGACTGTAAGAGGTCTCAACATATCTTTATGTGATTTGTGGGATATCAGAAAATGTCTTACTTGGTTGTAGTATAGCCAAGAGTTAAATTGAATTAGGTCTCTCTCTAACAGTACTTCCCTGGAGGATATCTGACCTTGTGTCTGTAGTAGATATATGGGTAGTTGGCTTCTCAGAGAGGCTAGTTTAGAACTATTGGGTTGAAGTCTGGGCGCGTCTGCTGGAAACTCCCTATTTGGATGTAGAATTGATAGTGGAGAATAGTGTGAAGTGATGAGGTGAAATTTGTTTCTTATTAGTGTCCAATCTGACCATGTCTCCTTAAGAATCGTGTAGGCAGCTAGAGTGTCCATATGAGGCCTTTGGGGAGCCCAACAGATACTACCCAAATGAGAGACTCCTAGTAATTGTTGCTCCAGATTGACACATCTCTTATAAGAGTTTTCCCCTTGTCTACACCAATCAATCACCCTGTTCAATGATATTGCTAATTTGTATAGAAGAATGTTAGGGACCCCTAAGCCCCCTTCCTCCCTACGTGTATACATAGTGCTTTTCGCTATTCTTGGAGGTCTGCAGTGCCAAATATATGTGTCCACAATAGCCTGTAGTTTCCGGATGTATATAGTAGTACCAGGGATAGGTAGAGCCTGTAAAACATAAAGGGCCTTTGGCAATAGGGTAATTTTCGTTGCTGCAATTCTACCCAGCCATGAAATATTCTTTGGGAGCCAGGTAGAAGACAATTGTGTAAACTCTTCTAAAAGCCTCCCATAATTCAATTTACGCAAATCATCTGGTTTAGATGTGAGAAAAATCCCCAGATATTTTAGGGCATGGTTTTGAATTTTATAAGGGTTATGTTGATTAATTAATAAAAGGTCCTCGGCCAACATATTTATTGGGAGAATTTCTGATTTATTATAGTTAATTGAGAAATTCGAAACATCACCAAATGTTTTTAATTCATGTTGGACAGCTGTCAGGGATTGCCGTGGAGAGGACAGGGTCATTAGGATATCGTCCGCAAACATTGCCAATTTATAAGTTTCTCCTTCTAACGTGATACCATGAATATTTGGGTTGTTACGAATTCTTTCTGCTAGGGGTTCCAGGGATAACACGAACTATAAAGGGGATAAGGGACAGCCCTGACGGCTTCAAAAAAATTCTGACAGAGCCCCATTGACTCTAACTTGGGCTGAGGGATTGGAATAAAGAGCAAATATTTTGTTTATAAATGTATTGGGAAAGCCAAATTTTTGAAGAGTGGACCGGAGGAAAATCCAGTCCAATCTATCAAAAGCCTGCTCGGCATCAGTTGACAGAAGTGCGGAAGGGATATTTAAGTTTTTAGCATATTCCAAAAGGTGTAACACCTTGCACGTGTTATCCCTGGCTTCCCGAAATGGGACAAACCCCACTTGATCGTAATGAATTAAGTTTGGTAAAAATTTGCTAATTCTGTTTGCCAGAATTTTAGCATACAACTTCAGGTCCACATTCAACAAGGAAATGGGCCTAAAGTTTGCCCATTTGTAGGGGGCTTACCTGGTTTAAGAATTATTGAAACATGTGCCTGTAGCATGGTATCTGGGAACATATTAGAGTCTGAAATATAGTTAAAGAGGGTAAGAAGGTGAGGAGCTAGTTGGGCTTTAAAGGTTTTATAATATCTATTTGAAAACCCGTCTGGGCCAGGAACTTTCTCTGGCTTCAGGTCCGATATAGCGTCCAAGATCTCTTTGCTAGTTATTGGGGCATCTAATAATTCCTTCTTGTTAGGTTTTAGTTCAGGAAGTGTAATGTTGCTAAGATATCTATCACATAGGGGCCTAGTTATCAAGCCGTCAACCTCAAATACGCTGGAATTCCGCAGCGTATTTGTGGCGAGGCTGATTCGCCTTAGTTATCAAAGGCTAGATACCGGCAAAAGTAAAATTTAGTGACGTAAGCTTTGATCCGCTAGACTCAGTCCGACACAGATCGATTCTTACGTAACTCCAGATGTTCCGCACAAAAGTGCGGCACAATCTGACTACTTTTGCTAGTTATCAAAAAACTAGCAGGCACTTTTACGGCCCAGCGTACCTGGTTTTCAATCCGCTGCCCTCGAGGCGGCGGATCCCATAGGAATCAATGGGAGTCTGACCATAGCGAAAGTTCATGTTCGCTGCTGACAGACATCCCATTGATTGCTATGGAAGATGTCTGCACCTAACACCCTAACATGTACCCTGAGTCTAAACACCCCTAATCTGCCCCCCTAAACCGCCGCAACTAAATAAATGTATTACCCCCTAAACCGCCGCTCCCGGAGCCCCCCGCAAGCTATAATAAACATGTTAACCCCTAAACCGCCGCTCCCTGACCCCGCCGCAACTATAATATATGTATTAACCCCTAAACCGCCGCTCCCGGAGCCCACCGCAAGCTATAATAAACATGTTAACCCCTAAACCGACGCTCCCTGACACCGTTGCAACTATAATATATGTATTAACCCCTAAACCGCCGCTCCCGGACCCCGCCGCAACCTATATTAAATTTATTAACCCTTATCCTGCCCCCCTACACCTCCGCCACTGTAATAAATTTATTAACCCCTAAACCTAAGTCTAACACTAACCCTAACACCCCCCCTAACTTAAATATTAATTAAATAAATCTAAATAATATTTCTATTATGAACTAAATTAATCCTATTTAAAACTAAATACTTACCTTTAAAATAAACCCTAATATAGCTACAATATAAATAATAATTATATTGTAGCTATCTTAGGATTTATTTTTATTTTACAGGTAACTTTCAATTTATTTTAACTAGGTACACTAGCTATTAAATAGTTATTAACTATTTAATAGCTTACCTAGCTAAAATAAAGAGAAATTTACCTGTAAAATAAAAACTAACCTAAGTTACAATTACACCTAACACTACACTATACTTGAATAAATTATTCCTATTTAAAACTAAATACTTACCTGTAAAATAAACCCTAAGATAGCTACAATATAATTAATAATTACATTGTAGCTATTTTAGGATTTATATTTATTTTACAGGTAACTTGGTATTTATTTTAGATAGTTAGAATAGTTATTAAATAGTTATTAACTATTTAATAACTACCTAGCTAAAAGAAATACAAAATTACCTGTAAAATAAATCCTAACCTAAGTTACAATTAAACCTAACACTACACTATCATTACATTAATTAAATAAATTAACTACAAATAACTACAATTAAATACAATTACATAAACTAACTAAAGTACAAAAAATAAAAAAAGCTAAGTTACAAAAAATAAAAAAAATAAGTTACAAACATTTAAAAAATATTACAACAATTTTAAGCTACTTACACCTAATCTAAGCCCCCTAATAAAATAACAAAGCCCCCCAAAATAAAAAAATGCCCTACCCTATTCTAAATTTAAAAAGTTCAAAGCTCTTTTACCTTACTAGCCATTAAAAGGGCCTTTCGTGGGGCATGCCCCAAAAAATTCAGCTCTTTTGCCTGTAAAAGAAAAATACAACCCCCCCAACATTAAAACCCACCACCCACATACCCCTAATCTAACCCAAACCCCCTTAAAAAAAACTAACACTACCCCCCTGAAGATCATCCTACCTTGAGTCATCTTCACTAAGCCGAGCAGCGATGGAACCGAAGAGGAGATCCGGAGCGGCAGAAGTTATCCTCCAAGGGGCGCTGAAGAAATCTTCCATCTGATGAAGTGATCCTCCAAGCGGGGCTGAAGAAGTCTTCCATCCGATGAAGTGATCCTCCAAGCGGCACTGAAGAAGTCTTCGATCCGGGCAATGTCATCTTCAAAGCGGGGTCTTCAATCTTCTTCTTCAGGATCCATCTTCATTCCGCCGACGCGGAACATCATTCTTTCCCGACGGACTACCGACGAATGAAGGCTCCTTTAAGGGACGTCATCCAAGATGGCGTCCCTTCAATTCCGATTGGTTGATAGGATTCTATCAGCCAATCGGAATTAAGGTAGGAAAAATCTGATTGGCTGATTGAATCAGCCAATCAGATTGAAGTTCAATCCGATTGGCTGATCCAATCAGTCAATCAGATTGAGCTCGCATTCTATTGGCTGTTCCGATCAGCCAATAGAATGCAAACTCAATCTGATTGGCTGATTGGATCAGCCAATCGGATTGAACTTCAATCTGATTGGCTGATTCAATCAGCCAATCAGATTTTTCCTACCTTAATTCCGATTGGCTGATAGAATCCTATCAGCCAATCGGAATTGAAGGGACGCCATCTTGGATGACGTCCCTTAAAGGAGCCTTCATTCGTCGATAGTCCATCGCGAAAGAAGGATGTTCGTCGGCGGAATGAAGATAGATCCTGAAGAAGAAGATTGAAGACCCCGCTTGGAAGATGACATCGCCCGGATCGAAGACTTCTTCAGCGCCTCTTGGAGGATCACTTCATCGGATGGAAGATTTCTTCAGTGCCGCTTGGAGGATCACTTCATCGGATGGAAGATTTCTTCAGCGCCCCTTGGAGGATAACTTCTGCCGCTCCGGATCTCCTCTTCGGTTCCATCGCTGCTCGGCTGAGTGAAGACGACTCAAGGTAGGATGATCTTCAGGGGGGTAGTGTTAGTTTTTTTTAAGGGGGTTTGGGTTAGATTAGGGGTATATGGGTGGTGGGTTTTAATGTTGAGGGGGGGTTGTATTTTTCTTTTACAGGCAAAAGAGCTGATTTTTTTGGGGCATGCCCCACGAAAGGCCCTTTTAAGGGCTGGTAAGGTAAAAGAGCTTTGAACTTTTTTAATTTAGAATAGGGTAGGGCATTTTTTTTATTTTGGGGGGCTTTGTTATTTTATTAGGGGGCTTAGATTAGGTGTAAGTAGCTTAAAATTGTTGTAATATTTTTTAAATGTTTGTAACTTATTTTTTTTATTTTTTGTAACTTAGCTTTTTTTATTTTTTGTACTTTAGTTAGTTTATGTAATTGTATTTAATTGTAGTTATTTGTAGTTAATTTATTTAATTAATGTAATGATAGTGTAGTGTTAGGTTTAATTGTAACTTAGGTTAGGATTTATTTTACAGGTAATTTTGTATTTCTTTCAGCTAGGTAGTTATTAAATAGTTAATAACTATTTAATAACTATTATAACTAGCTAAAATAAATACAAAGTTACCTGTAAAATAAATATAAATCCTAAGATAGCTACAATGTAATTATTAATTACATTGTAGCTATCTTACGCCTAGATTTAGAGTTCTGCGGCCAAAGAGGTGCGTTAGCTACACGTGCTTTTTTCTGGCCGCACCTTTTAAATACCGCTGGTATTTAGAGTTGACAGAATGGCTGGGTTTTCAGTGCGTTAGGCTCCAAAAAGGGAGCGTAGAGCATAATTTAACGCCACTGCAACTCTCGATACCAGCGGTGCTTACGGACGTGGCCAGCTTCAAAAACGTGCTCGTGCACGATTCCCCCATAGAAAACAATGGGGCTGTTTGAGCTGAAAAAAAAATCTAACACCTGCAAAAAAGCCGCGTTCAGCTCCTAACGCAGCCCCATTGTTTACTATGGGGAAACACTTAGTACGTCTGCACCTAACACCCTAACATGTACCCCGAGTCTACACACCCCTAGCCTTTACACTTATTAACCTCTAATCTGCTGCCCCCGCTATCGCTGACACCTGCATATTTTTTTTAACCCCTAATCTGCCGCTCCGTAAACCGCCGCTACTTACATTATCCCTATGTACCCCTAATCTGCTGCCCCTAACACCGCCGACCCCTATATTATATTAATTAACCCCTAATCTGCCCCCCACAACGTCGCCTCCACCTGCCTACACTTATTAACCCCTAATCTGCCGACCGGACCGAGCCGCTATTATAATAAAGTTATTAACCCCTAATCCGCCTCACTCCCGCCTCAATAACCCTATAATAAATAGTATTAACCCCTAATCTGCCCTCCCTAACATCGCAGACACCTAACTTCAAACATTAACCCCTAATCTGCCGACTGGAGCTCACCGCTATTCTAATAAATGTATTAACCCCTAAAGCTAATTCTAACCCTAACCCTAACACCCCCCTAAGTTAAATATAATTTTTATCTAACGAAATATATTAACTATTATTAAATAACTTATTCCTATTTAAAGCTAAATACTTACCTGTAAAATAAACCCTAATATAGCTACAATATAAATTATAATTATATTGTAGCTATTTTAGGATTAATATTTATTTTAAAGGCAACTTTGTAATTATATTAACCAGGTACAATAGCTATTAAATAGTTAATAACTATTTAATAGTTACCTAGTTAAAATAATTACAAAATTACCTGTAAAATAAATCCTAACCTAAGTTACAATTAAACCTAACACTACACTATCAATAAATAAATTAAATAAACTACCTACAATTATCTACAATTAAACCTAACACTACACTATCAATAAATTATTTAAATACAATACCTACAAATAACTACAATTAAATAAACTAACTAAAGTACAAAAAATAAAAAAGAACTGTTACAAAAAATAAAAAAATATTTCCAAACATTAGAAAAATATTACAACAATTTTATACTAATTACACCTACTCTAATCCCCCTAATAAAATAACAAAGCCCACCAAAATAAAAAAATGCCCTACCCTATTCTAAATTAAAAAAGTTCAAAGCTCTTTTACCTTACCAGCCCTGAACAGGGCCCTTTGCGGGTCATGCCCCAAAGAATTCAGCTCTTTTGCCTGTAAAAAAAACACATATAATACCCCCCCCCAACATTACAACCCACCACCCACATACCCCCAATCTAACCCAAACCCCCCTTAAATAAACCGAACTCTAAGCCCCTGAAGATCTTCCTACCTTATCTTCACCATACCAGGTTCACCGATCCGTCCTCAGAAGTCTTGATCCAAGCCTCGGAAGTGTTGATCCAAGCCCAAGCGGGGGGCTGAAGAGTGACGTCCATCCTCGGGCTGAAGTCTGGATCCAAGCGGCGGCTGAAGAACTCCATCATCGGGCTGAAGTCGGAAGTCCATCATCGGGATGAAGTCTTCTATCAAGCCGCATCTTCAATCTTCTTTCTTCTGGAGCGGAGCGGAGCCATCTTCTTTCCAACCGACGCGGATCCAACCTCTTCAACCGACGCCTACTCGCCGAATGACGGTTCCTTTAAATGACGTCATCCAAGATGGCGTCCCTCGAATTCCGATTGTCTGATAGGATTCTATCAGCCAATCGGAATTAAGGTAGGAATATTCTGATTGGCTGATGGAATCAGCCAATCAGAATCAAGTTCAATCCGATTGGCTGATCCAATCAGCCAATCAGATTGAGCTCGCATTCTATTGGCTGATCGGAACAGCCAATAGAATGCGAGCTCAATCTGATTGGCTGATTGGATCAGATTGAACTTGATTCATTTAAAGGAACCGTCATTCGGCGAGTAGGCGTCGGTTGAAGAGGTTGGATCCGCGTCGGTTGGAAAGAAGATGGCTCCGCTCCGCTCCAGAAGAAAGAAGATTGAAGATGCGGCTTGATAGAAGACTTCATCCCGATGATGGACTTCCGACTTCAGCCCGATGATGGAGTTCTTCAGCCGCCGCTTGGATCCAGACTTCAGCCCGAGGATGGACGTTACTCTTCAGCCCCCCGCTTGGGCTTGGATCAACACTTCCGAGGCTTGGATCAAGACTTCCGAAGATGGATCGGTGAACCTGGTATGGTGAAGATAAGGTAGGAAGATCTTCAGGGGCTTAGTGTTAGGTTTATTTAAAGGGTGTTTGGGATAGATTAGGGGTATGTGGGTGGTGGGTTGTAATGTTGGGGGGGGTATTGTATGTGTTTTTTTTACAGGCAAAATAGCTGAATTCTTTGGGGCATGCCCCGCAAAGGGCCCTGTTCAGGGCTGGTAAGGTAAAAGAGCTTTGAACTTTTTTAATTTAGAATAGGGTAGGGCATTTTTTTATTTTGGGGGGCTTTGTTATTTTATTAGCGGGCTTAGAGTAGGTGTAATAATTTTAAAATTGTTGTAATATTTTTCTAATGTTTGTAAATATTTTTTTATTTTTTGTAACTTAGTTCTTTTTTATTTTTTGTACTTTAGTTAGTTTATTTAATTGTATTTATTTGTAGATATTGTATTTAATTAATTTATTGATAGTGTAGTGTTAGGTTTAATTGTAGATAATTGTAGGTATTTTATTTAATTAATTTATTGATCGTGTAGTGTTAGGTTTAATTGTAACTTAGGTTAGCATTTATTTTACAGTTAATTTTGTAATTATTTTAACTATTTTAGCTATTAAATAGTTCTTAACTATTTAATAGCTATTGTACCTGGTTAAAATAAATACAAAGTTACCTGTAAAATAAATATAAATCCTAAAATAGCTATAATATAATTATAATTTATATTGTAGCTATATTAGGGTTTATTTTACAGGTAAGTATTTAACTTTAAATAGGAATAATTTATTTAATAAGAGTTAATTTATTTAGTTAGATTTAAATTATATTTAACTTAGGGGGGTGTTAGTGTTAGGGTTAGACTTAGCTTTAGGGGTTAATCCATTTATTACAGTAGCGGCGAGATTCGGTCGGCAGATTAGGGGTTAATAATTGAAGTTAGGTGTCGGCGATGTTAGGGAGGGCAGATTAGGGGTTAATACTATTTATTATAGGGTTATTGAGGCGGGAGTGAGGCGGATTAGGGGTTAATAACTTTATTATAGTAGCGGTGCGGTCCGCTCAGCAGATTAGGGGTTAATAAGTGTAGGCAGGTGGAGGTGACGTTGAGGGGAGCAGATTAGGGGTTAATAAATATAATATAGGGGTCGGCGGTGTTAGGGGCAGCAGATTAGGGGTACATAAGGATAACGTAGGTGGCGGCGCTTTGCGGTCGGCAGATTAGGGGTTAATTATTGTAGGTAGCTGGCGGCGACGTTGTGGGGGGCAGGTTAGGGGTTAATAAATATAATATAGGGGTCGGCGTTGTTAGGGGCAGCAGATTAGGGGTACATAAGTATAACGTAGGTGGCGGTCGGCAGATTAGGGGTTAAAAAATTTTAATCGAGTGGCGGCGATGTGGGGGGACCTCGGTTTAGGGGTACATAGGTAGTTTATGGGTGTTAGTGTACTTTAGAGCACAGTAGTTAAGAGCTTTATAAACCGGCGTTAGCCCAGAAAGCTCTTAACTACTGACTTTTTTCTGCGGCTGGAGTTTTGTTGTTAGATTTCTAACGCTCACTTCAGCCACGACTCTAAATACCAGCGTTAGAAAGATCTCATTGAAAAGATAGGATACGCAAATGGCATAGGGGGATCTGCGGTATGGAAAAGTCGCGGCTGGAAAGTGAGCGTTAGACCCTTTCCTGACTGACTCTAAATACCGGCGGTAGCCCAAAACCAGCGTTAGGAGCCTCTAACGCTGGTTTTCACGGCTACCGCCCAACTCTAAATCTAGGCCTTAGGGTTTATTTTACAGGTATTTAGTTTTAAATAGGATTAATTTATTAAAGTATAGTGTAGTGTTAGGTGTAATTGTAACTTAGGTTAGTTTTTATTTTACAGGTTAATTTCTCTTTATTTTAGCTAGGTAAGCTATTAAATAGTTAATAACTATTTAATAGCTATTGTACCTAGTTAAAATAAATTGAAAGTTACCTGTAAAATAAAAATAAATCCTAACATAGCTACAATATAATTATTATTTATATTGTAGCTATATTAGGGTTTATTTTAAAGGTAAGTATTTAGTTCATAATAGAAATATTATTTAGATTTATTTAATTAATATTTAAGTTAGGGGGTGTTAGGGTTAGTGTTAGACTTAGGTTTAGGGGTTAATAATTTTATTACAGTGGCGGCGGTGTAGTGGGGGGCAGGATAGGGGTTAATAAATGTATTATAGGTGGCGACGGTGTAGGGGGGGCAGGATAGGAGTTAATAAATTTAATATAGGTTGCGGCGGGGTCCGGGAGCGGCGGTTTAGGGGTTAATACATATATTATAGTTGCGGCGGGGTCAGGGAGCGGCGGTTTAGGGGTTAAACTATTTAGTTGCGGCGAGGTGCGGGATGAGCAGGATAGGGGTTAATAACTTTATTATAGAGGGCGACGGTATAGGGGGGGCAGGATAGGGGTTACTAGGTATAATGTAGGTTGCGGCGGTGTCCGGGGGCGGCGGTTTAGGGGTTAATATATTTATAAGAGTTGCGGCGGGGTCTAGGAGCGGCGGTTTAGTGGTTACTAACTTTATTTAGTTGCGGGGGGCTCCGGGGGCACCGGTATAGGGGGTAGAACAGTGTAGTTTAGTGTGGGTGCTTAGTGACAGGCTAGCATGAAAGCTGTAAAAAAGCCGAAGAGCAGCGAGATCGGATGAGTGATAACTCTCACAGTCCGCTGCTCATCGCCCCGTACTTGGTGCGTGGCTTTTTGACAGCTTTTTTGATAACTTAGGCGAATTTTTGCAGGTCCGCGGCGGCGATGTGAGGCGAGCTTAGGCGGGCGTATTGGGCCGGCGAAGGCAGGAAAAGTAGACACGTTGATAACTACCCCCCATAGAATCTTATGTGAATCTAAGGGTCTATTTGGAAACAAATTATAAAGCTTGTGGTAGAATGATTTAAAAACTGTGCCTATGGTTTTTGTATCTTCAATTACCTTACCTTGCTGTGAAGTGAGAGAGGAATATATGAATGAAGTGATTGTTTTTTTCAGTGCTCTAGCCAGGAGTTTCCCAGATGTATTCCCCTCCCCATAGTATTTTTGCTTTATAAACATTTGTTGTCTTTGGGACTCTATTTGTAAATATTGAGTGAGATTATTTTGCTTATCATTTAGGGTGGCAAGAAGCGTTTGGTCTTTCGGGTTTAATTTAAAAAGGTAATCTGCCTCTGTGACTTCTTGTGCTAACCTAGAGTATGTTGCTAAGGATTGTTTTTTCTTGAACGCTTTAATCTTAATAAAATCGCCCCCTTATAAAAGCCTTATGGGCTTTCCAAACCATAGCTATATTGGAGTCTGGAAGGTTATTAAGGGAAAAGTAAAGATCCAGTTGTTTATGAAGTTTCTCCAAGATCTGTGGGTCAGAAAGTAAAGCATCATCTAACCTCCAGGAGAAGGGTTTTATCGGGATAGATGGCCATTTCAGTATACACTCCACCAGAGAGTGATCTGACCAAGAGGTGTGTTTTATATGGATATCTTTAATTAATGAGAGGGCAATGTGATCTACCAGTATGTAGTCAATTCTAGAGTGGCTTTTTTGTGGGTGTGAAAAGAAGGTGTAGTCCCTCACCTGCGGGTGTACATACCTCCATGCATCATGGAGGGTCAGAGATTTAATATTCTTCCAAATGGAGTGGAAAAATTTTCGGTTAAACCTAGTGTTAGGGTTTGAGCAGTCTAATTCAGGGTCTAAGGGAGTATTTAAATCTCCAGCAACTACAAGCGGGCCTTTCTGGAGGTCAGATATCTTAATGGAAATAGGGGAAAGAAATGTATCTTGGTCAGTGTTAGGGGCATAAAGGTTTACTATGGTGATCGGTTTACCAAACAGCAGGCCTGTTATACCTAGGTACCAGCCTTCTTTATCTTTATCCACCCGTTGGAGCTTGAATGAAATAGACTTATGTAGCAATATACAAACTCCATTTGTTTTTTTAGTGGGGCAAGTACTATGGTAGTGTTGAGGGTAGTGTGGAGAAAAGTACTTGGGGATTGTGTTGCCTTTAAAATGAGTCTCCTGCAATAGTAATATATGCCCCCCTCTTTTACATAAATCTCGTATGGTTAGGGCTCTCTTGCTTGGGCTATTAAGCCCCTTCACATTTTGTGTGATAATTTGAATAGTCTGCGCTTTTATAGACAACTTAGCCATATTATCTCACTAAGTAAATAACATAAACATACAGAACTTCCTTTGACAAACAAATACTTCCAGCTTTTGTTAAGCTTCCCTGGACACATAAAATGAACATTGTTAAATAACTGTAACACCAAAGCATAGAAAAATATTAATAATACACAACAGGTGTAAAACAAATGGTAGAGGATAAAAATCCTCTGAGATAGGAGATAATCCCCTAATGGGCATGAACATGTTTATTAAAGGTATGTAACACCATTGAGGTAAAGTTTTATGAATAAGAAAAGTAACCCTTTTATGATATGTGAAAGGTCTAGGAGAGACTACAGTAAACAGTTACGTTCCAATAATGCTAAGACATATATTCCTACCACCTAAGAGCATACTATAATACAATTGAAACATGAAAAAATATTATTGACATAATATAAGATGTTAAAACACAGCACATCACGTATACTATATTAGAATATATTATCGTACCCACCCCCCCAATAACAGAGACTTCCCTTAGTACAAAGCCCCATATACAAGATGACCATAATACTATTGGGCGTCGTAAAGTTCTACATCAGAGCTCCCAATAGAGCCAAGACTTTCAGCAAAATAGTTACCATCCTAGGGCTATCAGCCCATCGAGTCAGATGTCATAGATCCAGGTTTGGTTTTACGGGGTTTTCTTGAGGAGGCCTCTTGCCATTCCTCCCTCTGCGGGAGTGGTAGTGGTTGTGGAATTTCTGTAGCAGCAGGACGGTTGATATTATCCTGCGGGGGTGGTGGATTTATTTCCAGGACCTTACAGACCTGACCAATGTCTTCCTGCGAATGGCACAGTAGTTTCTTGCCTTTCCAGGTAATCTGAAGGTGGAATGGGTGACCCCATCGATATGGGATGTTGAGTTGCCTCAGTTTGGTTGTTAAAGGCCTGAGTTCCCTTCTTTTTAATAGAGTCCTGTGTGTCAGGTCTTCAAATACCTGTATGGAGGTTGACCTGAACGTTATAGGATGCTTCTGCCTTGCTCTGTTCATGATCTCTTCCTTGATGGAGTAGGCAGTGATTTTGACGATAACGTCTCTGGGAGGTTGATCTCCTAATGGTTTACTTCTCAGGGCTCTGTGGAAGCGATCTAGCGCTATTATGGCATCATCTCCTGTATCCATTAGAAATGAGAAAAGACCTTCGATAAAATCCTCAAGATCTGCTAGAGCTACAGTTTCAGGAATACCCCGGATTTTCACGTTACCTCTGCGGCTCCTATTTTCCAGATCATCGATCTTATTTTCCATTTGAGCCATGCTGGTATTTTGCTGGACTATTTTAGCCCTAAGAAATGTAATGTTAGAGTTAGTGAGATCAGAATGGCCCTCTAGTTTCTCCACCCTCTGGCCAATTTCTGAAATTTCTTTTTTAATGTCCGCAATTTCTTCTCTAATACATTGCTTGACCTGACCAACCAGGGAAGAAAAATCTTTTTTGGACGGTAGAGAATCCAGCAAAGCTTTGGGGATAGTGATAGCAGACTCTAAATTCTCCGGCTCAGATTCTGAAGAAGATGAGGGAGATCTGGGGTGTGTGTTTGATAGTTTAGATACAACAGAAGTCGAAGTTTCCATGGATTTAAAAAAATTGTTCACTGAGAGGGTTTGACCTTGTTTTTTGGTGGACTTCTCAGGTTTGCCTCCTTTCTTTGGCGACATAATTGGCACTCGAGGGTATTATAATGTGTAAAATAAATCCAATAGTGTTCAATTCTCCCAGTGGTTACTAATCAATGCAGTAGTGGTTATAAGGAGAGAGGAGACAGCTACTGTATAAAAGGCTGTAAAATAGGCTGTAAAATAACGACTATAGTGTCCCCTAGTTATGTGCTAACATTGGAAATCAGTCTCTGTCATCGGTGTCTTTGTCACTGAAGAAATGTAGATATCATGGTATATCATGGCCAGATCATGTAATGCAGACCAGGAGTATCATCAGAACTGACCAGCAGAGAGCCGAGCGTGTATTAAGGGCTCATGAGAGATAAAAATGGCGTCTGACCCATATGTCTTAATTAACTCCGATAGTTTTACTCATAAGGCCCCTCATTTTCTCTGCTTCAGATACACACATTATTGAGGTGCATGTGGCCTAATTCAGCTTTTTAGGGTACATGGGTGGTGTAAATATGTCGCCGTTGGCGGTTGTAAGAATTTTACCTTAAGAGCTCCTGCTCAGATTACACCAATCTTTTATCCCTCTTTCTTGCGAGCTGGGCTGACCTCTTTGGTGGTTATCTGTGCTCCGGGTTATGCAATTTACAGGCACCGGGTAGATGTAATTGTGCAGACGGGTCTTTTGCAGGCCGGAGCCCACGTGGTTCTCCTTGCCGAGAAAAACACTCACAAGCCAAAGTCGCGTAGAAATTGAGCAAAAGAAACCGGGTAATACACCTCTGCTTGCTTACTTCTGATTTGTAGGCATTTTTAGAATACTTTTCTGCGCTGTTAGGGTGTTAATATAACTATTTAGCCCTGAAGGGAGCTAGGAGCTCACAGAAGTGCAGCCATCTCCGTTGAGCACTGGCTCCGCCCCCCTTTGCACTTGTTTTTACAAGACATTTTGTTAGTAGTTTTATTTTACAGGTCCAGTATTATTATTGTCATTATATTCTTGTGGAGATTTAATACTACAGTTAAAGGGAAAGTCTACTTGATTTTTTTATTAAAGATAGATAACACCCTTATTACCCATTCCTCAGCTTTGCACTACTAACATTGTTATATTAATATACTTTATAACCTCTAAACCTCTAAATATCTGTGTACCATATAGATAAGATTGTGCTCACTCCTGTGGAGTTATGCAGAAACCAGCACTAATTGGCTAAAAGTATGTATAAATCACTGAGATAGGGGGCCAGTCACTTAGATAAGGGCCTCTAGTTATTAAGGTCTGGCGGACCTGATTCGACACTGCGGATCAGGTCCGCCAGACCTCGCTGAATACGGCGAGCAATACGCTCGCCGTATTCAGCATTGCACCACCAGCTCACAAGAGCTGCTGGTGCAACGCCGCCCCCTGCAGACTCGCGGCCAATGGGCCACCAGCAGGGGGGTGTCAATCAACCCGATTGTACTCGATTGGGTTGATTTCCGGCGATGTCTGTCCGCCTGCTCAGAGCAGGCGGACAGGTTATGGAGCAGCGGTCTTTGTGACCGCTGCTTCATAACGGCTGTTTCTGGCGAGTCTGAAGACTCGCCAGAAACAGAGGCCATCAAGCTCCTTACGGAGCTTGATAACTAGAGGCCAAGGTAATCACAGAGGTAAAAAGTGTATTAATATAACAGTATTGGTTATGCTGCAACACTCGTTTTGATGTTTCATCAGGAATAAAGTTAGACCCCTAGATGGTTCATTACAAGGTGATTACTGTCTCTTTAAGGATGTGTTTGTGGTTTTAGTTTGTGTGTGGTGTGCGTGGGACAATATTCTGTATATTTCAAATGGTACGCTTGCTGTATTGAATTGTATTCAATAAAACTGAAATAATTTATTGTAAAGTGAGAGTTGTATGTAAAACTGAAGTACAGTAAATACCAAAAACCATTCTAGAGAACTTATAGGTAACATAATTTGAATTTGAATTAGGAAAAGGGTCACAATATTACAGCTGTGGTAACAGACACAGATATATTAATGATCACAAAGTGAAAACTGTAACCTACCACCCAGACACTGCCAAGAAAAGGATGTTCCTCAAAACTCAATGCTCAGATGAGAAGCCATTTATGTATTGTACATGTGAGTTTCTCCCCTGATGAGGGAATTTAGCATCTAACAATGGAGATAAGGCATGCATTGGTATTTACTGGAGATTGATATAGCAAAACTTATCCTGTGGAATCAATGCTAAATAAATTGTGAAATTAGGCCTGGAGATGATATTGGAGACATAGAATGTAATAGTAAGTTGTTGTTGTTTAAACATGTAGATTAACCCTTTATTACCCATTCCCCAGTTTTGCATAACCAACACAGTTATAATAATATACTTTTTACCTCTGTGATTACCTTGTATCTAAGCCTCTGCAAACTGCCCACTTATTTCAGTTCTTTTGACAGACTTGCATTTTTAGCCAATCAGTGCTGACTCCTAGGACCTTCACGTGCCTGAGCTCAATGTTATCTATGTGAAACACACAGGCTTATGGCCTGACTTATGACCTACTCAATGCAGGGATTTGTCACCCGTTACTACCACACACAATTCTTTCTATGACACTAAATTACTTTTCTCCAGGCTTCACCATGCTGTATTTTTCCTACTTAAATAAAATATTTTGACTTTTTACATTTAATTGTACACTTGTTTAAAAGAGTTTTAAAAACCTTTACTTATTTGCTCTTATGTATTCTGCTAGAATGCTCTTCCATGTTTGTACTACTCCCTCTATAAAGTATTCCCTCAGCATTCCACTACTAGCTTTAGTGAATGCCCTCTTGTTCTAGTCTTTACTATTTCATTGTATGTGTTGTTTCATCTTTCTCTCCCACAAGCTATGCATTTTTATGTGACTTATGGCCTGATGATCTAAAGCTCTCCATTTGATGATATTAAGCAGCCAGTCAGGTTGCTTGTCCCAGGACTTGCAAGGGAGTGTGCATCTGGCATGTCCCACAGTCATGTTATTTTCCTATTCAGTTTAACTAAGTTCTATGAAATCACAGCAAAGGCTTTGAGTGCTGTTTAGCTACACATGGAAATAAATGTGAAGGAGAGACACATACATTACAATTTAATGGTCAAAAAAAAATAAAAAAGATTTTGTGTGATTTCCCTCCATGCCTGCATGCATTTAATCTCCGGCCCTTCTCTCTCCTGATACTTCTTATGTCTTAATGTGACACAATACTGACCATTAATTGCAGCAACTCAGGCCCAGCTGTCTGTTCCTTTTTACTCCTCTCAGAGTTTACACAGGGTCACCACAGAGTTAAACAATATGGCCTGGCCGAGCTCCGCTTGACTCAGTACAGAACCTGCTGAAGTAAATAAACATGCGGCCGGAGCCCAGACAATGGAACTCACGGAGAATTAATAAACTGTGTGTCTCGCGCTCAGCCGGGTGAGACTGAATTTGGCATCAAGCCCTGGCTCATCGCCACAAACAATTATTAGTAGTCCGAGCCAAGAGCAACTTGGCACAAGGAGCCCACAGCTGTAAGAGAGGTGACTGTGCAGCACAAAACTGACAATAGCAGTGTGTATACAGGATATACAGCATGGTGCACTGGCCTGATGCTACATTGTGATTTTATTATTTTATTTTCATATATGTACAAGTAAATTAAACTGCCATTCTCTTACAATCTAAAAATCTGTAGGTGTGCTGGGAAATTAAGAGACTTCACAGCCTTTCTTAATGAAATGAGAAATTAGTCTTTATGAAAAGCAGGTGTAAAAACAAAAAATATTTTTTTAATTATAAAAAAAACAAATAGAGGATAAATCACTTACGGCTAGATTATGAGTTTTGCATTAGGCTTAAAAAGCAGCGTTGGCCGCTCCTAACGCTGCTTTTTAATGCCTGCTGGTATTACGAGTCTTGCAGGTACAGGTGTACCGCTCACTTTTTTGGCCAGACTTGGAAATACCGCAAATCCATTTACGTAAATTGCATATCCTATTTTTTCAATGGGACTTGCATATCGCCAGTATTACGAGTCTGACAAAAAGTGAGCGGTAGACCCTCTCCTGTCAAGACTGGTACCGCATTTTAAAGCCAGTAGTTAAGAGTTTTATGGTACAACGCCGTAGCATAAAACTCTTAACTAAAGTGCTAAAAAGTACACTAACACCCATAAACTACATGTTAACCCTTAACCGAGGCCCTCCCGCATCGCAAACACTAAAATTAAATTTTTAACCCCTAATCTGCCGAACCGGACATCGCCGCCACTATAATAAATATATTAACCCCTAAACTGCCACACTCCCGCCTCGCAAACATAAGTTAAATATTATTAACCCCTAATCTGCCGTCCCTAACATCGCCGACACCTACCTACATATATTAACCCCTAATCTAAAGTTATTAACACCTAAATCTAAGTCTAACCCTAACCTCCCCTAACTTAAATATAATTACTATAAATCTAAATAAAATTCCTATCATTAACTAAATTATTCCTATTTAAAACTAAATACTTACCTATAAAATAAACCCTAAGCTAGCTACAATATAACTAATAGTTACATTGTATCTATCTTAGGTTTTATTTTTATTTTACAGGCAAGTTTGTATTTATTTTAACTAGGTAGAATAGTTATTAAATAGTTATTAACTATTTAATAACTACCTAGCTAAAATAAATACAAAAAATTAAATACAATTAAATAAAATTATCTAAAGTACAAAAAAACAAAAACACTAAATTACAGAAAATAATAAACAAATTACAATATTTTTAAACTAATTACACCTAATCTAGTCCCCCTAACAAAATAAAAAAGCCCCCCCAAAATAAAAAAAAGCCCTACCCTACACTAAATTACAAATAGCCTTTAAAAGGGCCTTTTGCGGGGCATTTCCCTTGAAAGTAATCAGCTCTTTTACCTGTAAAAAAAATTACAAATCTCCCTCAACATTAAAACCCACTACCCACACAACCAACCCTATTCTAAAACCCACCCAATACCCCCTTAAAAAAACTAACACTAACCCCTTGAAGATCACCTTACCGGGAGATGTCTTCATCCAACCGGGCCGAAGTCCTCAACGAAGCTGGGAGAAGTCTTCATCCAAGCCGGGTGAAGTGGTCCTCCAGACGGGCAGAAGTCTTCATCCAGACGGCATCTTCTATCTCCATCCATCCGGCACGGAGCGGGTCCATCTTCAAGACATCCGACGCAGAGCATCCTCTTCATCCGACGGCTAACACAGAATGAAGGTACCTTTAAGTGACATCATCTAAGATGGCGTCCCTTCAATTCCGATTGGCTGATAGAATTCTATCAGCCAATCGGAATTAAGGTAGAAAAAATCCTATTGGCTGATGCAATCAGCCAATAGGATTGAAGTTCAATCCTATTGGCTGATTCAATCAGCCAATAGGATTGAGCTTGCATTCTATTGGCTGATTGGATCAGCCAATAGGATTGAACTTCAATCCTATTGGCTGATTGCATCAGCCAATAGGATTTCTTCTACCTTAATTCTGATTGGCTGATAGAATTCTATCAGCCAATCGGAATTGAAGGGACACCATCTTGGATGATGTCACTTAAAGGTAACTTCATTCTGTGTTAGCCGTCGGATGAAGAGGATGCTCCGCGTCGGATGTCTTGAAGATGGACCTGCTCCGCGCCGGATGGATGAAGATAGAAGATGCCGTCTGGGTGAAGACTTCTGCCCGTCTGGAGGACCACTTCGCCCGGCTTGGATGAAGACTTCTCCCGGCTTCGTTGAGGACTTCGGCCCGATTGGATGAAGACGTCTCCCGGTAAGGTGATCTTCAAGGGGTTAGTGTTTGGTTTTTTTAAGGGTACTGGGTGGGTTTTAGAGTAGGGTTGCTTGTGTGGGGGGTGGGTTTTAATGTTGGCGGGGGATTTGTAATTTTTTGTTTACAGGTAAAAGAGCTGATTACTTTGGGGCAATGTGTCAGGCTTTTTTCCTGCCTTGTTTGCCATGTGTTGCTGGCAGCCATTTTACTCACCTCTCTTCCTGACTTTGGTGCATTCTGGGAGATGCTGCTCACTTCCTGCACTTCCTTTTATGGCCAAACTGGTGTACATCATCCATGTGAGACAGGATGCAGTCTCAGAATTGTGATGTCATCACTTATTATTTAAAGGGCCTTTGTTCAGTATGCTTTGCCCTTGCGTTGTCTCAGACCTGTTTATGAGAGCTCCTGTGTATTACCTGGCTGTCTGACGTCCCTCCTGGTTCCTGATCCCTGGCTTGTTCCTGACTCTGCTGTTCTCCTTGTTCCTGATTCCGGCTCGTCTGACTACTCGCTTTGGTTCCTGACTCGGCTTGTCTGACTACCAGCTCTGGTTTTGATTCCTGGCTTGTTATTTGACTTGTGGACTTTTTATTATTTTTTGCTATTAATAAAGGTGTGATTATTTTTGCACTTCTTGTCTCAGTCTGATTCCTGGCACCCTGACACAATGCCCCGCATAAGGCCCTTTTAAGGGCTTTTTGTAATTTAGTGTAGGGTAGGGCTTTTTTTTTTTGGGGAGGCTTTTTTATTTTGTTAGGGTGATTAGATTAGGTGTAATTAGTTTAAAAATCTTGTAATTTGTTTATTTTCTGTAATTTAGTGTTTTTTTTTGTACTTTAGATAATTTTATTTAATTGTATTTAATTTAGGGAATTAATTTAATTATAGTGTAGTGTTAGGTGTAATTGTAACTTAGGTTAGGTTTTATTTTATAGGTACTTTTGTATTTATTTTAGCTAGGTAGTTATTAAATAGTTAATAACTATTTAATAACTATTGTACCTAGTTAAAATAAATACAAACCTGCTTGTAAAATAAAAAAAAACCTAAGCTAGCTACAATGTAACTATTATTTATATTGTAGCTAGCTTAGGGTTTATTTTATAGGTAAGTATTTAGTTTTAAATAGGAATTATTTAGGTAATAATAGTAATTTTATTTACATTATTTTAAATTATATTTAAGTTAGGGGGTGTTAGGGTTACGGTTAGACTTTAGAGGTTAATACATTTAATATAGTGGCGGCGACGTTGTGGGTGGCAGATTTGGGGTTAATAAGTGTAGGTAGGTGGCGGCGACATTGGAGGCAGCAGATTAGGGGTTAATAAATATTAGGTAGGTGTCGGCAATGTTGGGGGCAGCAGATTAGGGGTTCATAACTATAATGTAGGTGGCGGCGGTGTCCGGAGCGGCAGATTTGGGGTTAATAATATAATGTAGGTGTCGGCGATGTGAGGGGCGGCAGATTAGGGGTTAATAAGTGTAGGATTAGGGGTGTTTAGACTCAGGGTTCATGTTTGGGTGTTAGGTGTAAACGTAAATTTTATTTCCCCATAGGAATCAATGGGGCTGCGTTACTGAGTTTTATGCTGCTTTTTTGCAGGTGTTAGACTTTTTTTCAGCCTGCTCTCCTCGTTGATTCCTATGGGGAAATCGTGCATGAGCACGTTACCCCAGCTAACCCCTAACGTAAGCAGCGCTGGTATTGGAGTGCGGTAATGAGCAAAATTTTGCACAACGCTCACTTCTTGTCTTGTTTGTAAAAACCCGTAATACCAGCGATGTCTGTAAGTGAGCGGTGAGCATAAACTGCTCGTTAGCACCGCACAGCCTCTAACGCAAAACTCGTAATCTAGCCGTTACTATATAAACGTATCAATTGTAAATTACTCATGTTAATTCCAGGTACACAGTTGTGTATATTGTGGGCCAGATTACAAGTGGTGCACTATTAAGTGATTCAATTTGAGCATTAACACCGCCAGAAGTTAAGATTTTGCATGCGCTGGATAGCGCGTGTATTGCAAAATGAAAGTAAAATTTTTGCACGCTAGCGAAATCCTAAGGCCTAGATTTAGAGTTGGGCGGTAGCCGTGAAAACCAGCATTAGAGGCTCCTAACGCTGGTTTTGGGCTACCGCCGGTATTTGGAGTCAGTCAGGAAAGGGTCTAACGCTCACTTTCCAGCCGCGACTTTTCCATACCGCAGATCCCCTTACGTCAATTGCGTATCCTATCTTTTCAATGGGATCTTTCTAACTCCGGTATTTAGAGTCGTGGCTGAAGTGAGCGTTAGAAATCTAACGACAAAACTCCAGCCGCAGAAAAAAGTCAGTAGTTTCTGGGCTAACGCCGGTTTATAAAGCTCTTAACTACTGTGCTCTAAAGTACACTAACACCCATGAACTACCTATGTACCCCTAAACCGAGGTCCCCCCACATCGCCGACACTCGATTACATTTTTTAACCCCTAATCTGCCGACCGCCACCTACGTTATACTTATGTACCCCTAATCTGCTGCCCCTAACACCGCCGACCCCTATATTATATTTATTAACCCCTAACCTGCCCCCCACAACGTCGCCGCCAGCTACCTACAATAATTAACCCCTAATCTGCCGACCGCCACCTACGTTATCCTTATGTACCCCTAATCTGCTGCCCCTAACACCGCCGACCCCTATATTATATTTATTAGCCCCTAATCTGCCCCCCTCAACGTCGCCTCCATCTGCCTACACTTATTAACCCCTAATCTGCCGAGCGGATCTCACCGCTACTATAATAAAGTTATTAACCCCTAATCCGCCTCACTCCCGCCTCAATAACCCTATAATAAATAGTATTAACCCCTAATCTGCCCTCCCTAACTTCGCCGACACCTAACTTCAATTATTAACCCCTAATCTGCCGACCGAATCTCGCCGCTACTGTAATAAATGGATTAACCCCTAAAGCTAAGTCTAACCCTAACCCTAACACCCCCCTAAATTAAATATAATTTAAATCTAACAAAATAAATTAACTCTTATTAAATAAATTATTCCTATTTAAAGCTAAATACTTACCTGTAAAATAAACCCTAATATAGCTACAATATAAATTATAATTATATTATAGCTATTTTAGGATTTATATTTATTTTACAGGCAACTTTGTATTTATTTTAACCAGGTACAATAGCTATTAAATAGTTAAGAACGATTTAATAGCTAAAATAGTTAAACTAATTACAAAATTACCTGTAAAATAAATCCTAACCTAAGTTACAATTAAACCTAACACTACACTATCAATAAATAAATTAAATAAACTACCTACAATTATCTACAATTAAACCTAACACTACACTATCAATAAATAAATTAAATACAATTCCTACAAATAAATACAATTAAATAAACTAACTAAAGTACAAAAAATAAAAAAGAACTAAGTTACAAAAAATAAAAAAATATTTACAAACATTAGAAAAAAATTACAACAATTTTAAACTAATTACACCTACTCTAAGCCCCCTAATAAAATAACAAAGACCTCCAAAATAAAAAAATGCCCTACCCTATTCTAAATTACAAAAGTTCAAAGTTCTTTTACCTTACCAGCCCTGAACAGGGCCCTTTGCGGGGCATGCCCCAAAGAATTCAGCTCTTTTGCCTGTAACAAAAACACATACAATACCCCCCCCAACATTACAACCCACCACCCACATACCCCTAATCTAACCCAAACCCCCCTTATATAAACCCAACACTAAGCCCCTGAAGATCTTCCTACCTTATCTTCACCATACCAGGTTCACCGATCGATCCAGAAGAGCTCCTCCGATGTCTTGATCCAAGCCCAAGCGGGGGGCTGAAGATGTCCATGATCCGGCTGAAGTCTTCATCCAAGCGGGAGCTGAAGAGGTCCATGATCCGGCTGAAGTCTTCTATCAACGGCATCTTCAATCTTCTTTCTTCCGGATCCATGTTCATCCCGCTGACGCGGAACATCCATCTTCACCGACGACTTCCCGACGAATGACGGTTCCTTTAAGGGACGTCATCCAAGATGGCGTCCCTCGAATTCCGATTGGCTGATAGGATTCTATCAGCCAATCGGAATTAAGGTAGGAAAATTCTGATTGGCTGATGGAATCAGCCAATCAGAATCAAGTTCAATCCGATTAGCTGATCCGATCAGCCAGTCAGATTGAGCTTGCATTCTATTGGCTGATCGGAACAGCCAATAGAATGTGAGCTCAATCTGATTGGCTGATTGAATCAGCCAATCGGATTGAACTTGATTCTGATTGGCTGATTCCATCAGCCAATCAGAATTTTCCTACCTTAATTCCGATTGGCTGATAGAATCCTATCAGCCAATTGGAATTCGAGGGATGCCATCTTGGATGACGTCCCTTAAAGGAACCGTCATTCGTCGGGAAGTCGTCGGTGAAGATGGATGTTCTGCGTCGGCGGGATGAACATGGATCCGGAAGAAAGAAGATTGAAGATGCCGTTGATAGAAGACTTCAGCCGGATCATGGACCTCTTCAGCTCCCGCTTGGATGAAGACTTCAGCCGGATCATGGACATCTTCAGCCCCCCGCTTGGGCTTGGATCAAGACATCGGAGGAGCTCTTCTGGATCGATCGGTGAACCTGGTATGGTGAAGATAAGGTAGGAAGATCTTCAGGGGCTTAGTGTTAGGTTTATTTAAGGGGGGTTTGGGTTAGATTAGGGGTATGTGGGTGGTGGGTTGTAATGTTGGGGGGGTATTGTATGTGTTTTTTTACAGGCAAAAGAGCTGAATTCTTTGGGGCATGCCCCGCAAAGGGCCCTGTTCAGGGCTGGTAAGGTAAAAGAGCTTTGAACTTTTGTAATTTAGAATAGGGTAGGGCATTTTTTTATTTTGGGGGTCTTTGTTATTTTATTAGGGGGCTTAGAGTTGGTGTAATTAGTTTAAAATTGTTGTAATATTTTTCTGATGTTTGTAAATATTTTTTTATTTTTTGTAACTTAGTTCTTTTTTATTTTTTGTACTTTAGTTAGTTTATTTCATTGTATTTATTTGTAGATATTGTATTTAATTAATTTATTGATAGTGTAGTGTTAGGTTTAATTGTAGGTAATTGTAGGTATTTTATTTAATTAATTTATTGATAGTGTAGTGTTAGGTTTAATTGTAACTTAGGTTAGGATTTATTTTACAGGTAATTTTGTAATTATTTTAACTATTTTAGCTATTAAATAGTTCTTAACTATTTAATAGCTATTGTACCTGGTTAAAATAAATACAAAGTTACCTGTAAAATAAATATAAATCCTAAAATAGCTATAATATAATTATAATTTATATTGCAGCTATATTAGGGTTTATTTTACAGGTAAGTATTTAGCTTTAAATAGGAATAATTTATTTAATAAGAGTTAATTTATTTCGTTAGATTTAAATTATATTTAACTTAGGGGGGTGTTAGTGTTAGGGCTAGACTTAGCTTTAGGGGTTAATCCATTTATTACAGTAGCGGCGAGATTCGGTCGGCAGATTAGGGGTTAATAATTGAAGTTAGGTGTCGGCGATGTTAGGGAGGGCAGATTAGGTGTTAATACTATTTATTATAGGGTTATTGAGGCGGGAGTGAGGCGGATTAGGGGTTAATAACTTTATTATAATAGCGGTGTGGTCCGCTCGGCAGATTAGGGGTTAATAAGTGTAGGTAGCTGGCGGCGACGTTGTGGGGGGCAGATTAGGGGTTAATAAATATAATATAGGGGTCGGCGGTGTTAGGGGCAGCAGATTAGGGGTACATAGCTATATAGGTGGCGGTGGTGTACGGAGCGGCAGATTAGGGGTTAATAATAATATGCAGGTGTCAGCGATAGAGTGTTAGGTGCAGACGTAGGAAGTGTTTCCCCATAGAAAACAATGGGGCTGCGTTAGGAGCTGAACGCGGCTTTTTTGCAGGTGTTAGGTTTTTTTTCAGCTCAAACAGCCCCATTGTTTTCTATGGGGGAATCGTGCACGAGCACGTTTTTTAAGCACGTTTTTTAAGCACGTTTTTTAAGCTGGCCGCTTCCGTAAGCACAGCTGGTATCTAGAGTTGCAATGGCGTCAAATTATGCTCTACGCTCCCTTTTTGGAGCCTAACGCACTGAAAACCCAGCCATTCTGTGAACTCTAAATACCAGCTGTATTTAAAAGGTGCGTGGGAAAAAAAGCATGCGTAGCTAACGCACCCCTTTGGCCGCAGAACTCTAAATCTAGGCGTAAGTGCGCTAACTTCAGAACTTCGGAAATTTTGACCGCACTTATTCTGCCCATAGAGAACGCAGGAGAAAAAAACACTTATCGCTCGTGCACTAACCTGACAGAGTTATTAATATTTTACATTCCAATGTTCTTCACATACAGGAAAATTAAATTTTTATTTTAAATATATATATATATATATACATACATACACAGTATATATATATATATATATATATATATATATATATATATATATATATATATATATATATATATATACCTATTCCTATATCTATTAATATAGATACATAGGTATAGATATATATTTTACACTAACATTATATATATATATATATATATATATATATATATATATATATATATATATATATATTAACAAATAAAATGAAAAAAAAAATCTATATAAAGAACATTAGAATGCAAAGTAACACATTTTGGGTTGTGTGCCTTAGGTCTAACCCAAAGAATTAGTTATTTTAAGGCATAATATGTAAATATTAAATATAAAATATTGAAAAAAATATTAATAATTATTATAGTTACTGTAAAATATACATAAATTCAATGGATTTTGTAGATTATTTTAGTATATCTATAATAATTATTTACATTAATTATTAATATTTTAAAGTGATAGCAAATCCTAGTGTTTTTGAAACTCAAGGATTTACCAGTGGAACAAATAAAAGGGACTTTCAGTCATGAAGTATAAAATACTTTATTCTGAAAGTTCCTTTATTTATCTGAAGGGTTCACCACACTGAGCTCCTCAGGCAGCCCATGGCAGAACGCTATTTTTCAGTGAGGTGCCATTTCCACCTCTTGGCCAATAGCCGTGGAGGCCAGCTTGCATTATGCCGGATAGCTTGCACGCTATTGGCTAAAATAACCTCAGTGATAAAATAGCGCTCTGCCGTGGGCTGCCTGAGGCGCTCAGCGTGGCGAACGCTGCACAAAAATAAAGGAACTTATACTTCATGACTGAAAGTCCCCTTTATTTGTTGCACTGGTAAATTCTAGCGTTTCAAAAACTTTGCTATTTGTACAGATCTCAGTATCAGGATTTCTAGATATCAGGATTTCCAGAGGTCATAAAAATAAGTGAGCCTTTCCTTAGATAACCTCTCACATGTTTGACTGCCAGAAATCTAGACCCCTAGTAGTGTTTCTGTCTTGACTCCTGCGGAATAGGGGTGCACTGGCAAGAGGAGAGCTATAATTGTGTTTATTTTTTCTCTTTCTTATTCTCTTTCTTCAGTTCTTTCTTCTTTCTTTCATTTATAGGGGCCGATTTATCATTTGTCTGGCAGACATGATCCGCTGTATCGATCATGTCCGCCAGACATCGATAAATGCCGACAGCATATGCTGTCTGCATTTATCATTGCACACGTAGTTCTGGTGAACTGCTTGTGCAATGCCTCCCCCTGCAGATTTGCGCGCTAGCAGGGTTGTCAATTAGCAGGGGGTGTCAGAGGCGTCGGATAGTTTAAGGAGAAGCGGTGTTAAGACCGCTGCTTCTTGTGCCGAAACAGGGGTATTTGGCCCCATTCAGGCCATGATAAATGAGCCCCATAGTCTAAACCTAGATTAATTTTTGATCTGCTAAGCATCATTTCATTCATAAGGTGGTGAGAGTCAACAAGGCATTACTCCTGGGATTCAACTCCTGGTCACTAGGAGGAGGCAAATATTCCCAAAAGTCTAAGAGTATTTAAAGCCTCCCACCTCTCTAGTACACCAGTCTTATCTATTTTGACCAGTAGAGCTTTGCACTCATATAATGGTCAGTTGACTTGGTTTAAAATTCTTAACTTTATTTCTTCCCTTGCAAAGAAAAAAGTTTGCTTGGGACTGGTTTAGACGCCATAATTTCTACTGTGACTAGAGGTAAAGGAGTTTTTTCCCCTCTGGACAAGATGCCTAAGGGAAAAATCAGCTACAATTCTTCGTCTTTCTAGAAGTCTATTCAGAATTGGAACATGGCCAAGGCTTTCTCTAAAAAGTCAGAAGAAGGTTCTGGTTGGCAGATTATGCTCTTTTTGGAAGGCCTGGTCTCATTATGTTGCATAGATCCTTGATTTTTAATCATAGTTTCTCACTGATACTAATAGGGTTTTTAGATCAAGGCCTCTCAAAGGGAGGGTTCTTCTGCCCCATGTTCCAAGGAGCCTGTAACGGTCCCAGTTTTTTTGTTTGTTTGTTTTTTCAGATCAAGGCCAGGGTTTTTATTCCAACCTGTTTTATTGTTCCAACCTGTTTTATTGTTCCGAAAAGGAAACTTTCAGGCCTATAAAAACAATAATTAAAGGGACAGTGTAGTCAAAATTAAACTTTCATGATTCAGATATGGCATGCAATTTTAAACGTTCCATTTTACTTTATCATCATATTTGCTTTGTCTCTTGGTATTATTTGTTAAACCTAGGTAGGCTCATATGCTAAGTTATAAGCCCTTGATGCCTGCCTCTTATCTCAGTGCATTTTGACAGTTTTCACAGCTAGACAGCGCTAGTTCATATGTGCCATATAGATAACATTGGGCTCACGTGGAGTTATTTATGAATCAGCATTGATTAGCTAAAATACAAGTCTGTCAAAAGAACCTAAATAAAGGGGATTCTGCAGAGGCTTAGATACAAGGTAATCATGGGGGTAAAATGTGTATTAATATAACCATTTGGTTATGCAAAACGTGGGAAGGGATTATCTATCTTTTTAAACAATAAAAATTCTGGAGTAGACTGTACCTTTACGTTTCTCAGTCTTCCTTTCAGTTGGAAGCAATTCAAACTATTCTGCTCCTGGGTCAGGAGGGACAATTTCTGTCTGCATATAATTTACGGATGCTTACCTTCATTTTCCTACCATCAAGATCCATATCTAGATATATCTAGAGATTTGATTTCCAGGACCAACATTCTCAGTGTGTTGCTCTACCTCTTAGCCTGGCTACTGCTCTCAGAGTTTTTACAAAGGTTTCTGAAAAATGTATTTTCTGTAATATAAGCTAATGGTATGTCAAAGGCTTCAAACCAAGGCAATTACTTGGTATGAGCTCAATTTTTGCTTCTAGCAGACTTTCATACTACACATCAGGGTCTCTTTCCTAGGTGTCATAATAGATTCAGTATCTATGAGACTTTCTTCAACAGTTCAAAGGAGAACTATGTTTCAGACAGCATAAAGTAGTATCTATCCTGGTAGATATATCACCATTAATTTTCTCTGGGGGCATCTTTTGTTCATCCAACTTGGACAAAGATCATGACAGACGCAAATCTCTGAAGTTGGCGTGCAGGAACACGGAGGGCACAAGAAGTTGGGTCTCCTCAGGAGATGAGGTTATCCATAAAGCTTTTAGAACTCTTATCTTCAGGAGTCTTCATGACTGGCCTCTTTTGCGTTTTCAATTTGACAATGTCCCAGCAGTGGCCTATATCTATCTTCAAGGGCAAAGTTACAGCTCTTTAGTAGCAATAAGTTTCTTAAGTTTTATCTTAGACTATTTCTGAAATTTATATCCCAGAAGTGTATTCCGGTAAGCAAATTTTCTCAGTCACTTGTCCCTTAATCCTTGGGATTGGTTTCTATATCTGGAAGTTTTCAATTAAGTTGTAGATAAGTCAGATCAATCATAGATAGACATGATGGCTTTTCATTTAATCATCAAACTTCCCTAATATTCTGAAAGATCCAGGGACCCACAGGCAGAGTTTATAGATGCTCTAGCAGCTCCTTGGTCATTTAATATCCCTTACATTTTCCTCCAACTGCTCTACTGCCAAGAGTGTTAACTCAGATCAAGCTCTCAGTAATTCTGATTGCTTTAGCTTGGCCACGCAGAACTAGATTTGCCACTCCAGTTCAGATGTCCATTTGTCCTCTGTGGTCTCTTCCTCTACAATACAACCTCCTCTCTCAAAGTCTCTTCTATCTTATAGTTCTCCAGTCTCTCAGTTTGAAGGCTTGGAGATTGAATACCTACTACTAAAACAAAGAGGCTTTTCTGATGCTATTGTTGTATCCTTATTTCAGGCCAGAAAGCCTGTGACAAGAAAAATGTATCACAAGATTTGGAAAGGTTTTCTTTCCTGGTGTGAAAAACAAGGTTGCAGCTGGCATTCCTACAGAATTCTGCAATTTTTACAAGAGGGCTTAGATAATGATTCATCTGCTAGCTCTATAATAGGCTAGATTTCAAAATAATTGCTAGGCTCCCTATCATTTTAGAGCTTTGTTCATGTTTTAGTCACAATAAGACCATTGCTTAATCCAATATCACCTCTTTGGAACCTTAGTTTGGTTCTTAAAGTTTTGCTGATCTCTCTTTTTGAGCCTATGCGCAGACAATCCTCTAATTTGTTTATTTTCTTCTCGGGTCTATATAAAGGCCGAAAGGCCACAGTCATTACTTTAGCTTTTTAGCTAAAACGCTCTTGATTCTCAAGGCTTACTTTGAGGCAGAATGTCTCTCACAAAATATTACAGTCAATTCGACTAGATCAGTTTTCATTTTCTGGGTTTTCAAAAATGAGGCTCCTATGGAACTAATTTGCAAGGCAGAAACATGTTTATCCATACATACCGTTACTAAAACCACTTTGATGTTTTTGGCAGGAAAATTCTCCAGCCAGCTGAATCTAAAGATTTTGGTGTTTTCCTTCCAAAAACTTTGTCCCGCCCAAATTACTTGTGGATTCCACAGCTTGGGTATTAGTTGCCGCGAGTTATGGCTTATGTACTGTCACCACCTTATGAAAAAAACAACAGAATATATGATTATTTTATAAATTAATTTCTTTCATGGTGGTGAGAGTCCACGGGGCTAACCCATTTTTACTAAATTTGTTTAAAAGTTTTCAGGTGGCAGTTCTAGTATGCACCTCATTTTCCCTTCTTGGTTCTTTCCCACTTTTATACTTCTCCTTGCTTGACTATACGTAAATTTCACCACAGAGGTATGAGGGATTAAGTAATCTTAGAGTTTTGGGAATCTTTGCTTCCTCCTAGTGGTCAGGTATTAAATTCTAGTGGTCAGGTATTAAATTCCAGGAGTAATGACTTGTGGACTCTCACCACCATGAAAGAAATGAATTTATCCGGTATAAATGTGTTTATTTTTCCTGCTACAATGAAAATCAAAATTCAGATTCATATATGCCTATGGTCTTCATAATGCCATTGTTAGCTGATTATTTATGTTGAAATTTTTTTTTATTGAACAGTATTTGTTGTACATTAACATACGTACATTGTGATCACAAACATCATTCTCAGTAATGAGTTAACAGAACAACCAAAAATAAAGAAAACAAATAGAACTAAAAATAAAAAATAAAAGCAATATATAAAATATCAGTTGTGTGAGTCAATTATTGATAATGTTAGCATCTTTATAACATTTCAGATAAGGGTGTATACATCATGGTTTTATGACTGATGTGGGCATTGAACACAAAAGTTAGATAGAATATCAAAAACCTATGTAGAAGTATGAGTAACTTGGGGCCTCCCCTTTAGGATCCAATAAAACCAAACCTTGTCTACTGCTTCCTTATTATCTAAGATCCATGATGCCGAATCATACATAGAGTATGTTGCATTGATTTTATTTAAAACCGCCTGCCATACTAAAGAACCAGTTTTCCAATATTTAGCTATGCACGATCTTGTAACCGTGCACAAGATCTTGATAAATGTGTTAGTCGTTCTATTAAGATTAGGGATTCTGATGTGTAAGAGCGCCTGTGACTGCGTAAGTCGAATCTGTTCATTTAGGACATTACTTAGTAGTAGAGAAAGATTATCCCAAATTTGCTTAATTTTTTCACATTCCCACCATAAGTGTATATAGGTTCCTAAAACATTACATCCTCTATAGCATAATCTAGTTCCTGTAGGGGACATATGTGCTGTTTGCACTGGGGTCAGGTACCACCTATAGGCCGTCTTAAGTGCGTTTTCCCTTAGGTCTGCGTTTAATAATCCTTTGTCTATTTCACTAAAGATATCGACCCATTCCTGCAGATCTTTCTCTATTCCTACGTCTCTTTCACAATTTAACATTAATTGAGATTTTGCCTGTGTCTGTGAGGATTGTATAGCGGAGAATAACCTTGAAATGGTATGTTTTGTTCTATGTGAAGCTTTACAAATGATCTCTAGTACTGTGATGTTTTGGGTTGTATATTGTTGTTGAAATTGTCTGAGTGTGGATATTATTTGAAGTTACAAGAACCAATTCAGTGCTAAAGGTGCTATTTTTTCCTGTATCTGGGTATATGTCAGGATTATCGAGCCACTTAGTAAGTCGGCCACTCTATAGAGCCCCTTATTGCTCCATTTGTCTATTGTCAAGCGGTATTCTTGCGGCAATAAGTATTTGATTGGCATGTTTTTAGAGCATACTGGTCTTAATTTGGTCATCTTAGCTACCTTATTCCAGGATGTAGAGATAGATTCTAGGGTAGGAGGTCTAACCTGCTTTGTAGCTAGTGTATGTGTCTCCTTCTCCCATAGGATATCTGCAGGACAATTCCAGCCCCCCATTTCCGCTTCGAGAGTCGGCCAAATAGTATCAATATTGGGGTTGTCTAATAGGGTAGTTTGAGCTAATCTTGCCGCTTTATAATAATCAATAAGGTTGGGGACCCCCACTCCCCCTAGTGTTCTATGTTTTGTCAAAGATTTAGCTGGAATTCTAGGTGATTTTTTCCCTCTAATAAATCTGATCAATTCCGACTGAACCTGAGCTAGCTCTGGGATTGGGATTTTCATCGGAAGCGTTCTGAAGAGATATAATAAACGTGGTAAGATATTCATCTTGACCGCGGCTTTACGGCCATACCAAGAAAAGGAGTATTGCGTCCATTTCTGTAGATCTTGACGGATCTCTTTGAATAATGGTGTGTAATTAGCTTTATATAAATGGCTAAATTGAGTCGTTAAATTAACCCCTAGGTATTTAAGAGTATGTTTAGCCCACTTCATGGTGAGATTTAGTTCAATTAGTTTTTGTGTATGGTTTGGTAATATGATAGGGAGGGCTTCACATTTCTCTAGATTAATTTTGTAGCCTGAAATCGATGAGAATTTGTCTAAAAGGTGGTATAGATTGGGGAGTGAAATCAGAGGTTTAGTAATTGTTAATAAAATGTCGTCAGCAAACAACGTTAATTTGTATTCAGTGGATTTAAGTCGGAATCCTGAGATGTCTGGGGAATTCCTAATCTGAGCTGCTAGAGGTTCTATGCAGAGGGCGAACAGGAGGGGTGACAAAGGGCACCCCTGCCTAGTTCCGTTTAGGATGGGGAAGATTTTGGATTTATAACCTGTGGCTGTGACCTGTGCTGAGGGATTTGAATATATCATTTTAATCGCTGTTACAAAAGGGCCTCTGAATCCCATAGTGCAAAGCACCTGTAGGAGATATTTCCAGTCTATCCTATCAAACGCCTTCTCCGCGTCCAATGAAAGGAGCAGAGAAGGCGTTTTGGTGACTGATAAATAGTGTATGGAGTCTATAATGCGCCTAATATTGTCTGGGGCTTCCCTATCTTTTATGAAACCCACCTGGTCAGGATGGACCAGGTTGGGTAATATTGTTTTGAGACGATTAGCTAGTATTTTCGTAAAGATTTTAAGGTCCTGATTAATAAGCGAGATGGGGCGATAATTTGAACAGTATTTTAGGTTTCTGCCTGGTTTCGGAATTACCACTATTTTAGCCATCAAAAGTTCAGATGGAATTGGGTGGCCTTCTAATATGTGGTTGCATAAATTGGTTATTCGAGGGATCAATATAGAATTAAATAATTTATAGTATTCCCCTGGAAACCCATCTGGTCCAGGGGCCTTACCTTTCTTAAAATCTTTGATGGCTGAGGCTACCTCTTGTGGGGAAACCTGAGAATTTAGTGATTGTCTGTCGTCTGAGATTACATTTAGTTTAGCCCCTGTAAGAAAGTCTATAGTATCAGAGTCAATTTGTGTTGTGTGATTAAGTTTTTTACCGTCATATAGCTTCCCATAAAAATCTGCAAAAATATCAGCAATCTCTTGGGGGTGGGATACAGAAACACCTTGCGAATTAATTATGCTTGGAATAGCAGATGCTCTACATCGCTCACGTATTTTATGAGCAAGGAATTTATCCGGCTTATTAGCGAACACGTAGTATTGTGTCTTTAATTTCATTATCGCTTTGGCCGCCATCGAATTTAGAATGCTATTTAGATTATCCCTTTTCATGTCTAATTCTTTTAAAGTGGATTTGCTTTGGGTGTGTTTATGTTGTGTCTCTAGCCGTTTGATTTCATTCTGGAGCTGAGTTATCAGGGTGTTTTTATGGTTTAAAGAACGAGATTTAACTTGGATCAATAGGCCTCTAATGTACGCTTTGTGTGCTGCCCAAGTATGTAATGGATTAACGTTAGAATCGCTATTGATCCTCCAGAATTCGTTCAGCATCTCGGTTGTGTTAACTAGGGTATGTTTGTCTCTAAACAAGGTCTGGTCAAATGTCCATGTTCTAGGTCTCTTAGGGTCTAGGACTCCATCCAGGTAGAGTGAGATTGGGGAGTGATCAGACCAAGTGCATGGGTGAATTTCTGATGATAACACTATTGGAAGCAAAATTTGACTGACTAAAATGTAGTCGATTCTCGTGTACGACTTGTGTGCAGCTGAATAAAATGTAGTGTCGTTAGTTTCCCCGTATAAGAATTTCCATGTATCAGCAAGAGTGTGAGGTATAAGGGTGTCTTGAATTGCTTTAACAATCCTATTGTGCCTTATTTGTTTGTTATTTAGTTTTAGATTTTTAGCAGAAGCAATAATCTTCAGATTAATTTTGAAATCCCCGGCTAAAATTATTTTGTATTGTGACCAGTTTGTTAATAAATGGGTGATATCCTTGAAGAATTTATGTTGGTTGTCATTAGGTGCGTATATGTTGCATAAGATAATATCTGAGTCGTCCAGTTGTCCCTTTACAATTAAATATCTACTGTCTGGGTCCGCTATAGTGTATTCATGTTTGAAGTTTAGGGATGAATGGATGAGTATAGATACACCTCTTTTTTTTTGTTTCTATGGTGGCATGGTAGTGAAGTGGAAACGCCCTGGACCAATATTTGGGAATATTTGTATGTGTTAAGTGAGTCTCTTGTAAGAAGAGTACATTAGCATGGAGTCTAAGATAATGAGCCATAGCTACCCTGCGTTTGATATCTGAATTTTATCCTCTCACATTGTGAGAGATTAAGTGTATTTTAGGCATTGGTAATGTTTACAGGCAGTGTGATTAATTCTTTTAACACATGAATAAATTGTACCTTTGGTTGGTGATCTATAGTATTCCCACAATTCCAATCTGGCCTTGTTCTCATACTTCTCACTATAACATGTGACTCAAAACCATACTGTGATGTTAATAATAAAAAGAAAAAGACAACAGAAAAAAAGGAAAACAATATGCAAAATAAGTAAAGAAGAAAAAAAGATACATTAACCATATCTCTCTTAAGTAGAGAGAAAACAAATCTCATGATACCTGGTCTTGAAGGAGCAGTATCTAAAGATCTAGTTAGTAGTTAAAACAGTGGATTTTACATTTAGGAATGGTGAACAGCAAACTTCAACAAAACTGGCAGAACAATATATGCTATACTTTACCCAATCCTGGACATAAGTACTATGGGGTGTAGTATATATATGCTTGATGTAAACATTTAAGTCCCGCATATGCCCCTATCTCTGGAGCGGGGTCGTAGTGTCTCTCAATAAAAGTCATCTGTTTTTCAGTCTCTTTTTGCTAGGAGATTGCCATTTTGAATGTTGAGTATCTTGTTGTACGAGCTGAAGGCTTTTATGTTGTTTAGCCGGGATGTTCGCAGAGGCAGCTGGAGGCTCCAAGCCTAGTATCTTGCAGATGTTGGGTATGTCTTCTTCCTCTTTTATGGTTAGTGTTTTGCCGTCTCTGATAATGTATAGTGCGAAGGGAAACCCCCAGCGATATTGAATTTGGTGTTTCCGTAGCATAGCTGTAAGTGGTCGCAGCTGGAATCTTCTTTGTAGGGTTCTGAGGCTCAAGTCCTGAAAGAATTGGACAATTGTTCCTTGGAACTTAAATGTTTGAGGAAGCACTTCTTTACAGAAAGAGTGATTGATTTATGGAATAAACTTCCTCAAGAGGTAGTAGCAACAAACACTGTGGGGGACTTTAAAAATGCATGGGACAAGCATAGGGCTATCCTACGAACTAGATAAGTTTATACTGTTAGGTAAGGTCGGGCAGACTTGCTGGGCCTATGGCTCTTATCTGCCGTCAATATCTATGTTTCTATGTTTCTATGTTTCTATGTTTCTATGTTGGATTTTGTCGTGATGCAGACATAATTTTTTCCTTCTCTTGAAAGATCGCCATCTTCACAATGACATCTCTTGGTGGAGCGTCATCTTTAGGCCTTACTCTAAGTGCTCTATGAGCTCTTTCCATGCTATAGGTAGAATCATCCTTGTCGCCAATAAGGGCTCTGAATAGCTGTTGTAAGTATGCTTGAAGGTCTTTGTTCAAAACCGCTTCTGGTATGCCCTTCATTCTGATATTATTACGCCTGCCCCTATTTTCTAGGTCTTCTATTTTATCTTGGAGCTCATTGATAGATTGTTGTTGGGCGTTCACAGTCTCAGACACTGAGGATAGATCTTCCGAAATAGTATCTCTCTGTTCTTCCAGAGTTTCGATTCTGCCACCAAGTTCAGTAATGTCAGACTTAATATCAGTGAGACTTTCAGTAACAGATGTGTGCATAGAGTCTATCTTTTCCCATAAACGTTCAAAATTAGCTGCTATGTCTTGTTTTGAAACTAACAGGCGTAAATCTGCTCTTGTTGCTGGTGTTTGATCTCCTTCAGCCTCTACGGTATCCGCTTCCTGCTCAGAGTCACCTTCCTCATCCCTTACAATGTCATTTGTAGATTTGTTAAGCTTGTCAGGTCTGAAATAGGGGTTTATATTCTGTGACTTGGAAACTTTGTCTGCCTTTGTTGGCTTTTTAGCCGCCATCTTGTATAGTTGAGAATTTCGATAGATGTTTCGTTTCCTTTCACGTGTAGTTTAAACTATGAGTTTAACTTGTAGATATAGCACTATAATATGTTGTATTATTTCAGTGTTATATATCTGTTCGCATTAGCATTTAATAAGTCCCAACTCAAATAAAGCTTTGCTGTATTTTAAATCCCCTTAGCTGCGTATGTGAGACGTTATAGGAGTCAGAGCCTCATCTTACAGTTAGAGGTACATGTGGCTGTCTTAAGGTGTCTCGGCTCAGATCTTCTATTCTATTAGTGTTTGCCAGGGGACTGCGCTCATCCTTTACTTTATTCTGTTCCTCAATGTTTATATTTGCGGGCCGCAATTGAAGCCTGAGCTCTCTAATCTATGTAAAACATATATAACTTTTTTCATTGGTATCAGCTCTGATCTGCTAATTTCTTATGCATTTTTAGTCAGCATCACATAGCTTTCCATCTGGCCATTTTTCTTTATGATGTATGGCTTACAGTAGCACTGCTGCGTAGCAGACATTTATGTGTAGAGTTAATCACAGTGAGTCGCCATTTACCGCCAATAGTTATGGGTCATTTACACTGCGCTCCACTCCCCAGGCTAATTCCTATTATCCTTCGGATGTGCTCACCTCCTGCTGTAATGTCCGGTAGCCTGGGTTCAGCGATTGTGTCCTCTCAGAGGCATCCGTTTGTCCCCGCTTCTGCGGTATTGGCCGTGATTCCGTGTGAGAGAAAACAGATAGGCCTCACATGTCCGCTTCTGTGTTCGGGTCTGAAAGTGCTTTTTGCAGTTTATCAGCCTTTAAGCAATTAGGGCTGTGTTTCTGGCTAATAAGCTGAGGTTGTCCGCCTTAGATTTACCCCTCAAGTAGCTGAAGATCCCTGTTTTTTATTTTTAGCTCCTGGAGCTCAGAGACTACACCGCCATCTCCGAGCTCGGTCAGGCCGTTAGCTGATTATTTAGTTGAAATAATTTTTATTGGTTTCACATAATATAAACAAACAAAATAATTATAAACAGAAGCAGGACAAAATATCTTGACACAATAAGTAACATGGTCTTTCCACAGAACAAATTGTACTGGATCTATAGTATTACATACTCCAACTGCGGAGCCCGCATGTACTGCATTTCCAAGTTACCTTTGCTGTATTGATCACAAATTACACAACGCAGACTACCAGTCCCTCCGTCAAACCTTATAACAGACTTCTCAGTACCTCCCTCCCCCCCCTAACAAACCGCTCCCCCCAGGTGGAGCCTAACACATCCCATCACAGGTGAAAATCTACTTGTTTATGTGGGTTCTTATCATTATTGCCCCTGTCCTTTGAAGGGCCGTGTCATCCTCATGTAGTTGTGTCTTCCCCCCACCCAAAAGTCCACCCTATCAACGCCTGATATGTCATTTTCAGTCTTCCAACCCTCTATTACCCCTTTTTGCTAGTATCCAATAAAACCAAACTTTCTGGAATGGTTCAGGGTGTCCCTGCGCCCATGCCGCTAATTCCGACATGGTGTACGTGTCTGAAATTTTATCCATTACTTCCTGCCATGGTGGAGTCCCTTCCTTCCAGTGTCTAGCCACACAAATCCTTAAGCATGTGCAGAGAATCTTAATAAACTTGTTGATTGCCGTATTGAAAGGCCTCACCCTTTCGTGAAGCAATGCTTGCGAGATCGTCAAGGTTACCTCTTCATCTAGTAGCTTACCTATTAGGTCTGATAGTCTCACCCATAATGCCTGGACCTCTGGGCAGTCCCACCACATGTGCTTATATGTCCCCTTAACCTGGCAACCTCTGTAGCAATTACCCTGAGAGGAGGATACGTAATGTGCTGTCATTTCGGGTGTTAAGTACCATCTGAAAGCCACCTTGAAACAATTTTCCCTCATGTCCGCACTAATCAGCCCCTTACTCGAGTTTAACAATAAATCATCCCATTCCCTCTTCTCTTGTATCTCTAGCGTATCCTTCTCCCATCTCTCCACTAAGGAGGATTTAGTGGTGTATTTAGCTTTTTGAATTATCAGGTAAAGTCTGGAAATCAGCCGCTTCTCCCTAGTCGGGGTCCCTACCAATCTTTCAAGTTCCGTCAATGTTGGGGTATTTTGATTTGTCGTGTTCTGGTGCAATTTTTTTCACTGACCTGAGCAAATGTGAGAATCCCTGATCTATTTACTAAGTCTGCCACACGGTAGAGGCCCTTGTTCTCCCATTTACCCACTAACTTTCTCAATTCTTTGGGAAGCAAGAATTTAATTGGTATAAGCAGTGATTTTGGTCTGCATAGCCCAAGCTCCCTTGGAATCTTATTCCACAAGCGTAATGTTTCCATTGTGACTGGGGATCTGTAAGCCTCCTGTTTTCTAAGTATCCCTGCGTCCCATAAAATATCTGCTGGGGTTAGCTGATTATTTAAAGGGACACTGTAGCCAATAAATGTATTTTGTGATTCAGATAGAGCATGCAATTTTAAGCAACTTTCTAATTTACTCCTATTATCAAATTGTCTTCATTTTCTTGGTATGTTTATTTGAAAAGCAAGAATGTAAGTTTAGATGCCGGCCCATTTTAGGTGAACAACCTGGGTTGTCCTTGCTGATTGGACAGCACCTTTAAACAAGTGCTGTCCATGGTCTGAACCCACAATGTGCTGGCTCCTTAGCTGAGATGCCTTCTTTTCAAATAAAGATTGCAAGAGAATGAAGAAAAATTGATAATAGAAGTAAATTAGAAAGTTGCTTACAATTACATGCTCTATCTGAATCATGAAAGAAAAAAATTGGGTTCAGTGTTCCTTTAAGTATATTTAGTGGTTTTCTTTTTAATGTATTTAGTAAATTTGCAATGGTTAAGACTAATTACTGAATTACTTTACAAGAACCTCAGTATAGTATCACTTTGTATCTTATTACATCATTTGACAAAATTCTTATACTTTTTTTCCAAGTTTTATTCTATTACACTTTCTTTTGCAATTAAATCACAGAAACAATGCAGAAGTTTCACTACTTGAGAATCTGCCTGTCATTGAATTGTATTGACAACCATGACTGTTTCCCTATGTTTGATCTCCCACACGTGGATAAATCATTATAGAGCATTATTGGAGTGTTTGTTAAGTAGTGACATAATGCGCTTATATTCTTCCTTTTGATGTCAACCGACTCCTGCCATGGGCTGGGGAATACAGCTCTTGTCATCCTGGAATTACGCAGGGATTAGCCTGAAACATAAAATGATTTTACAGAGAGACACTGAATATTTGAAAATATTGGGTTAGAATAAAGGACACATAACCTAGGAGGCCGCATAATTTACTCTGTGCCAGATCTACCTTGGGATATTAACTAAAATAATCTCTTTTTATTAACACTACACTATTATATATTGTGTAAAAAAACTACTCTAAAGCCATGTTACGTAGCTGCTAATAATCAACAGTTGTAAAGCATAAAAATTAACGTTTGATAAAATCCCTCACCTGCTTACATTTAAAAAACAGTTCATACTTCCCCATTCCATTTTACCGGTATGCAAAAAAAATATGATCCATTGTGTTTCCCATTTAATGCTAAGTCACTTTGAAGTTTTTAACAGAAAATAGCCACTTTTGTTAATGTCAACATGAAAACTGTATATAAAGACAGTTTTGCGCATGCAGTCTTTAAATGTGATCCGCTCTTTGATATAGTTACATGTTAGAAGAGGTTTTGAAATCTTTGCTGAATAGTGGTAGTTTGGAGAGTTTTTTCTTGTTTTTTTTTTTTATTATTATTATTATTATTAATTTATAAAGCGCCAACAGGTCCCACAGCGCTGTCCATGGGTACAAAAAGTACAACGGTTAAACAATACAATAGAATACAAAATTTTACAGACAAATACAGGGGGAATTGAGGGCCCTGTTCCCATGGGAACTTACAATTTAGATGGGAGATGTCCGCTCTAGGATACGTGAACAGTTGTCCACTATCCGGGTGGGCACGAGTAGTACTATACTGGTGACCCATTTTGTACAGCGGCATGACAAAAATTGTCATTCATTAAAACGGATGATCATTGAAAAAATTCAGCCTCAAAAGAGGGGGGGTCGCTTTAAAATTCTATCAAGGCAAGAAATGTACTGGATTTTCAGGCTCCAAACAAAGAGACCTAGTCTAACGGCTAGATTTAGAGTTCTGCGGCCAAAGGGGTGCGTTAGCTACGCGTGCTTTTTTCCCCCCGCACCTTTTAAATACCGCTGGTATTTAGAGTTCACAGAATGGCTGCGTTTTCAGTGCGTTAGGCTCCAAAAAGGGAGCGTAGAGCATAATTTAATGCCACAGCAACTCTCGATACCAGCGGTGCTTACGGACGCGGCCAGCTTCAAAAACGTGCTTGTGCACGATTCCCCCATAGAAAACAATGGGGCAGTTTGAGCTGAAAAAAAACGTAACACCTGCAAAAAAGCAGCGTTCAGCTCCTAACGCAGCCCCATTGTTTTCTATGGGGAAACACTTCCTAAGTCTGCACCTAACACTCTAACATGTACCCCGAGTCTAAACACCACTAACCTTACACTTATTAACCCCTAATCTGCCGCCCCCGCTATCGCTGACTCCTGCATATTATTATTAACCCCTAATCTGCCGCTCCGTATACCGCAGCAACATACATTATAGTTATGTACCCCTAATCTGCTGCCCCTAACACCGCCGACCCCTATATAATATTTATTAACCCCTAATATGCCCCCCACAACTTCGCCGCCAGCTACCTACAATAATTGACCCCTAATCTGCCGATCGGAGCTCACCGCTACTATAATAAATGTATTAACCCCTAAAGCTAAGTCTAACCCTAACACTAACACCCCCCTAAGTTAAATATCATTTTTATCTAACGAAATAAATTAACTCTTATTAAATAAATTATTCCTATTTAAAGCTAAATACTTACCTGTAAAATAAACCCTAATATAGCTACAATATAAATTATAATTATATTGTAGCTATTTTAGGATTAATATTTATTTTACAGGCAACTTTGTATTTATTTTAACCAGGTACACTAGCTATTAAATAGTTAATAACTATTTAATAGCTACCTAGTTAAAATAATTTCAAAATTACCTGTAAAATAAATCCTAACCAAAGTTACAATTAAACCTAACACTACACTATCAATAAATTAATTAAATAAAATGCCTACAAATAAATACAATTAAATAAACTAACTAAAGTACAAAAAATAAAAAAGAACTGTTACAAAAAATAAAAAAATATTTACAAACATTAGAAAAATATTACAACAATTTTAAACTAATTACACCTACTCTAAGCCCCCTAATAAAATAACAAATCCCCCCAAAATAAAAAAATGCCCTACCCTATTCTAAATTAAAAAAGTTCAAAGCTCTTTTACCTTACCAGCCCTGAAAAGGGCCATTTGCGGGGCATGCCCCAAAGAATTCAGCTCTTTTGCCTGTAAAAAAAAACATACAATACCCCCTCCCCAACATTACAACCCACCACCCACATACCCCTAATCTAACCCAAACCCCCCTTAAATAAACCTAACACTAAGCCCCTGAAGATCTTCCTACCTTATCTTCACCATGCCAGGTTCACCGATCCGTCCTCGGAAGTCTTGATCCAAGGCTCGGAAGTGTTGATCCAAGCCCAAGCGGGGGCTGAAGAGTGACGTCCATCCTCCGGCTGAAGTCTTGATCCAAGCGGGCAGAAGAGGACATCCGGACCGGCAAACATCTTCTTCCAAGCCGCATCTTCTATGTTCTTCAATCCGATGACGACCGGCTGATCTTCAAGACCTCCAGCGCGGATCCATCCATCTTCACCGACGACTTCCCGACGAATGACGGTTCCTTTAAGGGACGTCATCCAAGATGGCGTCCCTCGAATTCCGATTGGCTGATAGGATTCTATCAGCCAATCGGAATTAAGGTAGGAAAATTCTGATTGGCTGATGGAATCAGCCAATCAGAATCAAGTTCAATCCGATTGGCTGATCCAATCAGCCAATCAGATTGAGCTCACATTCTATTGGCTGTTCCGATCAGCCAATAGAATGCAAGCTCAATCTGATTGGCTGATCGGATCAGCCAATCGGATTGAACTTGATTCTGATTGGCTGATTCCATCAGCCAATCAGAATTTTCCTACCTTAATTCCGATTGGCTGATAGAATCCTATCAGCCAATCGGAATTCGAGGGACGCCATCTTGGATGACGTCCCTTAAAGGAACCTTCATTCTTCAGTTGGACGTCGGAAGAAGAAGATTGATCTGCGCTGGAGGTCTTCACGATGGAACCGTTCCTCATCGGATGAAGATAGAAGATGCCGCTTGGATCAAGATGGTTGCCGGTCCGGATCGCCTCTTCTTCCCGGCAATGTTAGGGAGGGCAGATTAAGGTTTAATACTATTTATTATAGGGTTATTGAGGCGGGAGTGAGGCGGATTAGGGGTTAATAACTTTATTATAATAGCGGCGCGGTCCGGTCGGCAGATTAGGGGTTAATAAGTGTAGGCAGGTGGAGGCGACGTTGAGGGGGGCAGATTAGGGGTTAATAAATATAATATAGGGGTCGGCGGTGTTAGGGGCAGCAGATTAGGGGTACATAAGTATAACGTATCTTGCGGCGGCGTGCGGACGGCAGATTAGGGGTTAAAAAAATTTAATAGAGTGGTGGCGATGTGGGGGGACCTCGGTTTAGGGGTACATAGGTAGTTTATGGGTGTTAGTGTACTTTAGAGCACAGTTGTTAAGAGCTTTATAAACCGGCGTTAGCCCAAAAAGCTCTTAACTACTGACTTTTTTCTGCAGCTGGAGTTTTGTCGTTAGATTTCTAACGCTCACTTCAGCCACGACTCTAAATACCGGCGTTAGAAAGATCCCATTGAAAAGATAGGATACGCAATTGACGTAAGGGGATCTGCGGTATGGAAAAGTCGCGGCTGGAAAGTGAGCGTTAGACCCTTTCCTGACTGACTCCAAATACCAGAAGGCGGTAAAAAAACAGCGTTAGGAGCCTCTAACGCTGGTTTTGACGGCTACCGCCCAACTCTAAATCTAGGCCTATGCTTTTTATATAATAATTTTGGTGCTTGGCGTTTCTCCTGATTTTTTTGGCTTGTAATTATTTGCCACAAGCCAGCACCTACCTGCATAGCCCACCGGAGCTACCCTGAGTGAGTGGGAACAAGTCCATGGAAATATTGCCCTTGATTTCTTGGAGCCGCCTACACTAAGTACCTGATAGAGCCTACCGGAGCCTTCCTAAGTAAGTGGACATCGCTCTGAGAGCCTACAGTTTGCTGGGTGCTGTTTTCAGTGGAACCGCCTATTTACAATTACAAGATCTGTCAGTGCGGTCTTTGGATTCCCTTACCCGATATTCAAAACACAGAGGCAGGAGTGACACGCAGGATACGTCACCTTACCCGGACCAATCGGAACGACGGAAAGTACAGCACACGTGGTTCCCTATACTTGGAGGACGTCCGGCTGGTTGAACGCTCAATCTGCGGATGGTGGACAGGCTGGAGCCTGGAAGAGCACAACTTTTGAGCCGGTGAGAAATATTAACATCCTCAAAAAAACAACTTTTAGATAACTAAAGTTATAACAGTGTTATTGGATGCTTGGGTACACACGAAGGGATCCTTACATTTTAAATTTTATGATGTGAACAAGATACTGGGGCTGCTATTGTCCTGCAACTGTGTGTTTGGAAAAAAGGACATATATATATAGCCTCTGAGGCTGCAGTCTGCAATCCGCCCGATCCTATATGATTAGGCTGATTGACACCCCCGATTGGCCGCAAATCTGCAGGGGGCAGCATTGCTAAGCAGTTTATCAGAACTGCTTGTGCAATGTTAAATGTCGACAGCGTATGCTCTAAAACTCACAAGACCTTCTCTAGGATCAATATGTTCTTGGTAAAAGAAAAAATGCTTGGTCAGGACTTAAAAACCTGCATTAATCCAATTATAATATCAGACCATGCTCCAATAGCCCTGAGTATCCCTCGGAGACCTGCCTCAACCCTCCTTCTTTTTCCAAAAAATACTTGTTTTAAAATATTACGTTTAAAAACTGATTAATTAATTCTTGGCAGCAATATAACATTTTTAATGAAAATTCAGTAATGAATCCAGAAACATATTGGGAAGCATCGAAAGCAGTGCTGAGAGGGGAAATAAAAGCTTATTTAAGCAAAAGGAGGAAAAAGGCAAACTTTTGAAATTCACAATTAGCCAATCAATTACCAAACGCATATAATACATATTTAGCATAACCATTAAAAAAGAATAGGGAAAAGTCTACAGGCAAAAAAAGAAAGAGAAATCTTTCTAATGCAGTTAGCGACCCAAGATGTGCTGTGGGCTAGTGCCAAATTTTATAGCTTCGAGGGTAAAATGGGTAAACATTTAGCAAACACAGCTAAGCAGACGAGAGACTCTAATATAATAGGCTATTATAAAAACATAGTCTAGAAGATAAAATCGATGAACAAATGTTGCCTTTCTCAGGTAGATTTAGACAAATTGCAACACTTAAATAAACAAATTGAGATAGAAGTGAAAAGGGCAATTAAAAAATCTACTCTTAAAAAAGCCAAGTATTACAAAATCCTTGCAGATCATTTTAACTTTCCCGCTGCTTGAATTTTCAACTCTTACTATATTAAATAGGAAAAAATTGTCGCAGGAATTCACAAAATCATTCATTACATTAATTTGTAAAAAGAGTAAAAATCCAGAAAATCTTGGTTCGTATTATCCTATTTTGCTTCTTAATACGGACTATAAATTATTAACAGGTAATATAGCTACAAGAATGACATCTCTATTTGGCGAATTAATCCACCCAGATCAGACTGGGTTAAAGCCTGGAAGAACCTCTTTTTCTAATATCAGAAAAATCCTTCTCACACTGGATTTCTTTTCAGGTGAATTGAACAAGCTAATGGAAAAGATTAATGCAGATAGAGTTATAGGGGCCAATTTATCAAGCTCCGTAAAGACCGCTGCTCCATAACTTGTCCACCTGCTCTGAGGCCGCGGACAGGAATCAACCAGATCGAATACGATAAGGTTGATTGACACCCCCTGTGATTGGCTGTGAATCTGCAGGGGGTTATATTGCACAAGCCGTTCACAAAAACTGCTGGTACAATGATAAATGCAGACTGCGTATGCTATCAGCATTTATCAATATGCGGCGGACATGATATGCTACATTGTATCATGTCCGCTCGCACATTAATAAATATACCCCATCATATCAATTGATGCCGAGAAGGCTTTCGACTATGTGAGTTGTGACCACTTATAGTTTTTAAAATTTTGGGCTACAGTTTTTTTTTTTCTTTCTTTTATTAAACATTTATATAGTCCCCACTCTGCTTTAATAATTAATGGAGATCTTTCACCAAGTATTCAATTAGCGAAGGGCACTAAACAGGGATGTCCGTTATCTCCGCTGTTATTTAATCTAGCAATAGAACCTTTGGGCGATCACAATTAGAAGGAATTCAAATAGGTAAAAAAGAACTGCAAATAGCATTATACGCTGACAATCTTTTGGTATTTATTAGTAACTCAAGGATGAATATGTGCAAACTATTATAGATCTTTCACAACTTTGATTTTTCAGCATTGATTCAGTATCCTGAAAAAGAGCCAGAGGTTTTGTGGATAAACAAACAAGCAGATTCTAGTGGCATATTTAAAGAAGCTAATCCCATTATTAAATATTTAGGTATTAATATTTCTATAATTCCGAAAAAACATTATGAACATAATTTTCCAGTAATCATTAACAAAATATGTGCCGATCTCAAGAGATGGGCGCTCTTACCATTATCACTTACTACTAAAAGAAATTGATACAAATTATAGCTTTTCCTAAGCTTTTATATTTAATGCAAAACCTCCCAATATTTTTAAAATATAAACAAATTCAAATATTACATAAAGGGTTTTGTGAGTTTATATGGGGAAGGCAAAAATGTCAATACATCGATTAAATCAAGCACATAATTTAGCAGGCTTTAATCTTCCCTCATTACAAAAATATAATTAGGTCTGCATGGACAAGTTAGTTCCAGATTGGTTAACAGAGATGGATTTTGCTTTAAGAAGTATTGAAGAAAATATCCTCACCCCTTTTTCAATAAAGGCATTAATTAATTTACAGCCAAATAAACTTCCAGACTATATAAAAAAAATTATAGTATTTAAAAATCCTGTTATTGCATGGCAAAAGGTTTGCAAATCTTTACAAGTCTCCCCTAACTTCTCTAAATTTCTCCCACTAATCGGCAATCCGGATTTTTCAGAAGGGATAAACTCAAACATCTTTATGCAATGGAAGGGCAAAGGTTTAGAATGTGCTGCTCAATTACTTGAGACTAATTGGGGATTAGTTAAATCCTTTTGTAAGAAATTCGCTAGGGAACAGGTGATAAAATCAAGACATACACAAAAGTGATAAATAAAAAAGATGTTATATTGTGTGCAGAAATACAGAAATGAAAACACTGTTACATGGGTTGTGTAGAAAAAAACAACATACAAACATACACATAGTGCAAAAAAACATACTAACACTATACTAAAACCAATATATCTTGGGATCTCACTCTATTATGGGCCAGTGTTTCCAGACTTCCTGCTTGTGGGTCTCTAATCTTTAGGGACTGCTCCAGGACGGGTCTCTGGTCTCTTTGGGGGTGGGGAGTTCCTGGCACCTCACTGTCTACCAGCTGGCCATATACCTTTTTAGATTTGAATGCTTACAGGATTGGGAGACCAACTGTCAACATATCTATGGTGAGGAAGCATCTATTGTGTGGCTTCCTTTCTGGCATATAAGCACATCAAATATACACATGATCAAAACCTATCGCCTAGATTTAGAGTTTTGCGTTAGCCGTCAAAACCGGCATATAGGGCTTCTAACCAGTCTGAGATGTGCATTGCACAGTGATGTGCATTTCTATAACATATGTTCACATTTTCAAAGTGAACATTTTATAAGTGATTCACTAGCAATATAGCAATAGAATTATACAAGAACTGCATTCACTACTCAGCACAGTGCTGCTTATTAAGAGAACATGCTGCCTATTGACATCTGCTGAAAAATTGCACACTGCATCAAGCTAACCCTATTCTCTCTCCTCTGCTTTCAGGTACGTGAATAGAGACCCTGTCATTCTGCAACTATTCACTGCTCTCTGGTGTTTTTTACTCTCCTGTAACTCTCTTCTGGTACGTGAATAGAGACCCTGTCATTCTGCAACTATTCACTGCTCTCTGGTGTTTTTTACTCACCTGTAACTCTCTTCTGGTACGTGAATAGAGACCCTGTCATTCTGCAACTATTCACTGCTCTCTGGTGTTTTTTACTCTCCTGTAACTCTCTTCTGGTACGTGAATAGAGACCCTGTCATTCTGCAACTATTCACTGCTCTCTGGTGTGTTTTACTCTCCTGTAACTCTCTTCTGGTACGTGAATAGAGACCCTGTCATTCTACAACTATTCACTGCTCTCTGGTGTTTTTTACTCTCCTGTAACTCTCTTCTGGTACGTGAATAGAGACCCTGTCATTCTGCAACTATTCACTGCTCTCTGGTGTTTTTTACTCTCCTGTAACTCTCTTCTGGTACGTGAATAGAGACCCTGTCATTCTGCAACTATTCACTGCTCTCTGGTGTTTTTTACTCTCCTGTAACTCTCTTCTGGTACATGAATATTTACATAGAGCAAATGATTTTAGTTTGTTAAATTAGTCCTACATCTGTTGTACTGTTATCCAATGTGTTATTTCTAATGTTCATTTAACTGCCATGTGATGTTCAATCCTTATCAATACTTGCTATTATTCTAAAATGTATAGCTGTCTTATTCCATAGTTTTAACCTCCCCCAAATTTTATTGTCTGTTTACTTAACATCTCACCCTGACCAGACCAGAATCTAACTTTCCAATTGGCCTTTCCAATTGTCTTTGATTAGCAATCAACTAAATTTAGTGGACTCAGCTGACTGCCCTCCCTGCATATATTTCACACCAGTCTGAGATTTGCATTGCACAGTGATGTGCATTGCTATAACATATGTTCACATTTTCAAAGTGAACATTTTATAAGTGATTCACTAGCAATATAGCAATAGAATTATACAAGAACTGAACAAGGATTGGGCAAGGGGCAAGACACAAGGCAAGTACTTTTGTAATATTATGTTTGATATACCTTACTGTTTTCAAATGCGATTGTTAATGTAATACTGTGTCTTATGTGTTTAACTGGTTCCCTCTTTTGTAAAAATGCCTAATATCTTCTTATTCCTTTTTGCTGCCTTTTGTCTCTATAACAAACTACATTACTCAATTACTCCTTCTCCCTCTCCACCTGCACTGTTTATTAGCCCATCTCTCTTAAACTCACATTACTTTTGTACTCATGAACTTTACCTATTCCTAAACACTCTCTCTCCCCCCTGCACCTTGTCTCAAAAGCAGTCTCACTACTGCAAATCTGTATCTCATCTTATGTCACTCTCCCTCTTGCTTCTACTAACTGCTGGCGACATCTCCCCTAATCCTGGTCCCCAACAACTGCCTAGCCATGCACATCCATGTGTACCATCCCACAGACTCAAAAAACAAAACTCTGACAACCTTACTCACATTCCTCTTGCATCAAAAGCCACTTCCCCTTTCACTTGTGCACTTTGGAACTCTCGCTCTGTTTGCAACAAACTCACTTCTATACATGACCTCTTTATCTCCCGCTCCCTCAACCTTCTGGCCCTAACAGAAACCTGGCTCTCTCCCCTAGACACAGCATCCACTGCTGCTCTTTCACATGGGGGTCTCCACTTCAGCCACACTCCTAGGTCTGGTAATAGACAAGGAGGTGGTGTAGGTATTTTACTTTCCTCTCATTGCACCTTTCAACAAATACATCCCATCTCTTCCCTCACATTTTCTTCATTCGAAACCCACATGATTCGCTTATTCTCTCCTCTTTCTATACGTGTCGCAGTCATATACCGTCCTCCTGGCTCCTCAACTCAATTTCTAGATCACTTGGCTGCATGGCTACCTTATTTCCTTTCCTCAGACACCCCTTCCCTCATTCTTGGTGACTTCAACATCCCTCTTGACAATCCCACTGCCTCCTCTGCAAAACAACTTCTGCAACTCACTTCCTCTTTTGGTTTGTCACAATGGACTGATTCTCCCACTCACAAAGATGGTCATTCCCTTGACCTGATCTTTAGCTATCGATGCACCCTCTCAAACTTCACAAACTCCCCCTTTCCTCTCTGTGACCACCATCTCCTTACTTGCAACATATCATCCCTCCCTACAACTCTCCCTCCTTCTGCTCCTCACACCAAACTTCACAGAAGCATTACGTCATTAGATCAACAACAGCTTTCTAATTCCATCAAACCTCTCCTCTCATCCTTCTCCTCCTTTTCATGCCCTGACCAATCTATCTGCCACTATTATTCCACCCTTACATCCGTCCTTGACAATCTCGCCCCTCTTACCATAGCTCGGAAATCAAACACTCATCCTCAGCCCTGGCATACTCCTCTGACACGATACCTACGCAGATGTTCCCGTACTGCTGAGCGGCACTGGAGAAAATCTAGGAGTTCAGCTGATTTTCAACACTACAAATTTATCTTGAACTCCTACTACTCTGCCCTTAATTTCCATAAGCAACATTACTTCTCTACTCTTATCTCTAATCTTTCTTCAAACCCAAAACGTTTGTTCTCCACTTTCAATACTCTTCTCCGCCCTCCCCCACCTCCTAATACAACTTCTCTGTCAGCTCAAGACTTTGCCAACCACTTCAATAACAAAATCAACTCCATCAGAAATGAAATCAGCTCTCAACATAATTCCAATTCCCTCACCCCCTCAAATGCTCTCAATCAACCACAACCCACATAACCTGAAACTTAGCTCATTCTCCCCTGTTACTGAGGAAGAAGATTCGGCACTTATACTGCGCTCTCACCTCACTACCTGTCCCCTTGACCCTATCCCCTCACAGCTACTCCCCTCCCTCTCTGCCACCCTTACCCCTATACTCACACACACTTTCAACCTCTCCTTCAGCACCGGTATATTTCCCTCATTGCTGAAACATGCACTGGTCACACCTATCCTCAAAAAACCTTCCCTTGATCCTACCTCCCCATCCAACTACCGCCCTATTTCCCTCCTCCCTCTTGCATCAAAGCTTCTCGAAAAACTAGCTTATGCACGCCTTTCCCATTTCCTTACAATAAACTCCCTCATTGAACCATTGCAATCTGGATTTCGTCCCCATCACTCCACAGAAACAGCAATTGTTAAGGTTACCAACGACCTACTTACAGCAAAATCAAAAGGCCACTTCTCTCTGCTTATTCTCCTTGATCTGTCCGCAGCCTTTGACACTGTTGACCACCCTCTCTTGCTCCAAACCCTCCAATCCTTCGGCATATGTGACACAGCCCTCTCGTGGCTCTCTTCCTAACTGTCAAACCGTACCTTTAGTGTAGCCTTCTCTGGGGCCTCCTCTGCCCCGTCACCACTTTCTGTCGGAGTACCACAAGGCTCTGTCCTCGGCCCCCTTCTCTTCTCAATCTACACGTCATCACTAGGTTCCCTAATAAAGTCCCATGGTTTACAATATCATTTGTATGCCGACGACACCCAAATCTACTTCTCTGCACCAGACCTTTCTCCTTCCTTGCTAACCCGTGTCACTAACTGTCTTTCTCACATCTCCAACTGGATGTCCTCTCACTACCTCAAGCTAAATCTCTCAAAAACTGAGCTCCTTATTTTCCCCCCTTCTTCAAAACTCTCCACCCCCAATCTCTCTATAACTGTCGACAACTCCATCATTACCCCTACCCCGCATGCCCAATGTCTCGGGGTCACATTTGATTCAGATCTTTCTTTCACTCCTCACATTCAGTCTTTGGCTAAAGCCTGCCGCTTCCACCTTAAAAACATCTCTAAAATTAGACACTTCCTTACACAAGACACAACTAAGATTTTAATCCACTCTCTCATCCTCTCCCGTCTCAATTACTGCAACTCTGTCCTCTCTGGTCTCCCCACCTACCTCCTAGCTCCTTTACAATCCTTAATGAATGCCTCTGCCAGACTCATCTTCCTTACAAGTCGCTCTTCATCTACTGCACCTCTCTGCCAATCTCTTCACTGGCTTCCTCTTGCCTCTAGGATCAAACACAAAATTCTCACTCTGACATACAAAGCCCTCAACTGCACTGCTCCCCCCTATATCTCAGATCTTGTCTCCAGATACTCTCCTTCCCGTCCCCTTCGCTCTGCTCAAGACCTCCTACTCTCCTCCTCTCTTGTCACCTCATCACACTCCCGTTTACAGGACTTCTCCAGACTGGCTCCCATCTTGTGGAACTCTCTGCCTCGCTCCACAAGACTCTCTTCTAGTTTTAAAAGCTTCAAGTGCTCCCTAAAGACTCTACTGTTCAGGGATGCATACAACCTACGCTAACCTTACTTTATACCAGTTCCTCTCCTCCATTGCTATCCCCTGAACCCCCCTAGCATGTAAGCTTAAGAGTCCAGCTGTTTGTTGATCACCTTCTCAAGAGCTGACTACAACAGTGCAATTCTTGGCAGGGCCCTCTACCCATTTGATCCCTATAACTGTTTTTTTTGTACTCCGCCTTTGTTAATAGCGCTGCGGAATCTGTTGGCGCTCTACAAATAACCGATAATAATAAAAATAATAATAATTCTAACGCTGGTTTTTACCGCCCGCTGGTATTTAGAGTTCACTTACCGACACTCCAAAATCTCCGAATGCAGAAATCTCTACCGACAGCTCAGACCCAGGAATTAACATCTACCGACAAAATAAACATCCACGAATCAAAAAACAAATATTACACAAAGCACACTTACACTCATACAAACACTACACTATATTTATTTTTCATGTTTTCTTTTTTCATCTAAATAGAAAGGATCAAAGTTGCGAGATCTCGGTGTTAGAAAAAAACAAACACAAATCCATTTTGCCATTGACTTACATTGACAGACGGGAAAAGACACTCATATAGCTACATCTAACTAATGATATTATCACAAACATACACTAATCGATGCATACAAACAATATACACCACATTACATACACAAAGAATTTATTTATTACGAAATTAACACGATTTAGCTACTTTTTCACACAAGACAATGACGTCACTCACTTTACGCTCAAAACCAGTCTTGAATTTTATTTACACACACATTTTGAGCCTCCATTGACTTCTATGGGGAAGACGTGCTCATGCAAAAGTGCAATAACTCATGTTTTTCTGCGTTTGCCCCGCTATGACAAATAGATCAAGAAATGGATATTTCCCTATGGTGGACTTATGGAGTTTACTTATGGGACATTCGCAACAACATTAAATTGTATGATACTTTTACATTACATCAACTACAAATCAACATCACTAGTAACAAACATTTTCAACAATTACATCACATTTAAACGGACACAAAAATAATTGCCACATTTCAGGATTCACAAACAGTAGACAATGGGAAACACCTCTCATTTACCTTTATTATTGCATTTCATTTATTCAACTCATATGCTTGCAGCAACAGCATATCTACATAGGCTTAACACATGATCAGTCATGGATGCACATACTTTACTTTTATCATTCACTCATACATGTGCATTCAAATGATGGGGGAAAAACACATTACATTCTCTCTAGGATTCACAAAACAGAAAATAGGGATTTTACTGTACTTTTAACATCATGATTCGATCACAATATACCATTACGAATTACGTACAATAAGAACATCATTACAACAGATTACAGCTGTCACTTTATGGGAAGGAACAACAATGTGAGACCGCTTTAGAGAAGTCAGCATATGTGGGACACAATCACAATATATACGTATATGTATATAACACGCATCATGCAACCACAAAGCACACATTTATATTTTAATCAGCACACAATAACAATGTAGGAAAATACAACAACACAATGAGGATTTCATAACTACACAGGCAGGTTAATAATATAATGACGTCATTAGAAGATTCAACCATACACATTACAGCTTTACGACTGTAGCGCCCCTTTCAGAACTTTAGCACTCAGTACAACATATACGTAAACAACAGTTTGGAACATCATTATTATGGCGATTTTAAAGGCATGCGTACTAAATCAGTCAGATTGAATGTCAATTTCTTATAAGTTTGTACATCTCCCAGTTGTCTATAGACCTCTGTTAGATATTGATCTCTGTTTAGTATCACTATTGAACCACCTTTATCCGAATTGACAATCACCAAATCTGAGTTATTTTTTAAAGTATTTAATGCATCCATCTCTTTTTTACTTAGGTTGTTTTACAAATATGAGTTTCAGTTAGTTTTTTTCTATTAGTTTCCTCAGATAGAGATATAAGATCTTGTTCTAATATAGAATGAAATATCTCTATTACATCATTACGAGAATTTATTGGATAAAAACTACTTTTTTTAGATTCTTTGATCGGTTGCTGTTTACCTATGCCTTCTGACCTTGAATTACTTCCCTGTGAATCACAAAGTGTAACTATATCACATAAAGTTTCAAAATCACAATCATCATTCAATACCGGAACAATACTATACATCTCATTTGTATTATTAGTAGTATTTAAATCTCTGAAATGCTTTTTAAGAGTGATTTTTCTTATAAATGTATTAATGTCCAGTATAGTGTCAAATAAGTTAAAGTCTCTTGTAGGTGAGAAACCAAGGCCTTTAGATAGTACTTCTTCTTCATAGCAACTTAAAGGTACACCGGAAAGATTGATTATTTTCAATTTTTGTTGTTGTTCTTTTTCTTCCATTGGGTCCTGCGGCTCGGATACCGTTGTGTTAGTGTGGCATTTGTCCCCAGGGATTCCACTTGTTCCTCCTCGCTTTTTTCTTTTACTGGATTTTTGAAACCTTTCCCATTTTTTGGCTTCGTTCCCAGCTCTGTTTGTGATCTAATTGGAGTTGAAGTAGTAATAGCGGCTGGGGTAGGAGTGATTGGGGTATCTACAGAAGTAGTAATCTCTAAAGCAGATTCACTGGTACCTGTAGTATTTTCAAAGCTTGAAAATGTCACCTTTTTTTGATGGCTTTTATTTCCTTTATTTTTGTTGTTACGTTTCTGTCTTTGTTCTTTTCTTTCGATGTTCCAATTGTAGACTATACCTAAATCATAGTCTTTACAATCTCTTTCATATTTTTTAAATTTATTATCAGACAGTTCTACACTTATTTTTTCAAGTGTCTCATCAAGTTGTTTCTGATAAGGTGTCATCCTCTCATCCTCTTTGAATTCTTCCAATTGTTTATCTAATGCTTCAATCTCACTCAACACTCAACTGCGCTGCTCTTTCTTGAATTTAACCAATTTCCCCATTAAAATGAGTGAGCAGTCAGATAAAGATTCATTCCAATCACTCATAAATTCAGGGAATTCTTTATAAAAAGCTGGGAACTTTTTTATCCTCAAACCACGTGGTATTTTATTTTCTTCCAAGTAGTGTTCCAAAAATTCAATATCCCACCAAAGTTTCAACTCTCTGATATGAAGTTTTTCTTTATTTGCAAAAAGGGTTCCCAATTTTAACTTATTGTGTTCTGTTGCTGTGCCTTTAAATAACTGTTGAAACCTCTCTCTCCTGCTCTTATTATCCATTATAGCCAAATTTATATGAATCTTGGGTAGATTTTTTCACACACTCAGTTATTCATGGAGTAAATCTGAAGCAAATATAGTCCAATATGGTTGATAATTGAATGTGTGTATTTTATTAGAACAGTTGTAAACCTGTAAATATACTCTTTTCAGAGTCCCACACTTGCGGTTATGTACAGGGTGTAAATTACTGGCAATCCCGTAAATATTACTCCTCTCAGAGTCCCACACTTGCGGTATACATACAGGATGCAAATAAATGTTTAACAACACTATTATCCCAAGAACAGTTCAAATAAATGAGAATTGAAGGCTTACCACACGCTCTGCGGCTCCTCAATAGTATGGATTATATCTCCGTGAGATCCTCTCCTATTGTCAGCTAGCCAGTCGGTTTATTCAGTATAGCGTGTAACGCCAAACTCTGTTGTATTGTGAACAGCCTCGTTCTCAAGCCGGCAACTCGTCATCCAGCTCGGCTGACCAGTAAGATCGTGGGGATCCTCCACACCCCCAGAGCAATACAAAAAGTCACAATAACGACAAAGAGGTTACGATCTTACCGGAGTAATGAGCAAGGAGAGGAGGACGTGTAAATGTTAAAAGTTCAATTTATTGGTTCCATTTAAAAAGCGAAAAAAAAGACACAGCAAGACAGAAAGAACAGCTGATGCGTTTCCTGCCTCAGGGGCAATTCATCAGAGCAGAGTACATAAATCTCTGGTGGACCCCCCAGGGAGACCAATCATTTCAGCGATTGGCTCCCTGGGGGAGAAACTGGGACAATGGGTAGATGCGCAACTACAACCAGTGGTACAATCTCTTCCAGGATTCCTTAGAGATACAAAGCATCTGCTGAGATTGTTCCAAAATTGCACATGGAAGGATGGTTACAAATTTGTAACCATTGATGCTATATCGCTATACTCGTGTATACCTCACAATTTGGGGATTATTGCAATCAGAAATATGCTAGAGAAATACTCAGAATATAACAATGATCTAATTACCTTTATTGTAGAATCTATTTCCTTTTTGTTATATCACAATTTTTTTATTTTTGATGGGGAATTCTTTTTACAATTAAGAGGCAATGTGATGGGGGCCAAATTCGCCCCGTCGTATGCAAATTTGTACCTTGCGAATTTTGAGATGGAAACTATATTCAACATGGATAATGAGTTCAGAGGCAATATAAAAATGTATACTAGATATATTGATGATATCTTGATAGTTTGGGATGGTTCCAATTTACAATTGGAGAAATTTTTGTGTTAACTCAATGAGAACATGGGGAATTTAAAATTCACATGTGAATCCTCTGAAAATAATATACCCTATTTAGATGTCTTAATCTGTCACTCAGAAGATAAAGTGGTTACTGAAGTATTTAGAAAAGAAATAACAGGAAATACCATATTAAGAGCAGACTCTTTACATCCATTCCATCTTAAGAAGGGTACACCTAAAGGGCAATATGTGAGACTAAGACGTAATTGTACTAGTTTAGACAGAGTTATTGGACACATGCTAATGACTTAACAGTACGTCTGATAGACAGGGGATATGAAGCTCATAGTCTTAAGAGAATATCCGAACAAGTTTCACATTTCAATAGAGATAACCTATTAAAAGATATCAAAAAGAATGAAGAAAGAACAGGTATTAATTTTATAACGAAATACAGTAAACAATATCAAGATATATGCAATATCATCAAAAAGAGATTACCAATATTAGAGAGTGATAAAGATCTACAATCTATCTCTACCATGTGTAATTTTGTTTCTCGTAAATCTGAGACCATTGGAGAAAGAGTTATGAAAAATTTCAGTTCTAAAAAAGACCCCAATACATTGAGCATGAATAAAAACTGGCTGACTAAAAAAGTTGGTTTCTATAGATGTGGGAGCAGGCCCTGCAAATGTTGTGAATATGTACAAACAGGTGATAATTTCACCTCAACAAACACAGGTAAAATATATAAAATCAAAGATCGGATTGACTGCAATTCTACATATGTGGTATACCTCATTACTTGCCAATGCTGTAAATTTCAATATGTAGGACTCACCTCAAGGTTTTTAAAGGACAGGATAAGGGAACAGTTGCTTTCCATAGAAGCTGAAATACCTAAGACACCAGTTGCCAAACATTTTGCATTACATGGTAGCAACTTAAATTATTTCAGCTTCCAGGGAATAGAATATGTTTCTTTAGGACCACGGGGAGGAGATAGATATCAGGCACTAAGCAAAAAAGAAATCTTTCGGATTTATACCCTCAAAACAGGATTTTCAGTTGGTATAAATAAGATCAGTGATGTTAAACTTTTTATAGACAAAGAATAAGATCAATATAAATAGTAATTGAAACTTTTTCATACTTAACTGCTTCTTATTTTTAAACGGATGATATATCCTCCTCTCTCTCTTACTCGTTATATCACACTTAATATGAAACTCATTAAAAATTGAGAAATTGAAAGGCCTGCTAAAGTTGCTCCTAGATATGATATTGTGGTATTTTGATTGAGTGATTGGTTTACAGCAGCTTGACAGTTGTATTATATTGTATTTATCTTATATACCTGTTCATTAAACGTGTCTATTATTGCTGTCTCCCATTCATTCTGAATGACATTCAGGTCCGCATGCATATTTAATATTCATACAGGGTTGTCCCAAGAATAATTTTCTAACTTGATATAGTGTATATCGTTTTTAAACAAGTCCATCTCATAGTTCTTAAATGAATTTTATTATGTATGTGTATTATGAAATATATATCTATATGGAGGTATTGAAAGAGTTAAATCCAAGTGATTGTAAAGTCTACCTTTGATTGGTTATACTATTTCCCTCTGTGTGGATTTAACAGCTGTTAGTGACGCTTGTTTCTCAGCTCTGATGAATTGCCCCTGAGGCAGGAAACGTGTCAGCTGTTCTTTCTGTCTTGCTGTGTCTTTTTTCACTTTTTAAATGGAACCAATAAATTGAACTTTTAACATTTACACGTCCTCCTCTCCTTGCTCATTACACCGGTAAGATCATAACCTCTTTGTCGTTATTCAGTCCGCTTATCTGACCTTCAGAAACTCCTAACTTTTATGTCTTATGTTGGTATACTTGTAAAGTGCTTTGAGTCTCACAGGGAGAAAAGCGCTATATAACTCGCAAATTATTATTATTATTATTATTATTATAATTTTTAGAAGATATTGTATTTATATATGTATGAATTGGGAGTATTAGCAATAGTATTATTTATGCAACGTTGTTATTAATAACATAATCAGAAATTAGTGTATGAGAATATAAAACTAGAACAGAATATAGTGTGTAAATTTGATAAATTTGGAAAAAGTTAATTTTCTGTGTATGTGTCTGTGCGCAGCTTATTGTTTTCTGTGTGTATTATAAGGTTAAAAAAGTCATTAAAAAAATATTAAAAGTTCTTGTTTAGCAAGGTAACAGCTCTAGGAAAAAACTATTCCGTAACCTGGCTGACTTGCTATTCAGACTCCTATATCGCCTCCCAGATGGTAAAAGAGCAAATATACTATTACTAGCATGGTATGGATCGTGGATATAAAGTGAGCCTTTTGGAGACTTCGCCTGCGCTGAAGATCCTCAATAAAAGGGTAGCTGGGCACCGATAATATATTGGGCAGTTTTTACCACCCGTTGCAAAGCTCTACGATCAGAGTTAGTACAGTTTCCGTACCATACTGTAATGCAATTAGTGAGAATACTCTCAATGGTACAGCAATACAAATTGGCCAGGATCTGAGGGGACAGATTAACTTTTTTCAGTGACCTTAAAAAGTAAAGACGTTGTTGCGCCTTCTTCACTAAAATCGAAGTATTCAATGTCCAAGACAGATCTTCAGAAATGTACGTTCCCAAAAATGTAAAACTTGTCACATGTTCAACCATAAATCCATTTATATAGATAGGCATATGTGTACAACGTTTGGACTTTCTGTAAGCAATAATAATCTCTTTGGTCTTTTTGATATTGAGATACAGATTATTTTCAGCACACCATGTCACCAGGTGCTTTACCTCCTCTCTATAGGCGGACTCATCGTTATAACTGATCTGGCCTATTACAGTAGTGTCATCTGCAAACTTAATAATGTTATTAGACACATGCCTAGGCAGGCAGTCATAGGTAAAGAGGGAATATAGCAATGGACTCAGTACACAACCTTGTGGAACACCGGTGTTAAGGGTCAAGGTCACAGAGATATAATTGCCTATCCTTACTGACAGGTCTATTTGTCAGGAAATTGAAGATCCAATTACAGATCATGTTGTTAATGCCCAGGTCATGGAGTTTAACAACCAACTTAGCAGGAATAACAGTGTTGAATGCTGAGCTAAAGTCAATAAACAGCATTCTTACATAGGTGTTACTATGATCCAAATGGGTTACGGTAAAATGTAATGCTGTAGAAATGGCATCTTCCGTTGACCTATTCTGATGATAGGCATATTGATTAGGATCTAATGTAGGTGGTAAGCAAGTTTTAAGATGGGCCATGACCAGCCTCTCAAAGCATTTCATGATGGTCGAGGTAAGTGCAATAGGGCGAAAGTCATTTAGACTCACTGCTGCAGATTGTTTTGGCACAGGAATGATGGTTGTTACCTTAAAGCATACAGGGACGACTGATTGGGCCAAGGACAAGTTAAAAATATCAGTAATTACTGCAGCCAGTGCTCCAGCACAGGTTCTCAGCACGTAGCCAGGGATGTCATCTGAACCAACAGCTTTACGTGCATCTAGTCTAGAAAGTGCATGGTACACCTCAGTGACAGAGAAACTTAAAGGCTGTTCTTCAGGAAGAGACATAGCTTTAGTAATTAATTCTTTATTGTCACGGTCAAAGCGGGCATAAAAATGGTTTAATTCATCCGGAAAGGAAGCATCATTAATTAAAGGGGATCATTTACGGGTTTATAGTCTGTAATAGCCTGAAAACCCTGCCACATGCGTCTGGGATCAGAGTTATTATAAAAATGCTCTTCCATATGCAATTTCAGATCATAGCTCTTTTTATTCCTTTTTTTAAGTTAGATCTAGTTAAACTATAAGCCTCAGCATCACCAGATCTAGAAGTAGCATCTCGTGCTTCCAATAGGAGGCGAACATCTTTATTCATCCAAGGTTTTTGATTAGGAAAGGTTCTTATCCTCTTAAAGGTGGTTACATTATTTACACAGGAACTAATATAGTCCAGAACAGAAGATGCATACAGTTCAATATCAATATAGGAATCCCTCTTACCTCTTGTGGCAAATAAGCTCCAGTCTGTGATGCCCCGTGTGAAGGCTCGCCAGAAACACAAGTTATGATATATGCTGCAGTGATAATGGTAGATGTAAATTCCCTAGGCAGATAAAAGGGGTAAGACAATTTAAAAATTGTTAAATAAAGGATTTTTTCATTTTATGGCAATACATTGATTACAGAACTGGGGATGCGGGACTGCATGGTATATATACATTTGTTTTGACCATTGCAACAGAGGTCGACATTTCCAGCACAGAGCTCTACATGAATAGTTGTATAGTCGCATAATGAAGTGCTATCGCTGAAGAACGTGCTGAACCATATTAAGGGAATTCTTTTAGCGTTCCGGAACTGTTTCTCCAAATGTATTTATGTATACAAAGAGAGAAGCGCTCTACCAGGAACGAACAACAGCTCAGTGGCTTGTTCTATGGCGATTTACCACCCGGAAGCAGCCTCTTTTAGACCAGTGTGCTTTTCACAGAAGAAAACTTTCCTGAAGTATATCAGTCTGATCCCGCCAAGTAAGGTCAGTCCAGCCCCGAAATACCAGGCAATTCTCCTCTGAACAAGGAACATGACAACCCCAGACGATCGTTTCGGCCTCCTATGGGCCTCGTCAGTGAGGTGCAGCCACATTCCTCTAAGCACAATGGGCAAGGAGTCCACGTCTGGTTTCCCCCATCACCCATAGGGAGACTTCCCCAGGGTCATAATAATTTGCATACAAAGAGAGAAGCGCTCTACCAGGAACGAACAACAGCTCAGTGGCTTGTTCTATGGCGATTTACCACCCGGAAGCAGCCTCTTTTAGACCAGTGTGCTTTTCACAGAAGAAAACTTTCCTGAAGTATATCAGTCTGATCCCGCCAAGTAAGGTCAGTCCAGCCCCGAAATACCAGGCAATTCTCCTCTGAACAAGGAACATGACAACCCCAGACGATCGTTTCGGCCTCCTATGGGCCTCGTCAGTGAGGTGCAGCCACATTCCTCTAAGCACACTGGGCAAGGAGTCCACGTCTGGTTTCCCCCATCACCCATAGGGAGACTTCCCCAGGGTCATAATAATTTGCATACAAAGAGAGAAGCGCTCTACCAGGAACGAACAACAGCTCAGTGGCTTGTTCTATGGCGATTTACCACCCGGAAGCAGCCTCTTTTAGACCAGTGTGCTTTTCACAGAAGAAAACTTTCCTGAAGTATATCAGTCTGATCCCGCCAAGTAAGGTCAGTCCAGCCCCGAAATACCAGGCAATTCTCCTCTGAACAAGGAACATGACAACCCCAGACGATCGTTTCGGCCTCCTATGGGCCTCGTCAGTGAGGTGCAGCCACATTCCTCTAAGCACAATGGGCAAGGAGTCCACGTCTGGTTTCCCCCATCACCCATAGGGAGACTTCCCCAGGGTCATAATAATTTGCATACAAAGAGAGAAGCGCTCTACCAGGAACGAACAACAGCTCAGTGGCTTGTTCTATGGCGATTTACCACCCGGAAGCAGCCTCTTTTAGACCAGTGTGCTTTTCACAGAAGAAAACTTTCCTGAAGTATATCAGTCTGATCCCGCCAAGTAAGGTCAGTCCAGCCCCGAAATACCAGGCAATTCTCCTCTGAACAAGGAACATGACAACCCCAGACGATCGTTTCGGCCTCCTATGGGCCTCGTCAGTGAGGTGCAGCCACATTCCTCTAAGCACAATGGGCAAGGAGTCCACGTCTGGTTTCCCCCATCACCCATAGGGAGACTTCCCCAGGGTCATAATAATTTGCATACAAAGAGAGAAGCGCTCTACCAGGAACGAACAACAGCTCAGTGGCTTGTTCTATGGCGATTTACCACCCGGAAGCAGCCTCTTTTAGACCAGTGTGCTTTTCACAGAAGAAAACTTTCCTGAAGTATATCAGTCTGATCCCGCCAAGTAAGGTCAGTCCAGCCCCGAAATACCAGGCAATTCTCCTCTGAACAAGGAACATGACAACCCCAGACGATCGTTTCGGCCTCCTATGGGCCTCGTCAGTGAGGTGCAGCCACATTCCTCTAAGCACAATGGGCAAGGAGTCCACGTCTGGTTTCCCCCATCACCCATAGGGAGACTTCCCCAGGGTCATAATAATTTGCATACAAAGAGAGAAGCGCTCTACCAGGAACGAACAACAGCTCAGTGGCTTGTTCTATGGCGATTTACCACCCGGAAGCAGCCTCTTTTAGACCAGTGTGCTTTTCACAGAAGAAAACTTTCCTGAAGTATATCAGTCTGATCCCGCCAAGTAAGGTCAGTCCAGCCCCGAAATACCAGGCAATTCTCCTCTGAACAAGGAACATGACAACCCCAGACGATCGTTTCGGCCTCCTATGGGCCTCGTCAGTGAGGTGCAGCCACATTCCTCTAAGCACACTGGGCAAGGAGTCCACGTCTGGTTTCCCCCATCACCCATAGGGAGACTTCCCCAGGGTCATAATAATTTGCATACAAAGAGAGAAGCGCTCTACCAGGAACGAACAACAGCTCAGTGGCTTGTTCTATGGCGATTTACCACCCGGAAGCAGCCTCTTTTAGACCAGTGTGCTTTTCACAGAAGAAAACTTTCCTGAAGTATATCAGTCTGATCCCGCCAAGTAAGGTCAGTCCAGCCCCGAAATACCAGGCAATTCTCCTCTGAACAAGGAACATGACAACCCCAGACGATCGTTTCGGCCTCCTATGGGCCTCATCAGTGAGGTGCAGCCACATTCCTCTAAGCACAATGGGCAAGGAGTCCACGTCTGGTTTCCCCCATCACCCATAGGGAGACTTCCCCAGGGTCATAATAATTTGCATACAAAGAGAGAAGCGCTCTACCAGGAACGAACAACAGCTCAGTGGCTTGTTCTATGGCGATTTACCACCCGGAAGCAGCCTCTTTTAGACCAGTGTGCTTTTCACAGAAGAAAACTTTCCTGAAGTATATCAGTCTGATCCCGCCAAGTAAGGTCAGTCCAGCCCCGAAATACCAGGCAATTCTCCTCTGAACAAGGAACATGACAACCCCAGACGATCGTTTCGGCCTCCTATGGGCCTCGTCAGTGAGGTGCAGCCACATTCCTCTAAGCACAATGGGCAAGGAGTCCACGTCTGGTTTCCCCCATCACCCATAGGGAGACTTCCCCAGGGTCATAATAATTTGCATACAAAGAGAGAAGCGCTCTACCAGGAACGAACAACAGCTCAGTGGCTTGTTCTATGGCGATTTACCACCCGGAAGCAGCCTCTTTTAGACCAGTGTGCTTTTCACAGAAGAAAACTTTCCTGAAGTATATCAGTCTGATCCCGCCAAGTAAGGTCAGTCCAGCCCCGAAATACCAGGCAATTCTCCTCTGAACAAGGAACATGACAACCCCAGACGATCGTTTCGGCCTCCTATGGGCCTCGTCAGTGAGGTGCAGCCACATTCCTCTAAGCACACTGGGCAAGGAGTCCACGTCTGGTTTCCCCCATCACCCATAGGGAGACTTCCCCAGGGTCATAATAATTTGCATACAAAGAGAGAAGCGCTCTACCAGGAACGAACAACAGCTCAGTGGCTTGTTCTATGGCGATTTACCACCCGGAAGCAGCCTCTTTTAGACCAGTGTGCTTTTCACAGAAGAAAACTTTCCTGAAGTATATCAGTCTGATCCCGCCATGTAAGGTCAGTCCAGCCCCGAAATACCAGGCAATTCTCCTCTGAACAAGGAACATGACAACCCCAGACGATCGTTTCGGCCTCCTATGGGCCTCGTCAGTGAGGTGCAGCCACATTCCTCTAAGCACAATGGGCAAGGAGTCCACGTCTGGTTTCCCCCATCACCCATAGGGAGACTTCCCCAGGGTCATAATAATTTGCATACAAAGAGAGAAGCGCTCTACCAGGAACGAACAACAGCTCAGTGGCTTGTTCTATGGCGATTTACCACCCGGAAGCAGCCTCTTTTAGACCAGTGTGCTTTTCACAGAAGAAAACTTTCCTGAAGTATATCAGTCTGATCCCGCCAAGTAAGGTCAGTCCAGCCCCGAAATACCAGGCAATTCTCCTCTGAACAAGGAACATGACAACCCCAGACGATCGTTTCGGCCTCCTATGGGCCTCGTCAGTGAGGTGCAGCCACATTCCTCTAAGCACACTGGGCAAGGAGTCCACGTCTGGTTTCCCCCATCACCCATAGGGAGACTTCCCCAGGGTCATAATAATTTGCATACAAAGAGAGAAGCGCTCTACCAGGAACGAACAACAGCTCAGTGGCTTGTTCTATGGCGATTTACCACCCGGAAGCAGCCTCTTTTAGACCAGTGTGCTTTTCACAGAAGAAAACTTTCCTGAAGTATATCAGTCTGATCCCGCCAAGTAAGGTCAGTCCAGCCCCGAAATACCAGGCAATTCTCCTCTGAACAAGGAACATGACAACCCCAGACGATCGTTTCGGCCTCCTATGGGCCTCGTCAGTGAGGTGCAGCCACATTCCTCTAAGCACACTGGGCAAGGAGTCCACGTCTGGTTTCCCCCATCACCCATAGGGAGACTTCCCCAGGGTCATAATAATTTGCATACAAAGAGAGAAGCGCTCTACCAGGAACGAACAACAGCTCAGTGGCTTGTTCTATGGCGATTTACCACCCGGAAGCAGCCTCTTTTAGACCAGTGTGCTTTTCACAGAAGAAAACTTTCCTGAAGTATATCAGTCTGATCCCGCCAAGTAAGGTCAGTCCAGCCCCGAAATACCAGGCAATTCTCCTCTGAACAAGGAACATGACAACCCCAGACGATCGTTTCGGCCTCCTATGGGCCTCATCAGTGAGGTGCAGCCACATTCCTCTAAGCACAATGGGCAAGGAGTCCACGTCTGGTTTCCCCCATCACCCATAGGGAGACTTCCCCAGGGTCATAATAATTTGCATACAAAGAGAGAAGCGCTCTACCAGGAACGAACAACAGCTCAGTGGCTTGTTCTATGGCGATTTACCACCCGGAAGCAGCCTCTTTTAGACCAGTGTGCTTTTCACAGAAGAAAACTTTCCTGAAGTATATCAGTCTGATCCCGCCAAGTAAGGTCAGTCCAGCCCCGAAATACCAGGCAATTCTCCTCTGAACAAGGAACATGACAACCCCAGACGATCGTTTCGGCCTCCTATGGGCCTCGTCAGTGAGGTGCAGCCACATTCCTCTAAGCACAATGGGCAAGGAGTCCACGTCTGGTTTCCCCCATCACCCATAGGGAGACTTCCCCAGGGTCATAATAATTTGCATACAAAGAGAGAAGCGCTCTACCAGGAACGAACAACAGCTCAGTGGCTTGTTCTATGGCGATTTACCACCCGGAAGCAGCCTCTTTTAGACCAGTGTGCTTTTCACAGAAGAAAACTTTCCTGAAGTATATCAGTCTGATCCCGCCAAGTAAGGTCAGTCCAGCCCCGAAATACCAGGCAATTCTCCTCTGAACAAGGAACATGACAACCCCAGACGATCGTTTCGGCCTCCTATGGGCCTCGTCAGTGAGGTGCAGCCACATTCCTCTAAGCACAATGGGCAAGGAGTCCACGTCTGGTTTCCCCCATCACCCATAGGGAGACTTCCCCAGGGTCATAATAATTTGCATACAAAGAGAGAAGCGCTCTACCAGGAACGAACAACAGCTCAGTGGCTTGTTCTATGGCGATTTACCACCCGGAAGCAGCCTCTTTTAGACCAGTGTGCTTTTCACAGAAGAAAACTTTCCTGAAGTATATCAGTCTGATCCCGCCATGTAAGGTCAGTCCAGCCCCGAAATACCAGGCAATTCTCCTCTGAACAAGGAACATGACAACCCCAGACGATCGTTTCGGCCTCCTATGGGCCTCGTCAGTGAGGTGCAGCCACATTCCTCTAAGCACAATGGGCAAGGAGTCCACGTCTGGTTTCCCCCATCACCCATAGGGAGACTTCCCCAGGGTCATAATAATTTGCATACAAAGAGAGAAGCGCTCTACCAGGAACGAACAACAGCTCAGTGGCTTGTTCTATGGCGATTTACCACCCGGAAGCAGCCTCTTTTAGACCAGTGTGCTTTTCACAGAAGAAAACTTTCCTGAAGTATATCAGTCTGATCCCGCCAAGTAAGGTCAGTCCAGCCCCGAAATACCAGGCAATTCTCCTCTGAACAAGGAACATGACAACCCCAGACGATCGTTTCGGCCTCCTATGGGCCTCGTCAGTGAGGTGCAGCCACATTCCTCTAAGCACAATGGGCAAGGAGTCCACGTCTGGTTTCCCCCATCACCCATAGGGAGACTTCCCCAGGGTCATAATAATTTGCATACAAAGAGAGAAGCGCTCTACCAGGAACGAACAACAGCTCAGTGGCTTGTTCTATGGCGATTTACCACCCGGAAGCAGCCTCTTTTAGACCAGTGTGCTTTTCACAGAAGAAAACTTTCCTGAAGTATATCAGTCTGATCCCGCCAAGTAAGGTCAGTCCAGCCCCGAAATACCAGGCAATTCTCCTCTGAACAAGGAACATGACAACCCCAGACGATCGTTTCGGCCTCCTATGGGCCTCGTCAGTGAGGTGCAGCCACATTCCTCTAAGCACACTGGGCAAGGAGTCCACGTCTGGTTTCCCCCATCACCCATAGGGAGACTTCCCCAGGGTCATAATAATTTGCATACAAAGAGAGAAGCGCTCTACCAGGAACGAACAACAGCTCAGTGGCTTGTTCTATGGCGATTTACCACCCGGAAGCAGCCTCTTTTAGACCAGTGTGCTTTTCACAGAAGAAAACTTTCCTGAAGTATATCAGTCTGATCCCGCCAAGTAAGGTCAGTCCAGCCCCGAAATACCAGGCAATTCTCCTCTGAACAAGGAACATGACAACCCCAGACGATCGTTTCGGCCTCCTATGGGCCTCGTCAGTGAGGTGCAGCCACATTCCTCTAAGCACAATGGGCAAGGAGTCCACGTCTGGTTTCCCCCATCACCCATAGGGAGACTTCCCCAGGGTCATAATAATTTGCATACAAAGAGAGAAGCGCTCTACCAGGAACGAACAACAGCTCAGTGGCTTGTTCTATGGCGATTTACCACCCGGAAGCAGCCTCTTTTAGACCAGTGTGCTTTTCACAGAAGAAAACTTTCCTGAAGTATATCAGTCTGATCCCGCCAAGTAAGGTCAGTCCAGCCCCGAAATACCAGGCAATTCTCCTCTGAACAAGGAACATGACAACCCCAGACGATCGTTTCGGCCTCCTATGGGCCTCGTCAGTGAGGTGCAGCCACATTCCTCTAAGCACACTGGGCAAGGAGTCCACGTCTGGTTTCCCCCATCACCCATAGGGAGACTTCCCCAGGGTCATAATAATTTGCATACAAAGAGAGAAGCGCTCTACCAGGAACGAACAACAGCTCAGTGGCTTGTTCTATGGCGATTTACCACCCGGAAGCAGCCTCTTTTAGACCAGTGTGCTTTTCACAGAAGAAAACTTTCCTGAAGTATATCAGTCTGATCCCGCCAAGTAAGGTCAGTCCAGCCCCGAAATACCAGGCAATTCTCCTCTGAACAAGGAAGATGACAACCCCAGACGATCGTTTCGGCCTCCTCTGGGCCTCGTCAGTGAGGTGCAGCCACATTCCTCTAAGCACACTGGGCAAGGAGTCCACGTCTGGTTTCCCCCATCACCCATAGGGAGACTTCCCCAGGGTCATAATAATTTGCATACAAAGAGAGAAGCGCTCTACCAGGAACGAACAACAGCTCAGTGGCTTGTTCTATGGCGATTTACCACCCGGAAGCAGCCTCTTTTAGACCAGTGTGCTTTTCACAGAAGAAAACTTTCCTGAAGTATATCAGTCTGATCCCGCCAAGTAAGGTCAGTCCAGCCCCGAAATACCAGGCAATTCTCCTCTGAACAAGGAACATGACAACCCCAGACGATCGTTTCGGCCTCCTATGGGCCTCGTCAGTGAGGTGCAGCCACATTCCTCTAAGCACAATGGGCAAGGAGTCCACGTCTGGTTTCCCCCATCACCCATAGGGAGACTTCCCCAGGGTCATAATAATTTGCATACAAAGAGAGAAGCGCTCTACCAGGAACGAACAACAGCTCAGTGGCTTGTTCTATGGCGATTTACCACCCGGAAGCAGCCTCTTTTAGACCAGTGTGCTTTTCACAGAAGAAAACTTTCCTGAAGTATATCAGTCTGATCCCGCCAAGTAAGGTCAGTCCAGCCCCGAAATACCAGGCAATTCTCCTCTGAACAAGGAACATGACAACCCCAGATGATCGTTTCGGCCTCCTATGGGCCTCGTCAGTGAGGTGCAGCCACATTCCTCTAAGCACAATGGGCAAGGAGTCCACGTCTGGTTTCCCCCATCACCCATAGGGAGACTTCCCCAGGGTCATAATAATTTGCATACAAAGAGAGAAGCGCTCTACCAGGAACGAACAACAGCTCAGTGGCTTGTTCTATGGCGATTTACCACCCGGAAGCAGCCTCTTTTAGACCAGTGTGCTTTTCACAGAAGAAAACTTTCCTGAAGTATATCAGTCTGATCCCGCCAAGTAAGGTCAGTCCAGCCCCGAAATACCAGGCAATTCTCCTCTGAACAAGGAACATGACAACCCCAGACGATCGTTTCGGCCTCCTATGGGCCTCGTCAGTGAGGTGCAGCCACATTCCTCTAAGCACACTGGGCAAGGAGTCCACGTCTGGTTTCCCCCATCACCCATAGGGAGACTTCCCCAGGGTCATAATAATTTGCATACAAAGAGAGAAGCGCTCTACCAGGAACGAACAACAGCTCAGTGGCTTGTTCTATGGCGATTTACCACCCGGAAGCAGCCTCTTTTAGACCAGTGTGCTTTTCACAGAAGAAAACTTTCCTGAAGTATATCAGTCTGATCCCGCCAAGTAAGGTCAGTCCAGCCCCGAAATACCAGGCAATTCTCCTCTGAACAAGACAACCCCAGACGATCTTTTCGGCCTCCTATGGGCCTCGTCAGTGAGGTGCAGCCACATTCCTCTAAGCACAATGGGCAAGGAGTCCACGTCTGGTTTCCCCCATCACCCATAGGGAGACTTCCCCAGGGTCATAATAATTTGCATACAAAGAGAGAAGCGCTCTACCAGGAACGAACAACAGCTCAGTGGCTTGTTCTATGGCGATTTACCACCCGGAAGCAGCCTCTTTTAGACCAGTGTGCTTTTCACAGAAGAAAACTTTCCTGAAGTATATCAGTCTGATCCCGCCAAGTAAGGTCAGTCCAGCCCCGAAATACCAGGCAATTCTCCTCTGAACAAGGAACATGACAACCCCAGACGATCGTTTCGGCCTCCTATGGGCCTCGTCAGTGAGGTGCAGCCACATTCCTCTAAGCACAATGGGCAAGGAGTCCACGTCTGGTTTCCCCCATCACCCATAGGGAGACTTCCCCAGGGTCATAATAATTTGCATACAAAGAGAGAAGCGCTCTACCAGGAACGAACAACAGCTCAGTGGCTTGTTCTATGGCGATTTACCACCCGGAAGCAGCCTCTTTTAGACCAGTGTGCTTTTCACAGAAGAAAACTTTCCTGAAGTATATCAGTCTGATCCCGCCAAGTAAGGGGGAAACCAGACGTGGACTCCTTGCCCAGTGTGCTTAGAGGAATGTGGCTGCACCTCACTGACGAGGCCCATAGGAGGCCGAAACGATCGTCTGGGGTTGTCATGTTCCTTGTTCAGAGGAGAATTGCCTGGTATTTCGGGGCTGGACTGACCTTACTTGGCGGGATCAGACTGATATACTTCAGGAAAGTTTTCTTCTGTGAAAAGCACACTGGTCTAAAAGAGGCTGCTTCCGGGTGGTAAATCGCCATAGAACAAGCCACTGAGCTGTTGTTCGTTCCTGGTAGAGCGCTTCTCTCTTTGTATGCAAATTATTATGACCCTGGGGAAGTCTCCCTATGGGTGATGGGGGAAACCAGACGTGGACTCCTTGCCCAGTGTGCTTAGAGGAATGTGGCTGCACCTCACTGACGAGGCCCATAGGAGGCCGAAACGATCGTCTGGGGTTGTCATGTTCCTTGTTCAGAGGAGAATTGCCTGGTATTTCGGGGCTGGACTGACCTTACTTGGCGGGATCAGACTGATATACTTCAGGAAAGTTTTCTTCTGTGAAAAGCACACTGGTCTAAAAGAGGCTGCTTCCGGGTGGTAAATCGCCATAGAACAAGCCACTGAGCTGTTGTTCGTTCCTGGTAGAGCGCTTCTCTCTTTGTATGCAAATTATTATGACCCTGGGGAAGTCTCCCTATGGGTGATGGGGGAAACCAGACGTGGACTCCTTGCCCAGTGTGCTTAGAGGAATGTGGCTGCACCTCACTGACGAGGCCCATAGGAGGCCGAAACGATCGTCTGGGGTTGTCATGTTCCTTGTTCAGAGGAGAATTGCCTGGTATTTCGGGGCTGGACTGACCTTACTTGGCGGGATCAGACTGATATACTTCAGGAAAGTTTTCTTCTGTGAAAAGCACACTGGTCTAAAAGAGGCTGCTTCCGGGTGGTAAATCGCCATAGAACAAGCCACTGAGCTGTTGTTCGTTCCTGGTAGAGCGCTTCTCTCTTTGTATGCAAATTATTATGACCCTGGGGAAGTCTCCCTATGGGTGATGGGGGAAACCAGACGTGGACTCCTTGCCCATTGTGCTTAGAGGAATGTGGCTGCACCTCACTGACGAGGCCCATAGGAGGCCGAAACGATCGTCTGGGGTTGTCATGTTCCTTGTTCAGAGGAGAATTGCCTGGTATTTCGGGGCTGGACTGACCTTACTTGGCGGGATCAGACTGATATACTTCAGGAAAGTTTTCTTCTGTGAAAAGCACACTGGTCTAAAAGAGGCTGCTTCCGGGTGGTAAATCGCCATAGAACAAGCCACTGAGCTGTTGTTCGTTCCTGGTAGAGCGCTTCTCTCTTTGTATGCAAATTATTATGACCCTGGGGAAGTCTCCCTATGGGTGATGGGGGAAACCAGACGTGGACTCCTTGCCCAGTGTGCTTAGAGGAATGTGGCTGCACCTCACTGACGAGGCCCATAGGAGGCCGAAACGATCGTCTGGGGTTGTCATGTTCCTTGTTCAGAGGAGAATTGCCTGGTATTTCGGGGCTGGACTGACCTTACTTGGCGGGATCAGACTGATATACTTCAGGAAAGTTTTCTTCTGTGAAAAGCACACTGGTCTAAAAGAGGCTGCTTCCGGGTGGTAAATCGCCATAGAACAAGCCACTGAGCTGTTGTTCGTTCCTGGTAGAGCGCTTCTCTCTTTGTATGCAAATTATTATGACCCTGGGGAAGTCTCCCTATGGGTGATGGGGGAAACCAGACGTGGACTCCTTGCCCAGTGTGCTTAGAGGAATGTGGCTGCACCTCACTGACGAGGCCCATAGGAGGCCGAAACGATCGTCTGGGGTTGTCATGTTCCTTGTTCAGAGGAGAATTGCCTGGTATTTCGGGGCTGGACTGACCTTACTTGGCGGGATCAGACTGATATACTTCAGGAAAGTTTTCTTCTGTGAAAAGCACACTGGTCTAAAAGAGGCTGCTTCCGGGTGGTAAATCGCCATAGAACAAGCCACTGAGCTGTTGTTCGTTCCTGGTAGAGCGCTTCTCTCTTTGTATGCAAATTATTATGACCCTGGGGAAGTCTCCCTATGGGTGATGGGGGAAACCAGACGTGGACTCCTTGCCCAGTGTGCTTAGAGGAATGTGGCTGCACCTCACTGACGAGGCCCATAGGAGGCCGAAACGATCGTCTGGGGTTGTCATGTTCCTTGTTCAGAGGAGAATTGCCTGGTATTTCGGGGCTGGACTGACCTTACTTGGCGGGATCAGACTGATATACTTCAGGAAAGTTTTCTTCTGTGAAAAGCACACTGGTCTAAAAGAGGCTGCTTCCGGGTGGTAAATCGCCATAGAACAAGCCACTGAGCTGTTGTTCGTTCCTGGTAGAGCGCTTCTCTCTTTGTATGCAAATTATTATGACCCTGGGGAAGTCTCCCTATGGGTGATGGGGGAAACCAGACGTGGACTCCTTGCCCAGTGTGCTTAGAGGAATGTGGCTGCACCTCACTGACGAGGCCCATAGGAGGCCGAAACGATCGTCTGGGGTTGTCATGTTCCTTGTTCAGAGGAGAATTGCCTGGTATTTCGGGGCTGGACTGACCTTACTTGGCGGGATCAGACTGATATACTTCAGGAAAGTTTTCTTCTGTGAAAAGCACACTGGTCTAAAAGAGGCTGCTTCCGGGTGGTAAATCGCCATAGAACAAGCCACTGAGCTGTTGTTCGTTCCTGGTAGAGCGCTTCTCTCTTTGTATGCAAATTATTATGACCCTGGGGAAGTCTCCCTATGGGTGATGGGGGAAACCAGACGTGGACTCCTTGCCCAGTGTGCTTATAGGAATGTGGCTGCACCTCACTGACGAGGCCCATAGGAGGCCGAAACGATCGTCTGGGGTTGTCATGTTCCTTGTTCAGAGGAGAATTGCCTGGTATTTCGGGGCTGGACTGACCTTACTTGGCGGGATCAGACTGATATACTTCAGGAAAGTTTTCTTCTGTGAAAAGCACACTGGTCTAAAAGAGGCTGCTTCCGGGTGGTAAATCGCCATAGAACAAGCCACTGAGCTGTTGTTCGTTCCTGGTAGAGCGCTTCTCTCTTTGTATGCAAATTATTATGACCCTGGGGAAGTCTCCCTATGGGTGATGGGGGAAACCAGACGTGGACTCCTTGCCCAGTGTGCTTAGAGGAATGTGGCTGCACCTCACTGACGAGGCCCATAGGAGGCCGAAACGATCGTCTGGGGTTGTCATGTTCCTTGTTCAGAGGAGAATTGCCTGGTATTTCGGGGCTGGACTGACCTTACTTGGCGGGATCAGACTGATATACTTCAGGAAAGTTTTCTTCTGTGAAAAGCACACTGGTCTAAAAGAGGCTGCTTCCGGGTGGTAAATCGCCATAGAACAAGCCACTGAGCTGTTGTTCGTTCCTGGTAGAGCGCTTCTCTCTTTGTATGCAAATTATTATGACCCTGGGGAAGTCTCCCTATGGGTGATGGGGGAAACCAGACGTGGACTCCTTGCCCAGTGTGCTTAGAGGAATGTGGCTGCACCTCACTGACGAGGCCCATAGGAGGCCGAAACGATCGTCTGGGGTTGTCATGTTCCTTGTTCAGAGGAGAATTGCCTGGTATTTCGGGGCTGGACTGACCTTACTTGGCGGGATCAGACTGATATACTTCAGGAAAGTTTTCTTCTGTGAAAAGCACACTGGTCTAAAAGAGGCTGCTTCCGGGTGGTAAATCGCCATAGAACAAGCCACTGAGCTGTTGTTCGTTCCTGGTAGAGCGCTTCTCTCTTTGTATGCAAATTATTATGACCCTGGGGAAGTCTCCCTAGGGGTGATGGGGGAAACCAGACGTGGACTCCTTGCCCAGTGTGCTTAGAGGAATGTGGCTGCACCTCACTGACGAGGCCCATAGGAGGCCGAAACGATCGTCTGGGGTTGTCATGTTCCTTGTTCAGAGGAGAATTGCCTGGTATTTCGGGGCTGGACTGACCTTACTTGGCGGGATCAGACTGATATACTTCAGGAAAGTTTTCTTCTGTGAAAAGCACACTGGTCTAAAAGAGGCTGCTTCCGGGTGGTAAATCGCCATAGAGCAAGCCACTGAGCTGTTGTTCGTTCCTGGTAGAGCGCTTCTCTCTTTGTATGCAAATTATTATGACCCTGGGGAAGTCTCCCTATGGGTGATGGGGGAAACCAGACGTGGACTCCTTGCCCAGTGTGCTTAGAGGAATGTGGCTGCACCTCACTGACGAGGCCCATAGGAGGCCGAAACGATCGTCTGGGGTTGTCATGTTCCTTGTTCAGAGGAGAATTGCCTGGTATTTCGGGGCTGGACTGACCTTACTTGGCGGGATCAGACTGATATACTTCAGGAAAGTTTTCTTCTGTGAAAAGCACACTGGTCTAAAAGAGGCTGCTTCCGGGTGGTAAATCGCCATAGAACAAGCCACTGAGCTGTTGTTCGTTCCTGGTAGAGCGCTTCTCTCTTTGTATGCAAATTATTATGACCCTGGGGAAGTCTCCCTATGGGTGATGGGGGAAACCAGACGTGGACTCCTTGCCCAGTGTGCTTAGAGGAATGTGGCTGCACCTCACTGACGAGGCCCATAGGAGGCCGAAACGATCGTCTGGGGTTGTCATGTTCCTTGTTCAGAGGAGAATTGCCTGGTATTTCGGGGCTGGACTGACCTTACTTGGCGGGATCAGACTGATATACTTCAGGAAAGTTTTCTTCTGTGAAAAGCACACTGGTCTAAAAGAGGCTGCTTCCGGGTGGTAAATCGCCATAGAACAAGCCACTGAGCTGTTGTTCGTTCCTGGTAGAGCGCTTCTCTCTTTGTATGCAAATTATTATGACCCTGGGGAAGTCTCCCTATGGGTGATGGGGGAAACCAGACGTGGACTCCTTGCCCAGTGTGCTTAGAGGAATGTGGCTGCACCTCACTGACGAGGCCCATAGGAGGCCGAAACGATCGTCTGGGGTTGTCATGTTCCTTGTTCAGAGGAGAATTGCCTGGTATTTCGGGGCTGGACTGACCTTACTTGGCGGGATCAGACTGATATACTTCAGGAAAGTTTTCTTCTGTGAAAAGCACACTGGTCTAAAAGAGGCTGCTTCCGGGTGGTAAATCGCCATAGAACAAGCCACTGAGCTGTTGTTCGTTCCTGGTAGAGCGCTTCTCTCTTTGTATGCAAATTATTATGACCCTGGGGAAGTCTCCCTATGGGTGATGGGGGAAACCAGACGTGGACTCCTTGCCCAGTGTGCTTAGAGGAATGTGGCTGCACCTCACTGACGAGGCCCATAGGAGGCCGAAACGATCGTCTGGGGTTGTCATGTTCCTTGTTCAGAGGAGAATTGCCTGGTATTTCGGGGCTGGACTGACCTTACTTGGCGGGATCAGACTGATATACTTCAGGAAAGTTTTCTTCTGTGAAAAGCACACTGGTCTAAAAGAGGCTGCTTCCGGGTGGTAAATCGCCATAGAACAAGCCACTGAGCTGTTGTTCGTTCCTGGTAGAGCGCTTCTCTCTTTGTATGCAAATTATTATGACCCTGGGGAAGTCTCCCTATGGGTGATGGGGGAAACCAGACGTGGACTCCTTGCCCAGTGTGCTTAGAGGAATGTGGCTGCACCTCACTGACGAGGCCCATAGGAGGCCGAAACGATCGTCTGGGGTTGTCATGTTCCTTGTTCAGAGGAGAATTGCCTGGTATTTCGGGGCTGGACTGACCTTACTTGGCGGGATCAGACTGATATACTTCAGGAAAGTTTTCTTCTGTGAAAAGCACACTGGTCTAAAAGAGGCTGCTTCCGGGTGGTAAATCGCCATAGAACAAGCCACTGAGCTGTTGTTCGTTCCTGGTAGAGCGCTTCTCTCTTTGTATGCAAATTATTATGACCCTGGGGAAGTCTCCCTATGGGTGATGGGGGAAACCAGACGTGGACTCCTTGCCCAGTGTGCTTAGAGGAATGTGGCTGCACCTCACTGACGAGGCCCATAGGAGGCCGAAACGATCGTCTGGGGTTGTCATGTTCCTTGTTCAGAGGAGAATTGCCTGGTATTTCGGGGCTGGACTGACCTTACTTGGCGGGATCAGACTGATATACTTCAGGAAAGTTTTCTTCTGTGAAAAGCACACTGGTCTAAAAGAGGCTGCTTCCGGGTGGTAAATCGCCATAGAACAAGCCACTGAGCTGTTGTTCGTTCCTGGTAGAGCGCTTCTCTCTTTGTATGCAAATGTATTTATGTGTTTATATGTGTATATGTGTCTGTAAATACATATATTCATATATAAATACATATGTACACACAAATTAACACATATATAAACAAACATATATATATAAGTCATGTGAGTGAATGACTCACGAAGATTTAAAGGTATGAACAAAATGTTTTTCTATAGAAAATATGGGAATATGGATTACAAATATTTATATGAGCCTAGTAAGTGACTAATTATATGTCTATGGATGGCGTAAATATGCAGGTCTTCAATTAGACATACTATGTTGCAAGCTTAAACAAATACAGAGTTACTATGTGTGTGGAACATAATTTACTATAGCACTTTTCATTTGGAGAAATTTACATCAGCTCCTCAGCGGCATATGGGGAAATTGATTTTGTTGGACATTTTATTCTAATATTGGGCTGTTGTATTCTGTACTACTGTTTTGATCCTGCTGAAATTATTTAATAGTAGTAAAATACCTGTTGCTAGAGTAATAGTGGTCTATTTTTCTGCTATATATATATATTAATGACTTTTTTTTACTGAATTGCAATTTTTATTTTATATATATATATATATATATATATATATATATATATATATATATATATATATACATACACACACACACATACATATATAATTCACAAATCAAGCACTCACTGGACTTCAGTCGACTGTGAAAACAAGTGTATTTATTCGAGTGACGTTTCGGGTAAAAGAACCCCTTCATCTGACAAACAAACAGTGTTGAAAGCAAACTTATTAAGGCCTGTTATGCCCTCCCCCTACCTTCTTCAAATTAAAAAGCAGCATGTGCAAAAGGCTGCAACAGAGCATGTGCAAAAAATAAACATAAAATTCATAGAGTGTAAATATTCATCATATAGTATATCTGTATTGCGTGACAAAACATCAATGTAAGACCAGTCTATCTGGAATGTTTCCCAAGAGCTCCACACCAAGACCGACATGAACCGTAAACATATCATCATCTAATTGTGTCAAAATCTACAGCCGTAAATTCTAAATCCTCATTGGTCAGATGAAACACACCTCTTAGAGGCCAGAACAGAACCTGATAGGGGGATACTGACACACCTCTAAATGTCAGGTACGGATAGGAGCACACTAAAACGTAAACGTAAAAGCTGTCAGATGCCTAATTTTCATAACATGTTAATACATATAAAAAAAACCATCTCAGATGCAAATCCCCACAATAGAAAACATGGTACGTATAGTACACTCATGCCTGTCACACTTAGACAACGAGATGATCTACCGCCTCTAAAGGTTGTGACACACTGCAAGCGGAGAGGCGCGCAGCGTGTACATGCGGCTGTGCGCGCTCAGTTTGTCCTGCCTTTTCATCTCTGAGCACTCTGCTGTGTCAGGTCGCATAGCTGAGCACTCAGAGATGAAATATTTGAACTTCAGAATCAATGTGACGCGGAGCTAAGCAGCTGCTTCGCCTCACGCCGCATCGCTTGAGTGTGTCACAGCCTTTAGTGACCGATGTAAGTTACCGCCCACTCGCATCACACGTTGCTTGGTGTGGAGCTCTTGGTATAGCGCGGACCTGTGAAGGTGGGGAGCATCGTCGCTGGCGGCGCAGACATCCAGCGTGGAGTATCCTCTTCATATCATCACCATATCACCACCGTAGACTGAAGCTTGAATGCAAGGTACCCATTTAAAAATGGGGTACTTTGCATTCCCATTGGCTGACATTGTCAAATCAGCCAATAGGATGAAAGCTACTGAAATCCTATTGGCTGTTCAAATCAGGAGTTAGGGGTTAATATGTTTATTATAGTAGTTGCAATGTGAGGCCAGTGGTTTAGGGGTTAATAGGTTTATTTTATTAGTAGTGATGTGGGGGGGCGGCAGTTTAGGAGTTTTTTGGTTTATTATAGTAGTTGCAATGTGAGGTTCCAGCGTTTTAGGGGTTAATAGGTTTATTTTATTAGTAGCGATGTGGGGGGCCGGCGGTTTAGGGGTTATTAGGCTTATTTAGTGTCAGTGATGTCAGTGGCGGCGGTTTAAGGGTTAATCACTTTAGTGTCGGGGAGTGGCGGATTAGGGATATTTAGACTAGGAGTTTATGTTAGGGTGTTAGGTTTTTACATAACTTTCTTTTCCTCGTAGACATCAATGGGGATTGTGTTACAGCGATCACCATTCCGCAATCGCAGGTGTTAGTTGTTTTCTAACACTCTCTCTCCATTGATGTCTATGGGGGAATGTCAGGCCTTGGCTTTTGTGCGGTATAAAGCTTATCGCACCATACCGCACAACAAAAGAAAGTTTTGGCTTAACTTGTAATGGCAGAGCTATGGAAGTGTGATAACGCTAATTTGTTTGCGTTATTTACGCACCCGGTATAGCGCAAAACTTGTAATCTTGCTGAATGTGTGCAGTTTAATATACTTGTTTCAAAGCCATTGCAATAAGTAATTTACAACACTGAACATATCAGAAAACAACTGTTACTTTTGCATTATTTCTTTGTTTTTGAGGGATATTTGCACCTAAGCTAGAAAGCCCACACTAAAGAGAAAATAAGTACAAAAACAAGTGTATCACTGACGTTTTAATGTACGTTTTCACAAGGATTTTCTGAGACCTTTATAGAAGAAATCTGGCAAAGCAAAAGTAAAATATAACTGCTAATTCATTCAACATTGATGATGACTTACTGATATGTTTGAATGTAGTTTTTTCAATTAACCAATAATATTAATTCATGAGATGTCCAATGAATAATTTTGTATTCTTTGCAATCATTTTATCATTATCAATTTACACTTAATTGCAAACATAACTTATCTTATTTCATTTGTGTGTATATATATATATAGATATAAGCAAACATACAAAAAAATGACACTTAAAACAGACAAAATGAGTTTTCAGCAGGTCCAAGGTGTAGAATTTGAAAAGGAAAACAATCATTTGAATAACTGCTGAGAAAAAAAAAGTGTTTTCATGTTTTACACATATGATTGTTGGCTGTGTCACTGTCAAACAAAAGAGTGTGTGAGGTTTACTTACCTGACAATGATTTTTTAACCTACCGACCAGTTGCCCCAGAGATGTATTTCCTGTTTCTTTCAGAATCAATATAGACAGCTTTAACTTTCTTTTAAGCTAGTTTAAATAGTGTTCTTTTAAATCCATCATAAAAATTTGTCTAGATGTATGTCCCTTTAATTGTTCGAAAATGAATGACAGTGATGGTACCAAGTGAGTTGTAGCTTATCCCGGCGAATGATCATAAATAATTTAAATGTTCTTAATACAGACCAGTCCCAAGGTCGTTTGACAAGCCTAAATATTACTTTTTTGCCATATTTAAAGATGGCTGTCTCCACATGTACAGTACTCTAGTAGGCCATATTAGATAAGGGACGATGTCTATTCTTTACCTAGTATGGCTGTGAAGTTATTACACATGCACAGAGCTTGTATATCTTTGTTCCTGGACCAAGAAGTGGGTCCTTCACAAGATATGGTGGGCTCACTGCTATTTTATTTTTTATTGTTTCACAGATTGAAACCAACAGGGCCAGACTGGGAATAAAAAGCAGCCCTGGAAAATTTGGAGACCAGCCCTATTTTCCGTTCACTCAGTATAATGCGCATACCCTATTTGTTTCAAAGAGGATTACTGATTATTTTTAGAATTATATTAGTTTGTATTAAAAAAAAAAGTTCCAGATTGTTGTTATATGTACTCTAAAGCCCAGTTGTAACCATTAATCACCCCTTTAAATTGTAGCTTTCCAGCCCCAGCTGCTGCAGCCCACCGGTAAATCTCCTGGTATCCTGATCCAATCCAGCCTTGGAGACCAACCTGAGCCCCAGTAAATTAATTTATCTTGATTGAGGACTTTCATTTGTTGGGGGTTATTCTATTGCTTAACAGGACCTCGCAGTGATTTACAGAAAACCTGCTTGGTATTGTCTAGGAAGCAGCATAATGTAATAACTGAACCTGTATGAATTATACTGTCTTCTAAAGAATTGCACCTAACAAATAACAATGTATATAAGTACATACATATCCAAATTAATAACACACACTAATTTATATATAAGTGGTAAGTATAATGCTTACCAAATAATAACAATATTCCAACTATCTACTTTTATTTTTACCCAACTAGTATTATTATTTATTAAGATTTAACCCATCCCACTGTGCTTTGCTACTCCAATTATATTTTGTATCTTTATTAGGGGTCGATCATAATCCTGTAGAAAAGTTTAACTAGTGGGAAATTCAACATTAAAGTCTATGGGGATATCTGTACATAAATCATTTGATAAACTTTTCTTTAGGATTGTGATTGACCCCTACATTTGTTTATAACAACTGCTGCCCTAAGACATTAGTATTAGCTTGTACTGTGTACTAGATGAGCCAGGATTTCAGGTTCCACAGAACTCTGACCCTAGGAACCTCAGAGATCCAGTTACATGCAGCTGGCATCTATTCCTCACTACTGTTGCTATTATGATTCAGCCGTCATACATAAACAACTACAGAGGTTAACAGACGTGCCACCGTAAGACAAGTGCACGTGATCCCACAAAAGCAGACTATACAAACAGAGTACTGTGGAAAAAAATAACAAAACAGATATATAGCAATAGACTGCTTAGATATTTTCATTATATAAAGTGAAGGGAGACATTCTTCTGATGAGCAAATAATATCTATACACCCTTGTACTGTTCATTTGTATTTAATTTCAGCTGTGAAATAATATACCTTCTAATTTTCTAATTCTAATATATTCTAATATTTTCTATTTTATAGAATACACCAGGTGTTTTTGTCTTGTTTTTAACACGTCAAGGAAGATTAAATAAAGGCTTATATATGTGTAAATCTTTTTTTTTTTTTTTTTTTTTAAAAAGCTTTTGATATATTTATAGTTGTATATTTGCATAGTGCAGTATTTTTGCCCATAAATGTTTTACTTTCAAGAAAAAAAAGGGTAAATAAATTATACATAATGACTCAACTGTCGTGGCGATTTTTGCTGATTCAGTGCCATGGAACTTTCAAGGTGACCTTCTCTTCCTCCTCTGGGTTTCAGGGACGACGCAGAGGGCACATCTCCTTGTGGGACACCTGCAAGAGAGCAGATAAGTGGGAGTGATGAGGATGTAATTCCTCCTAGGCAGGAGGTTGTGTCAGGGCCTATAATGCAGGGCAGGCAGGGGTCTCTTTCTTTTTCCCCTCCTCAGTTAGGAGCAGGGGTTGGGATAGCTAGCTCAGGGGCTGGGGAGGAGTTTAGGCCCTCACCGGAGGCTCCGGTTCAAGCAGGCCTCTCCGGGGTAAGGGATGCCAGTCAAGGGATGGGCGGTCCTGGCATTCAAGGAAAGGGGGTGTCAAGTGGGGGTGGTGGGTTGGGATGCAACAAGGCTGGGGCTATGGGGATGCTTCCCCCTGAGGCCTTGTCAGCGATTTTCACCTTGGTGAAGGCCTTAGCTGACAATCCAGCCTTAATGGCTGCCTTCAGTGGTGGTTCCGGAGGTGGTGTGCGGGAGGTAAGGGGGGCCCAAAGCAGAGCGCAGGCGGCGGTGGAAGTTAGGCCCAGTGGTGTAGTTGCATGCCAGGGCTTAGAGGCGGCCGGAACGTTAATCGCGCAGTCACTCCCGGTTCGGCGGATGGCGTCATTTCCGGGACATTGGTGCGTGCAATGGGGGCAGGGCAACGCGGCAGAGACAGGGAGAGGAGGATTCCGTAGCAGTCAAACAGCTCACCTTCATTTAAGAGAGGGACAGGTGAGATAGATGCCCGGGCCTGGTTGCCCGGGACGCAAAGGATTAGAAAGGGCAGAGCTATTGGCATAGGAGAAGGAAGGGGAGGGGGTGCGCATGGCTCACAAGCTGGGGCGCTTAAGGCAGGCATGAGTGATGCGTGCTGTGAGACTGTGGGGACTTTTGGAGCAGGTGGGTCAGGGGGTCAGCAAGGATAGATGCAGGGCATGCTGAGACAGGACCCGCAGGGGTTTGGGCATATGGGTAGTGCGAGTGGTCAGTGCATGTGCGCAAGTGGTGGGGGGCAGTCTGCTCTGGTTTTAATGGCTGGGGCTCAGATGATGGATATGGCTGCGGGGAGAGGGAGCATGATGAGGATGTGTGGGCATGTGAGTGGTACTGGGGCCAGTATATTGGGTGCTCCCAACACCTTTTTGTCGCCCTCGCAGATACAGGCGATGGATTTGCAAGGCAGTTCTGGTTCGGGCAGGGGGACCCTCAGGATGGCATCGGGACCATCGGAGACTCTTAGGAGTCAGCCAGGGCCTTCTGGAGCAGGTGAGCCAGCTGTGCACACGCCTACACACACGCTAAGGCTAGATAGCAGCGACTCAGACTCAGAAAGTGAGCATGCGCTAGGCCTGCACAATAAAGGACAGAGGAGGACATACAGGATGATGAAGCGCATGCTTGCGTTTCAGGCTGGGGGTCAGCAGGCCAGCGTAGGGCAGGCTAGTGGTGTGGCAGTTTCTGGGGTGGCGCTGCCTTCTACGCAGGTGATGACAGTTGGTGGGGGCGGAGTCTAGGTGCCAACAGACACAGACACAGGGGTGTCAGCTAGGAAGGTGGCAGTGCATGGGGATACCTACCCGTGCATGGTACATTCATTGCACACCCATTTAAAACCAAAGACGTTAGCCAAGATCAGGGAGGGCAGGTGCGTTAATGTGTTTGAGCTCTCCATGGAGGCTTACAGGGACAAAGAGCATAGCAAGGACGGTACTGGCCCTAAGAACGTTAAGAGGCTAGAAACATTTGAAGAGTGGCATCAGTGTTTTAAGGTATTGGTGTCATGCTATATTGAGCAATGGTCTAGCAGAGCTTTAGATGTCCTGAAATATATGGACATAATTGAGCAAATTTACAAGAAATATGCAGAGGGGGCATGGCGAAAGTACGATTCGGAGTTCCATAGAAAGATGGCAGGGAACCCCATACTGACATTTGGGATGAAAGATGTGGACCTTTGGACAAGCCTGGGTCCGGAGAGACCCATACCGAGTGGTTCTGCACCTAAAGAGCTAGTGCAGACAGTTCCTGGTGGATTTCATACAAAAAGGGCAGGAATGTTGGTGGTTTAATGACCGGCAGTGCGATAAAGGGACAAATTGTTCCTTTTGGCAAGTTTGCCTATACTGTGGTGGATCACATCCAGGGCTGGAATGCCAGAGGAAGCAGGAAGGAGTAGCAGGCAGGGGAACAGGGAAAGGAGTGGCTGCTGGTAAGGGCTCCCACACCATTGAACCTGGCCGCTCTTCGGCCATGGCTGGAGGCTTACCCGGATAGTGTAGCCGCTAGCATTCTGGGAGAAGGTATCAGGGTTGGCTTTAGGATTCCGGTGACCAGGGAAGTGGTTGGGTCAACCACACACAGGAATCTTAAGTCTGCATACCAGTTCCTGGGGTAGTCAGGGAAACGTTGGCCAAGGAGCTGGCTTTAGGGCAAATAGCGGCTCCATTCAGGGTGTCCCCGGTTTAGGACTTGGTGGTGTGCCCTCTGGGGGTGGTGCCGAAGAAGGAACCTGGGAAGTTTAGCCTTATTCAACACTTGTCCTACCCTAAAGGACAGTCAGTGAACGATGCAATTGATCTGGCAGTTAGCTTGGTCAAATATCAGTCCTTTGATAAGGCCCTAGCCTTAGTAAGGAGGGCAGGTCACGGGGCATTACTGTTGAGGCTTGACATTGAGTCGGTTTTTCGCCTACTTCCCATTCATCCAGAATCTTACCGGTTAATGGGCTTTCGTTTAGAAGGTGGTTATTATGTGGACAAATGCCTCCCTATGGGGTGCTCAATCTCGTGTGCCTTTTTCGAGCTGTTTAGTTCATTTTTGCACTGGGCAATAGCTATTGCAGCAGGGGACGGTCTTATAGCACACTACCTGGACGATTTCTTGTTGGTCAGGGGACTGGGGAGTGGGCTCGGTTGATGGCGGTTATGCGATCTGTGATGCGGGACTTCGGGGTACCGCTTGCAGAGGAAAAATTTAAGGGACCTTGTACAAAGCTAGTGTTTTTTGGGTTTCAAAATCGACACTGTTGCAAGGGTATGTCGGCTGTCACTTGACAAAGTGGTTCACTTGTTGGAGGTGGTGAAAAGGACGGCTCAGGGCTCCGAGTTAACTCTTACTGAAGTTCAATCCTTATTGGGCCTTCTGAACTTTGCCTGTCCAGTCATATCGATGGGCAGAGTGTTTAACAGTCGACTGGAGGGTCTCCTAAAGGGGGGTTCGGCTCCTAGAAAGAGAGGCGCGATGCGGGAAGATCTAGCGATTTGGGAACAATTCTTGATGCATTTTAATGGGGCCTTGATGTGGAGGAAGCGTTTTGTATCTAGTCAGGTGCTTCATTTGTTTATGGACGCAGCTGGGGCATCGGGTTACGGAGCCCATTTAAAGGGTGCATGGAGTGAGGAGCCATGGCCTTCATCATGGGTGGCGGCAGGGCTGGTTAGGAATCTCACTTTACTAGAGCTATTTCCGATAGTAGTGGCCGTGGAACTGTGGGGTTCGAAACTATGCAATAGCGCAGTACTCTTTTGGACTGATAACCTCAGTGTGGTCTACGCGGTGAACAGGCTGTCTGCGTCCTCTCCATTTGTGGTGTCCTACTTGAGACATCTAGTGTTGAGGTGCATGCAGCTCAATTTACAGTTTGAGGCACGTCATGTGCCAGGGGTGAATAACGTCATAGCTGATGCCCTTTCACGTTTCCAGTGGGAGCAGTTTAGGCGCATGGTTCCATCGGCTGAGGCTGATGGTTTGCCATGTCCGTTCTCTCTTTGGAAGATAGCAGGTCTTTAATGGCATCAGAAGGTTTGCAGGTATTAGTGATTGATTGGCTGCTTAGTCTGCATGCTCGGGGAGTGTCTGCTGGGGTTGCACATGGGCGTATAGCTGCCTTGACCTTCTTTAACCGTCTATATGGTTTACATGACTTTGGAGGCTAATTTTTGGTGAGGCAAGCATCAGAGGGAGCCCATTACAGTGAAGCGCCTAAGCAGTTTAGTCGCAGTACTTGATAGGGTTTGTGGTTCAAGGTTTGAAGCTTTGTTATTTCATTGTGCCTTTGCTCTAGCTTTTTTTGGGGCGCTAAGAGTAGGGGAGTTGGTGGCTCCGTCCCGGAGTAAGGTCGGGATGGGGATCAGGCCTTAATGTTTGTGCCTCTGTCAAAAACTGACCAGGAGGCTAGGAGGGCATGGCTCTCTCTGCCTGTACAAGTTGAGGAGGCAGTGTGCCCGTTGGGGCTGACGAGAGCTTATATGGCGGTTCGTCCAGCGGGGCAAGCTCAGTTTTTGGTACATCTGGATGGGTCATCCTTGTCTAGATTTCAATTCCGGAAGATATTAGAGAAAGTGGCTGCAGGGTTAGACCCAGCAAAAATCGCCCCCCATTTCTTCAGAATAGGTGCGGCTACCAGTGCAGCTGCTCTGGGTTGGTCAGTGGAAGCTATTAAAAAATTGGGTAGGGGGAAGTCACAACAATATAAGTCTTATGTTCGCCCAGTAGTTAGTAGTAAGACGGCTTTGCAACGCTTGCAGTAGGGGGTTGTTTTCTTTGGCGCGATGGTTTACTTGTTGTTTATTTTGTTTCAGGCTTCTCGAGTCGCTCCACACAAATATGGATTGTGGGGCACTCTTATGTGCATTGGGCCTTCCTTAGGGCCCTGTCTTTACCTAAAGGATCACAGCTTTTCTTTTTCTCCATCCCGGGTTTCATTGCGATGGCTCGGGCGAAAGGGCATGACATGGCCGGAGCTGCCTTCAGTGCTGATAGAAGCGTGCAATCGATGGGGCAAGCCTGATATCATATTATTGCATTTGGGGGGTAACGACATGGGGTGTCTTCCTGCTTTAGATTTAAGTAACATCATGAAATCGAATGTGAGGTGGTTGAATGCTTTTCTTCCGGGTATCAGGATAGGTTGGTCAAATATAGTAGCAAGGCTTTGCTGTCGTTCTTTCCAGTCCCAGAGAGCGGTTTACAGGGTCAGAAAGAAGATCAACCGATAGCTGGGGAAGGCAGGAATGGTTGCAGGCGGTTTCATGGTTAGCCACGACAATTTATTTGCAGATAAGCGTCATTTGTATCGCCCAGATGGGGTACATCTCACTGATGAAGGATTGGGATTTTTCATATCTCATATAAAAAATGTCTTATCCGCGTTAGTTTAGCTGGTGGTGGCAAGAGTCCTTTCCTTTATTTAATAGAGCATGTCTCTTGTAGCGGGAGGACGGAGCCTGAATTTTTGGTGCAGAGTCCTGAGGGGGGCTGTGGGTCAAGCTAATGGGTGTGGCGATATCCCTAGGTTGAGTCACCAAAGGCTCTGCCCAGAGCTTTCCCTTGGCCCCGCCCTCTCCCCTGTTTGGGGTTTTGTCATAAGGACTCCATTGGCCGCCAACGTTGAAGATAACTACGAGATAAGCTAGTCATAGTTAAATGGTTTATTAAATAAACGTTACCATGTTGGTCTTAACCTCCAGTTCTTGTGTGGTCTCTCTTTTATTATGTGTGGGGTAAGGTATGACTGTATAGGTGTTTTAGCCATTATGAAAGTGTAGGGCTGCTTGTCAGCCTGGAGCGACTTAAGGGCCTGACCTCTACAGGCAGAACTGTGTATGTGGGGTTTGTGTGAAACATTGTTGCAGTTTTGGGGGTGGGAATAGAAATTAACTATTTAAGCTGGTGCAGCCATTTTCTCTCCCTCTTTCCTGGGTTGACTGTTGTGGCGACTTTCCCTCCCTCCCTTTCCTTGTTTTTGTTCTTTTCGTTGCAGGTGCAGTTGATGGCGGCCTTGGAGAATTTGGGCTGCATTAGAGTTGCTTTAGTACCAGGGCGGGGATTTGATTAGTTGAACTTTTCTTAGTAAGCCCCTGGCCTTTAGTTTTAGCTCTCCCAGTTTGGCGTATTGCATGGCTCATCTCTCTTTGGTGCACTTAAGGCTTTTAGCAGTTGTAAGTTATCCCCTTTCGGCGGGAGGATGGGGCCTGAATTTTTAGTGCAGAGTCCTGAGGGGGCTGTGGGTCGAGCTAATGGGTGTGGCGATGTCCCTAGATCGTGACCTGGGGGTGCCACACCCCGCGGGCCTGCAGACCTTCGGGCCTCTAGGGTGTCTGTAGTTGTTCCGCAGGGGCAGAGTCATAGAAGGCTCCGCCCAGAGCTTTTCCTTGGCCACGCCCTCTCCCCTGTTTGGGGTTTTGTCATAGGGACTCCATTGGCGGCCACCGTTGAAGATGACTATGAGATAAGCTAGTCATAGTTAAATTGTTTATTAAATAAACACGACCATGTTGGTCTTAACCTCCATTTCTCGTGTGGTCTATTTTTTATTATGTGTGGGGTAAGGTATGACTGTATAGGGGTTTTAGCCCTTAAGTAAATATGCTTTATTGGATCCTGTAAATTCTATAACTTTATTATTTACATTTATTTTCCTAGAACAAACGTTACATACATTGCGGTGTGTTCCAATTTCTTAAAGCTGGGTAAAATCGTTTGTTAGTTTTCACAGAGTTCACAAAGTGAAAATCTTTCATTTCATTTATGTTGAAGCACTTTAGAGTATTTAATCCATCAAAAAATACTTTTAACACTGACGTTTGCACAATTTAGGGCTTTATCTTTTTTTAAATATTTATATTTTTTGTGCGTTATCAGTTTACATTTTAATAACCATAATAATTTCCTAAGGTAATAGAAATGTACAAATATAGCCCAAATCACAATATTACACTATGATGCTAGTACATTTAGGGCATAAATTAAAAAGACACGTAGCATGTTTTGAAGCGCGTATTTTTTGGTTCAGAACCTTGGTTACGCTTGCTTATTGGTGGCTAAATGTAGCCAACAATAAGCAAGCACTATCCAGGGTGCTGAACCTAAAATGGGTTGACTACTAAGTATTACATTCCTGTTTTTTAAATAAAGATAGCAAGAGAACAAAGAAAATGTATTTTAAAAGGGATATGGTAAATGGCAAAGTATGGAAGGATTCTAATGTGTGTATTTATATATATATATATATATATATATATAGATATGTGCATATGTTTATGTATACATGTCTATATATGTGTAAATATGTATGTATGTAATATGTGTGTGTTTGTGTATATATATATATATATATATATATATATGCACTGCATATGTCTATTTATAGCTGTATATATTCATATAGATATTGTATATAGGTATAAATATATATTTTACAACAAAAATTACATATAACTTTAGAAATATACATGTTAAAATAAATAAAGAAAATTTTCTTCTATGTGAAGAACATAGGAAATTAAAGTATTTCTAACTCACTTTGGGTTTAACATAGTTGGTCTAATGCCTTGTCGGGCTAGCACGCGAGTGATAACTTACGGCTAGATTTAGAGTTCTGCATTAGCCGTCCAAACCAGCGTTAAGGGGTCCTAACGCTGGTTTTGACCGCCCGCTGGTATTTAGAGTCAGTCAGGAAAGGGTCTAACGCTCACTTTCCAGCCGCAACTTTTCCGTACCGCAGATCCCCTTACGCCAATTGCGTATCCTGTCTTTTCAATGGGATCTTTCTAACGACAAAACTCCAGCCGCAGAAAAAAGTCAGGAGTTAAGAGCTTTATGGGCTAACGCCGGTTCATAAAGCTCTTAACTACTGTGCTCTAAAGTACACTAGCACCCATAAACTACCTATGTACCCCTAAACCGAGGTCCCCCACATCGCCGCCACTATAATTACATTTTTTTACAGGGACTGAATGTCTTGAACTTATCAAGTTATGTTCTAAATAAATCTGAACTCGAGGTGCTCAGTTTAGGTCTCACGTTTGTTCCGTCTGCAAATTTCAATCTGTTGGACATTAATAAAATGATTCGCAATCTAACGTTAAGAACATTTTTCAAGACCCAGGATCAAAGTATAATTAATGAGAGTTCAAGTTCTGTTGATAGCTTAAAATTGGAGCATAACTCCACTACTGATTTAAATTTTCAAGAATTGTGCGATGTGAGAGTTCTGGAATCTCTCCAAGGAGAGGAGGAATTGTTAGAGGGAAGGAGTGTAACAACTCCATCATTAAAGAACAACTCTTTGTTCTATCCCATCCATAGTAGGGGTCCTTTATTGGAGAAGTTCCAGAAACCGGTTGAGAGTGATTTGATTAAACTCCAATACGCTACACAGAGGGGTCAAAACTCAAATGTCACACGAAAACAAAAAGCAGCCCTAGAAAATCTAAGAAATAACAAAAATCTTGTAATTAGATCTGCGGACAAGGGCAGAGCTATAGTGGTCCTTAATAGGGAGGACTTTATTCAAGAGGCCCTTAGGCAATTGAGTATAGAACAAGATTATGAAGTGTTGTCACAAGATCCTACACGTCAATTTCAGCGACAATTGGTCTCCCTTGTGGACGATGGGGTAGAGATGGGTTATATTGACCAGGAAACAAAAAATTATCTTCTGGTGCAGAATCCAGCCATTCCTGTGTTCAACCACCTACCCAAGATTCACAAATCCATAGAGAATGTCCAAGGGAGACCCATTGTAAGCGGAATTGGTTCTCTTTTGGAGCACCTGTCAGAATGGCTGGATGGCATTCTGCAACCTATGGTAAGCACCCTTTGGAGTTACCTGTCAGATACAAAGCATGTATTGAACTTACTTACCGAACTAACGTGGCAGAGTAACTTCAAATGGTTAACAGTGGATGTGAGATCCCTGTATTACACCATACCCCATGAGAGGGGCCTCGAGGCTCTTAGATTTTTTCTCTCCAGAAAATATGCACATGACCATGATTTCATAGACTACATACTGAGGGTGACCAGATTTCTCCTGACCCACAACTATTTCCTGTTTGAGGGGAAATTCTTTCTCCAAAGGCGTGGGACGGCGATGGGGGCCAAATTTGCCCCCTCCTACGCTAACCTCTTTATGGGGTGGTGGGAGCTCTCCCACGTCTTTGGAGAGCGGAACCCCTTCAGGCTGGAGATAGTGTGGTACAGGCGTTTCATTGACAATCTCCTTTTCATTTGGGAGGGTTCCCTATATGATCTGGAGAAGTTCGTGGAGGGATTGAACTACAACACTGTAGGTATCAGTTTTACCTCTGAGATACAAGAACACAGAGTAAACTTTTTGGATATTACGTTAAAGGGAACAGTAGGTCACAAGATCACCACAGAGACCTATCGTAAACCAATTACAAGCAACTCTTTACTGCATACCTCAAGTTGTCACCCGAAGAGGGTGTTCAGGGGTGTAGCAAGAGGGCATTTCATCCACTTAAGGAATTGCACCAGTTATAGCACATATGAGAAACAAGCAGATGAACTGTCAGATAGACTTTTGGAGAGAGGATATCCAAGGTCAATCATTACCAAAGAGAGAAATTTTGTCACGAAGGTCAGCAGAGTTGATCTTCTGAAACAGAACAGAAAAGGGACTAAAGAGAAAGCTGATAAGAAAATCGCATTTTTGACAGAGTACTCTCAGCAGTACACCCAGATATGCCAGATAATTAGGAACAATTATCAGCTATTGTTAGCTGATGATGCTCTTAAAGAAACAGTAACTGAAGGCATCAGATGCACTAACAAAAGAAATAAAATGATAGGCAATATGATTGCACCTACGAGACTAAGGAAAGAACAGACAGATGGGTCTTCATGGTTAAGACTTAATGGTACCTTTAGGTGCAATCATCTTTCCTGCAAAGCCTGTGAAAGAGTAACCATAGGGGATACTTTTAGTTCCCTGGTCACAGGAGAAAACTTTCAAAAGAAATTGTGCCTGAATTGCAGGTCAACCTTTGTAGTGTATCTGATCTCATGTACCCACTGTGCCCTCCAATATGTAGGCCTCACGACGAGGGAGGCTAGGGTCAGGATCAAAGAACACTTGGCGGACATAAAAGCTGGTGTTCTAACAACTCCATTAATTAACCATTTTTCAATCATTCACAATAAAGATAATAAAAAAATTTCTTGGACCATTATAGAGAGAGTACCTATGAGAGAGTACCTATTCAGACCAGAGGAGGGGATAGGACCCGAAAATTGGGCGAAAGAGAGGCCTTCTGGATATTTAGTTTAAAAACGAGGATTCCAGATGGCCTCAATTCGGAATTCGATCTAATAAACTTTTGGTAATTCATATAATATCATTGTCAGGTGTCCACTGACTTACCAATTACATTTTTGCTCCCACCAAGCCCCACACTAAGCTCCCCCCATCCCCTCCTTCCCCTTCCCCCCATTTAACATTTCTTTAACATTTCATTAATAATTCAATACCTCAATAATTTAATATTTCAATACTTTAATATTTCAAAACTTCTTTGTTTATTTAAAAACATAGTTAGAGCTCGGGACTAGCCTATTTAATGGGATAGTAAGTAGATATATAGATAATGTGACATTATTTCCCAATAGGCTAAGAGTGACAAATCCCTTACTAGGACCCCAACACCTGTGACTATTTCAGTACTCAACCAGTTAATAATAAGGGTTAATATTATTGAATGCAATTTACCCTGTGTTGGCATGATTTGAGGTGCAGGGGGTTCATAGTCCCTAGGTTGCAGTTTGCAATTAGTAGCTCTTTACTAGTTGATCAGGTAGTTCCTGTGGTTTATTCTAACCAACATATATGAGGTGGCAAAACACTAGATCTGTATTGTGCAGATACTCCCCACACGTTACTTTGTTTACAAACATCTCACATAATATATGGGAGGGTACAGCAAGCATAGCGGTCCAATTGGACAGAGTGTAAAATTCATCCAGAGCTAAGCGCTGTGAGACTTGCATGTTGATAGGCTATAACAAACGACCAATAGGAACACTTTTGAACAGTAACCTATGCCGATCAAATGCAAGCCTCACAGCGCAATGCAGTTAATTTCTGCAGAGTTAAAAGGTAAGCCCTACCTACTAAGAAGCAGGATATTCTCACTATATTAGCGCATATCGCAGATGGTCATTATAACTTTATATAGCGATTTGGGTTTTACCTGAGGACACGGCAACCAATGTTACAATAGTGTAATCTGCCAAAGTGATTTTAAACATGTATACACGCCCTCTTACATTTAACAAATAAGAGCTTATTAATGAATCTATAGAGTTTATGTGTGGAATTTTTAGTTTGAATATTGATATGCAAAATGGATTCTTCAGTTTATAAGCTGTAAATGTGAACCGTAGATACTCTGGTGTAACTAAATGAGTGTTTAATTGAATGAAGCTGGCAGAAAAGGGTGTGAGTCCCTGAACCAATAGAAACACAGATGAGGGTTTTTAAAGTTGTGAACTGTTAAGCAGTTTTAAGCAGGCTAGGAGTAAGGCAGTAGCCGAAACCGGTCAGCCTTTTGTTCATCTGTTTGATGGTTTATATTTTTTTTGTGTGTTCTTACCCGGGGTTAATATACCCTTTGTATTTCAATAAAGTTTATTATTTTATCACTATACCTGGTGCTCCGTACACCGCCGCAAGCTACATTATAGCTATGTACCCCTAATCTGCTGCCCCTAACATCGCCAACCCCTATTTTATATTTATTAACCCCTAATCTGCCCACCCCCAACGTCGCCGCTACCTACCTACACTGATTAAACCCTAATCTGCCGACCCGACCTTGCCGCCACTATAATAAATGTATTAACCCCTAAACCGCCTCACTCCCGCCTCAAAAACCCTATAATAAATAGTATTAACCCCTAATATGCCCTCCCTAACATCGCTGACACCTAACTTCAAGTATTAACCCCTAATCTGCCGACCGGACCTCGCCGCTACTGTAATAAATGTATTAACCCCTAAAGCTAAGTCTAACCCTAACCCTAACACCCCCCTAAGTTAAATATAATTTAAATCTAACGAAATAAAATAAATCTTATTAAATAAATGAATCCTATTTAAAGCTAAATACTTACCTGTAAAATAAACCCTAATATAGCTACAATATAACGAATAATTATATTGTAGCTATTTTAGGATTTATATTTATTTTACAGGCAACTTTGTATTTATTTTAACCAGGTGCAATAGCTATTAAATAGTTAATAACTATTTAATAGCTACCTAGTTAAAATAATTACAAAATTACCTGTAAAATAAATCCTAACCTAAATTACAATTAAACCTAACACTACACTATCAATAAATTAATTAAATAAACTACCTACAATTATCTACAATTAAATCAACTAAAGTAAATTACAAAAAAAACAAACACTAAATTACAAAAAATAAAAAAAGATTACAAGAATTTTAAACTAATTACACCTACTCTAAGCCCCCTAAAAAAATAACAAAGCCCCCCAAAATAAAAAAATGCCCTACCCTATTCTAAAATAAAAAGTTAACAGCTCTTTTACCTTACCAGCCCTTAAAAAGGCCTTTTGCGGGGCATGCCCCAAAGTAAACAGCTCTTTTGCATTTTAAAAAAACATACAATACCCCCCCCCCAACATTACAACCCACCACCCACATACCCCTAATCTAACCCAAACCCCCTTTAAAAAACCTAACACTAAGCCCCTGAAGATCTCCCTACCTTATCTTCACCACGCCGGGTATCACTGATCCTTCCAGAAGAGGGTCCGAAGTCTTCATTCTATCCGGCAAGAAGAGGTCCAGAAGAGGCTCCGAAGTCTTCATCCTGTCCGGCAAGAAGAGGACATCCGGACCGGTAGACATGTTCATTCAGGCGGCGTCTTCTATCTTCATCCATCCGGCGCGGAGCGGGACCATCTTGAAGCAGCCGACACGGATCCATCCTCTTCTTCCGGCGACTCCCGATGAATGAAGGTTCCTTTAAGGGACGTCATCCAAGATGGCGTCCCTCGAATTCCGATTGGCTGATAGGATTCTATCAGCCAATCGGAATTAAGGTAGGAAAAATCTGATTGGCTGATTGAATCAGCCAATCAGATTCAAGTTCAATCCGATTGGCTGATCCAATCAGCCAATCAGATTGAGCTTGCATTCTATTGGCTGATCGGAACAGATTTTTCCTACCTTAATTCCGATTGGCTGATAGAATCCTATCAGCCAATCAGAATTCGAGGGACGCCATCTTGGATGACGTCCCTTAAAGGAACCTTCATTCGTCGGGAGTCGCCGGAAGAAGAGTATGGATCCGCGTCGGCTGCTTCAAGATGGTCCCGCTCCATGCCGGATGGATGAAGATAGAAGATGCCGCCTGGATGAACATGTCTACCTGTCCGGATGTCCTCTTCTTGCCGGATAGGATGAAGACTTCAGAGCCTCTTCTGGACGGATCGGTGATACCCGGCGTGGTGAAGATAAGGTAGGGAGATCTTCAGGGGCTTAGTGTTAGGTTTTTAAGGGGGTTTGGGTTAGATTAGGGTTAGGGGTATGTGGGTGGTGGGTTGTAATGTGGGGGGGGTATTGTATGTTTTTTTTTACAGGCAAAAGAGCTGATTTCTTTGGGGCATGCCCTGCAAAAAGCCCTTTTAAGGGCTGGTAAGGTAAAAGAGCTGTTAACTTTTTTATTTTAGAATAGGGTAGGGCATTTTTTTATTTTGGGGGGCTTTGTTATTTTTTTAGGGGGCTTAGAGTAGGTGTAATTAGTTTAAAATTCTTGTAATCTTTTTTTTATTTTTTGTAATTTAGTGTTTGTTTTATTTTGTAATTTAATTTAGTTGATTTAATTGTAGATGATTGTAGGTAGTTTATTTAATTAATTTATTGATAGAGTAGTGTTAGGTTTAATTGTAACTTATGTTAGGATTTATTTTACAGGTACTTTTGTAATTATTTTAACTAGGTAGCTATTAAATAGTTATTAGCTATTTAATAGCTATTGCACCTGGTTAAAATAAATACAAAGTTGCCTGTAAAATAAATATAAATCCTAAAATAGCTACAATATAATTATTCGTTATATTGTAGCTATATTAGGGTTTATTTTACAGGTAAGTATTTAGCTTTAAATAGGATTAATTTATTTAATAAGATTTATTTTATTTCGTTAGATTTAAATTATATTTAACTTAGGGGGGTGTTAGGGTTAGGGTTAGACTTAGCTTTAGGGGTTAATACATTTATTATAGTAGCGGTGAGGTCCGGTCGGCAGATTAGGGGTTAATACTTGAAGTTAGGTGTCAGCGATGTTAGGGAGGGCATATTAGGGGTTAATACTATTTATTATAGGGTTTTTGAGGCGGGAGTGAGGCGGTTTAGGGTTTAATACATTTATTATAGTGGCGGCGAGGTCCAGTCGGCAGATTAGGGGTTAATAAGTGTAGGTAGGTAGCGGCGACGTTGGGGGTGGGCAGATTAGGGGTTAATAAATATAAAATAGGGGTTGGCGATGTTAGGGGCAGCAGATTAGGGGTACATAGCTATAATGTAGCTTGCGGCGGTGTACGGAGCGACAGATTAGGGGTTAAAAATAATATGCAGGGGTCAGCGATAGAGGGGGCGGCAGATTAGGGGTTAATAAGTGTAAGGTTAGGGGTGTTTAGACTCGGGGTACATGTTAGGTGCAGACTTAGGAAGTGTTTCCCCATAGGAAACAATGGGGCTGCGTTAGGAGCTGAACGCTGCTTTTTTGCAGGTGTTAGTTTTTTTTCCAGCTCAAACTGCCCCATTGTTTCCTATGGGGGAATCGTGCACAAGCACGTTTTTTAAGCTGGCCGCGTCCGTAAGCAACGCTGGTATTGAGAGTTGAAGTGGTTGTAAATATGCCTGTACGCTCCCTTTTTGGAGCCTAACGCAGCCCTTCAGAGAGCCCAGCGTTGTTTAAAAGGTGCGGGGGAAAAAAACACGTGTAGCTAACGCACCCTTCTAACGCAAAACTCTAAATCTAGCCGTTAGTTTATTTTTAATAGCTCGCCCCATAGAAGTCTATGAGGAGAAGAAGATAGCGCTGTTGTGGTATCCAAAGTTCTGGAGTTAGCGCACATCGGTCTTTCGCTTTTGTGCTAACATTTTACTTTTAACTTGTAATACGTGCTAACCCAGCCATGATAAAAAATTTACTTTGAACGAGAAAAAAAGGTATTTACTGCACCACTTTTAATCTTGCCCCAACTATCTTCATTTGGAGTGGCACAGGAGAACAATTTGATCATGTATTTAAAGGGCCATTATAGTGATAAGATGACATGCTCTAATTCATTAGAGATTGTAATTTTATCACTTGCAACTGTATATGTTTAACCACCACAAAATACTATATTGGAGATGCAGAGCACTGCTAGTCCCGAGTGGAAGCTGCCGTTGATCCAATCAGCAGCGCTATTCATACGAACCAGCTGTGCATCTAGTGCTGCTGATTAGGTATACTGTAGGTCAATAAAACCCCATTAAGAAATGCAACTGCACTGCGGTATAAACCCCTATTAGCCCATTTATCTTGAGTTGTTTTATCAAATTATGTAGAAAACGTAATGAAGGGAGTCGCCTAAGTATCACAAAGAAGACATGTTAGTAAGTTTATCCCATAAATATATTGTATGATAAATTGTGACATATCTTTTACTGGGGTCGGGCTGTGTTCTTTAGATTACCATAATAACTTATAAATAGGGAGAACCGCTGCCATCTATTATTCTATCTGAACCCTAAGAATGTCATATTTGTAGTTATGCCATAATATTGTTTGAGCAGTCCTAGCTGCATAGGAATACGATACCAGATCAGGTAGTCCAAACCCTCCACTTCTCCTATGTCAAGTCATTATATATTTATTAATTCTCGGCCTCCTTACCATCTATATAAAATTAACAATTTATTTCTGGAACCTTCTCAACACATCTAATTTAATCATGATTGGAAGTGATCTAAATAGATACCACAATTTAGGTAGAATGATCATTTTGAGGTACTAGTTTACTGTATAAGGCGGTTCTATACAGGTTCAATTTTATAGCAATTTCAGCAAATGGGGTAGAGGAGGTCTATGGTTAAAGTGAAATAATATGCTAACATTTTCGGATATATAGATGCCCAAGTATTTTAGTGTATTTTTGAACAATTAAAATAAAAATTTAGCTCAATTATAATTTTTTAATGTGCTGTGGTTTGTGGATACAAAGAGCTTTACATTTGTCCTAATTCTTTTTATATCCAGAGAATGCTGCAAATTGGTTAATAAGAGCAAAAATCACTGGTAGGGTCAACAGGGGCTTAGTAATGGTTAAGATAATGTCATCAGCAAATAGAGAGAGTTTATGTTCTCTACTAACTACTTTAATGCCTGCTAATAGCAGCTGTCTATGCATAAAGCAAATAAAAGGGGTGACAAGGGACATCCATGTCTCATGTCATTGAGTATGTGCATGTCCGTAGACTTATATCCAGCTATCCTAATATGTGCCATTGAGGATGAATAAAGGGATATTGCCGTTTGAAAAATACCAGTTATTCCCATCACCTCCAAAACCTTCTGCAAGTACGACCAGTCAACCCTTTTCTGCATCCAATGAGAGAAACAGTGAAGGCACTCTTGCTGAGGTCAAATAATCAGGTCTATAATTCTTTGTAGTTTATCTGTGGCTTCCCTGTTTTTAATAAATCCCACTTGGTCTGGGTGGACTAATCTCGGCATAAGATCATTAAGCCTCAACATAAAGATCTGTGAAAAGTTTTGAATCCTGATTAATAAGTAAGATGGGGCGACAATTGCCATAATATTTTTTTACATATTCCTGGCTTGGAGATAACCGAAATTCTAGCCATTAGCAAGTCTTCTGGAATACTGGTTCCCTGTAAAATGTAATTAAAAGAAATAGGGGATAACAAATCTGAGAATAATTTATAAAACTACACTTGGAAAGCCATTGGGGCCTGGAGCTTTGAAGTTGAAAATAGCCATTGCTCAAGTTATTTCCTTCAATTTTTGGCTAGTATTTTGTCAGGCTTGTGCGCACATGTAAAATACTGTGCATCAATGACTAATTGACCTAGTCTCTTCCATTGTCAGTAACTTTTTCAATTCTTTTTTCTTGGTCTCTAGTGCTGGAGGTGGTGGAGATTGCTGGTGTGCATTATGTTGCAAAAGCAATACCTCAGTCTCTTCTCTAAGGGAGGTCATTTTTTTGTAATTACCGTTTATGTTGTTTGCCAGCCTGACTTAAAGGGACAGTCAACATCAGCACAACTTAATCCCATACCTTAGATCCAAAAAAGATGTGTCTGCACCGCATCCCATGTTTAATACCGCTAACGTTATATGTGTAATCATCCAAAGAACATACAGTTTTATCCTGTAGATATGGCCGACAAACTTCTCCCCCTCCTCCTCCGTCTTCTTCTCTATTAAATTCCATGCTCTTTCACGGTGAAGCTGTTTCTTTGCTAATGCGCATTACAATTTATGTCCACTCGCCAGCAGAAATAGAAAGTGCAGCTGCAAATCACCGTGAACGCATGTAAAGAATCCACTTGGAAAGCCATTTGGGCCTGGAGCTTTGAAGTTGAAAATAGCCATTGCTCAAGTTATTTCCTTCAATTTTTGGCTAGTATTTTGTCAGGCTTGTTCGCACAAGTAAAATACTGTGCATCAATGACTAATGGACCTAGTCTCTTCCATTGTTAGTAACTTTTTCAATTCTTTTTTCTTGGTCTCTAGTGCTGGAGGTGGTGGAGCTTGCTGGTGTGCATTATGTTGCAAAAGCAATACCTCAGTCTCTTCTCTAAGGGAGGTCATTTTTTGTAATTACTGTTTATGTTGTTTGCCAGCCTGACTTAAAGGGACAGTCAACATCTGACACAACTTAATCCCATACCATAGATCCAAAAAAGAAGATGCGTCTGCACCGGATCCCATGTTCAATACCTCTAACGTTATATGTATAATCATTCAAAGCACATTCGATTTTCTCCTGCAAATATGGCCGCCAAACTCCCCCCACCATTACGTAGTAACTTTAATTTTAAACGCATCCGCCAATCAGAATCAAATCCTTGGTTGAATTCTTTACACACGTTCACGGTGATTTGCAGCTGCACTCTCTATTTCTGCTGGCGAGCGGACATAAATTGTAATGCGCATGCGCATTAGCAAAGAAACAGCTTCACCGTGAACGAGCATGGAATTTAATAGAGAAGAAGACGGAGGAGGGGGATGAGTTTGTCGGCAATATAAATTGTAATGCGCATGCGCATTAGCAAAGAAACAGCTTCACCGCGAACGAGCATGTAATTTAATAGAGAAGAAGATGGAGGAGGAGGGGGAGGAGTTTGTCGGCCATATCTACAGGATAAAACTGTATGTGCTTTGGATGATTACATATATAAGGCATCTTCTTTTTTGGATCTAAGGTATGGTATTAAGTTGTGTCCGGTGTTGACTGTCCCTTTAATATGAGGCCTTGGACAAAAGCATTAAAATGATGGTAAACTTTCGCCTTTGTATAAAAAGACCCAGAATGTTAGCAATATTTTAGATGGAGTTTAATTCAGTGGTAATGAAGCAATGCTTTAACTTACTTTTTAATGTAGCACTGAAATTTAAATACTGCGCTCTGGCCGCCCACTTAAAAAAAGTAATTTTAGCCATACGGCACCTACATAATTTTTTTTTTGTAGCTAGAGCGCCGATTGGAGAACATTTCAAACCGTTAGCTTACAAGAAAATTACTTTTGAAGTAGGTAGCTGGAGCGTGGGGTATTTGAATAATTCTTTGTTAGGTGCATTGTGTAATATTAATCCAGAAGACATCTAAAAACAAAAATAGAAATGGATGGGGGATTTATAATCACCCCTTTGTATTGTCATGGATTCTAGCATCTGCACTAATATACATTTTGAACCCCACCTGCCAGAGACATTTTTCTTGATATATTTTCCCCAAAGAATCACATTATAAGAATTAATCTGTGGTTTGTCCCTGAAACCGGCAAACATCAGGTGCATGTGGGAAAGCAATGCAGCATCCCAATTTATGTAGAAATTGCATAAAATATGAATAAAGTAAACACACAGGACACAAGAAGTTACATTAAGAATACTTTATTTAAACAGTTTAGTCAAATATCAAAAGAGAAGACATTAAATCAAATCTCAATATACACATTCATACTGTACAACTAAAAAATACATTGTACCTAAGCAGTGGAAGTCCTGACCGTGCAGTGGTTTAGCCATTTCACCCTTGTATATATGTCCTGCAGTAGCTGTTGTCTGTAGGGGATGCTGGTCTACAAGCAATAAAGTCTGTAGGGTCTGCAATCTAGCATCTCCAAGACCTTGAAGAGGCATTCCATTCCATATTTAATTTCAACAAATATTAATGAATCTAGGCCACTGTTTCTGTCATTTTGTAAGCATGGAGATACTCATCACACACCCCTTGTAAACAACATAATTCACTTGCAGGAATGAAGTGGTTAATGCTTTGCTACATGGTCACTGGGTCTCCACTCATGGTAAAGAGGAACACGTCAGGACTAGACTGCCCATTGGTGCACAAGGCACACCGCAGAGCTTACAATCTAAGGCACATGTGTGTTTTAAGTATCCATATATTTTACACTTCCTCACATATACAGAGTAACAGTCATGTTAGATTTGTTGAACAAACCTAAATATGTCAATTTCTAGAAATGAACTAAAAGGTGTATTTTACAGTTAATAAACAGTTTGCACTGAGTTCATGATGTGATCAGGCTGTCAGATAGCCGTGCCCAGCTAGCCATGTTTTACCTTATAGCTATAGAACATAGTGTCTGAAGTAGTTGATTTCCTAAATTATAACAAAATATTATGGAAAAACTAAATAAATATGAATCAAACATTTAAGATACTATTACCAGCATTTAATCATGAAAGGTTTAAAACTTAATAAAATAAAATATGGATGGATTTCTATAAGAACAAAATGTTACCATTCATTTGTTTTTTTCTAACATATTCTTTATATTTTAGTGAGTTTTCTAGTGGGTTTGCCCATTAGCAGATTCATTGAGTACAATTTACAGCCAGATCCTATGAAATCCATTACTGATAGCAAGAGAACCGCATCACAGCGTTTTGCATCACAGCGTGTTTATAGCCTCATGCGTAAAGCCACAATTAGATTAAAATGTAATGATTATGCAGTTTTAAATGACTTTACAATGTACTTCTATTATCAAATTTGCTTCATTCTCTTGGGATCCTTTGTTGAAAAGCATACCTAGGTAGGTTCAGGAGCAGCAATGCACTACTGGGAGCTAGCTGCTGATTGGTGGCTTAACATATATGCTTCTTGTCATTAGTTCACCAGATGTGTTCAGCTAGATACCAATAGCACATTGCTGCTCATTTAACAAATAACAGCTGCTATTGAGCCTACCTAGGTATGCTTTCCAACAAAGGATACCAAGAGTATGATGCAAATTTGATAACAGAAGTAAACTAGAAAGTTCTTTATACTATGGGCGCTGCTCCAACATAATACTGACTTACTTACATCTGTCACTATTATGTGTAACTAGCTGAATGCCACCACAAGCCCTGTTATTTGGTGTTGACACTTGAAAGCTACCATACAACTTTAGAGAGGCTTTAACAAACAGTTCACCTCCCACTGCAATGAAAATTATACCGCTCAAGCTAATAAGCGTGAATGTACACAAATAATCAAACAGCATCACTCTAAAAAAGCTGACGTGAACCTGAAAAATGCCAGCCTTGCTGGTACAATACTGGCTGAGTGGCAACCCTACTTCAATAACACACAGTAAAAAGATAGTAGGTAAAGTAGTACTAATGGTAAGTACCTATAGGTGCCAAATATGTTTGTAATCAACAAACACCTGTTGGGGGCCAATATAGCACTAAGGATACTCATAGATAAATGAGTTATAAAGTCTGTAACAAAAAAAAGAGTGCTTTACGATTTTTAACCATTCATACTTTATCTTTATTGGTTTAACTATTCAATCATACACGTTTAAAAACACTTAAACTCTTTAGATATTAATATATAGCATAGATGTGTGAATAATACCTCTGAGAATCATGTATCTATATGTGAAACGTTATACTTGGTTTGTATAATATCAAGCAGTCAGATACAAACATTATCTTTTGTAGCCGGCTATTAATAAATTCAGAAATAATGCTGTAACAAGAGGACCTGTTAATATGTGGGATGCCAGATTATGAGATTAAAGCTGTTCAGTATAATAGATTCTGTCTGCTTAAAATCTCTAGATATTAATATTTAGTATAGGTGTGTGAATAACACCTCTGAAAAATATGTATCTAGATATGAAAAAATGTACTTGGTTTGTATAATATCAAGCAGTCAGATACAAACAATATCTTTTGTAGCCGGCTATTAATAAATTAAATAAATAATATGTTAATATGTGGGATGTCAGATTGCGAGATTAAAGCTAATAAGATAAAACTCTATCTGTAATTATAAAGTCCTTGCTTGCACAGTTAACTTTTGCACAGCTATTCAGTGTAATAGATTCTGTCTGCTTAAGTCCCTTCTATAGTGGGGGCTAGATTAACGTTTAACTGACTTGTTTCACTATCAAAGCATAACGTTTGATCTCAGAATATAACACACATTTACAAGCTATTGGCAAAAATTATTGCAATCAACAATTATCATAGGGAGTAAGCGGTTAAAAAATGAGAGTATGAACTCTCTGAAGCCAGACCCCTGACACGTGTTTCGCTTACGCTTCCTCAGAGGGGTTGAACCCCTCTGAGGAAGCGTGAGCGAAACACGTGTCAGGGGATCTGGCGTCAGAAAATTCATACTCTCATTTTTTAACCGCTTACTATCTATGATAACTGTTGATTGCCAATATCTTGTAAATGTGTGTTATATTCTGAGATCAGACGTTGTGTTATGTTAGTGAAGCAAGTCAGTTAAACGTTAATCTAGCCCCCGCTATAGAAGGGGCTTAAGCAGGCAGAATCGATTACACTGAATAGCTGTGCAAAAGTTAACTGTGCAAGCAAGGACTTTATAATTACAGATAGAGTATTAGCTTATTAGCTTTAATCTCGCAATCTGACATCCCACATATTAACAGGTCCTCTTGTTACAGCATTATTTTTTAATTTATTAATAGCCGGCTGCAAAAAATATTGTTTGTATCTAACTGCTTGATATTATACAAACCAAGTACAATGTTTCATATTTAAATACATGACTCTAAGAGGTATTATTCACATACCTATGCTATATATTGATATTGATAGAGTTCAAGCAGATAGAATCTATTACATTGAGCAGCTATGCTAAAGTTAACTGTGCAAGCAAGGACTTTATAATTACAGATAGAGTATTAGCTAAATAGCTTTAATCTCATAACCTGACATTCCACATATTAACAGGTCATCTTGTTACAGCATTATTTTTAAATTTATTAATAGCCGGCTACAAAAGATATTGTTTGTATCTGACTGCTTGATATTATACAAACCAAGTACAATTTTTCATATCTAGATACATGATTCTCAGAGGTGTTATTCACACACCTATACTAAATATTAATATCTAGAGATCTTAGACAGAATCTATTACACTGAACAGCTGTGCTAAAGTTGACTGTGCAAGCAAGGACTTTATAATTATAGAGTATTATCTAGATAGCTTTAATCTCATAACCTGACATCCCACATATTAACAGGTCCTCTTGTTACAGCAATATTTCTGAATGTATTAATAGCCAGCTACAAAAGATAATGTTTGGATCTGACTGTTTGATATTATACAAACCAAGTACAATGTTTCACATATACAGTAGATACATGATTCTCAGAGGTATTATTCACACATCTATGCTATATATTAATATCTAGAGAGTTTAAGTGTTTTTAAACGTGTATGATTGAATAGTTAAACCAATAAAGATAAAGTATGAATGGTTAAAAACTGTTCCTGTATTATTCAGGGAGAATTTTTCCTAAATAATTGCAGGGGTAAAGCACTCTTTTTTGTTACAGACTTTGTAACTCATTTATCTTCAACCGCACTGCAACCTAATAACTGGCCCAGCTCCCGGCAGCATCCCTCACCACTGAGACGAGCCTACTGGCACTTTGCATAGCGTTTCGCTTTAAGCTCCATAAGGTGGAATGTTTACTGCATGATCTGGGTAAAATAACATTTGCTTTCAGATTTACTAAACAACATAAAAGTAAGAAAGTAAACTAATATATATTTTAGAGCATGGTCTTTAGTGTCTCTCTTTTATTAGTTCCAACAGGGCAGGTGGTATATAAATTAAAACAGAACATGCTTTCCTGATAGACAGTAGTTCATTCATTTAATTTATGTCTCTTTAAATAAGCACAAATGTCAAAACTGGAATGTGCATGCATGTGTTTAAATTCTGAATAGAAGCATTATTGGCCTTGTTATGTTCTGCTACATCTCTACATTGTATATATTTCCCTTTTTTATATATAATTTATGTTTTACAAATACTGAAATGTGTGTGGTTTTTATTTAACAGCATATGCTTGGGGTCGTTAACTGTATTAAATTGGTGGCCACAGCAACAACTAAAATAAATTCTGCTACATACCATTTTAAAGCCCCTTCTTAGTATTAGAGAGGTCTCACTGTTGTCATGTACAAACAAGGTAAAACACGCATTGCTGGGCACATTCACTTGTGAAGCCACCTTTTATCATTTGCCTTATTGGCATCATTGGTGAACCACTCAAAATTGTTGTTTGTGTAGCAGTTGGTAAGAACCATTGCTGACTGTCATCACAAGAGACATAATACCCAATATACAAGTCTGAGCTTCATCAACTCCTGCCAACTGTGTTGTTCTGCAAGCAAAGTAATACAAATGCCAAGCCAACATAATGAAAGGTAACATAGTACTGTACTACATATCGAGTATTACCTTCTTATAGCATACATGACAAATCTCTTGGCTGCAGTGGATTAATGCATTCTTTAAAAGCCAATGAGTTATTCCTGGTAATGCTGTCCCTTGTATGCCTAATGCCAGGTGATATAACTGGTGCATTTACTACCTGTATTTTAGATCACAATTATAATAAACTCACTGCCAGTAGGGTCAGTAAAATGATGCCCAACAAGATGGCAACAAAGCAAACAAAAAAACAAAAACTATATAGAAAACATAATATACAGAAATAAAAAACTTAGAGGGACATTAAACTGATTTTTATAGCTAAAACTGTAATTTTGTAAATAATATTTGCAGGATTTGCTATCTTGGAGCAGTCCAGGGATACACCCTATGCAAATTGGCTCATGCACTTATATAAGCAATTACTTAGTTCCGTTTGTCCATCTTCACCAGTTTCTTTGTTATTATTTGCAGCTAATTTACTAAAGCTCACTTTCCATTCTTTAGTGAATAAGCTGCATAGAATATCAGGGACTGCTAAATCTGGAGATGCTGTAGGAGCAATTGGTGATATTTGCACACTGTGTAGCATATTACATAGTCATATAATCTACAGTATTCTTAAAAGGGTATTAAAGTATTTTTTTTACATGCATAAAATATATCAGTAATTAATAACTACATTACAAATGGCCTGGTAAACACTAAATTTCATTATGTGTGCAGATTGATTTACCAATAATATGTAAACTGATAGAGGGGAAAAAGAAAAGTCCAAATTTCAGAGTTAAAGGGACACTGAACCCAAAAAAATTATTTCGGGATTCAGATAGAACATGAAATTTTAAGCAACTTTCTAATTTACTCCTATTATCAAATTGTCTTTATTCTCTTTATATCTTTATTTGAAATGCAAGAATGTAAGTTTAGATGCCGGCCCATTTTTGGTGAACAACCTGGGTTTTCCTTGCTGATTGGTGGATAAATTCATCCACCAATAAAAATATGCTCTCCAGAGTTCTGAACCCAAAAAAATGCTTAGATGCCTTCTTTTTCAAATAAAGATAGCAAGAGAACGAAGAAAAATTGATAATAGAAGTCAATTAGAAAGTTGCTTAAAATTGCATGCTCTATCTGAATCATAAAAGAAAAAAATTTGGGTTCAGTGTCCCTTTAAATTACAGGAAAAGGAAGCTAAGATAAGTAATATATGGTATTAAACACATAGCAGGAAAGCTAGTTAGCAATGGACATTAATGCAAAGATAACAAGCTGTAACAAATTAGAGATTTGTATTAGAATGTCCATTTTATTAAAGCGATATTAAACAATAGGAAAATTGAATATAAAATATTTAATTATGTGTAGTTAAAAACCTTTGAAATATACTTTCATAATTTATTTTGTCACCTTTTTCTGTAAATTAACTTTGAAATGTGTTAGTTTTCAAAATTCTATAAAGTGTTTCAACTTATTTTTTTCTAATTACCCCTATCTACTGCTGAGAACCATTAAGGACAGATATAAAATAGGCAATAAATGAGTGTGCAAACAAGGCTGTGTTGAACATAAGATTGTCTAACAGTGTTTCCACACAGCCTTGTTTGTACACCATCCTTTATTGCCTGATTTTAATCCATCTATATATATCCTCAACAGGAGAAAGGTAAATAGAAAACCTAAGTTCAAACATGGCAGCTCCCATTACATTATAGAAACAAAATTATTTTAAAGAAAATAAACATTAATATGTATAGGCTAAAACCTCATTATGATCTAGCATCAATTTGCTGTTTAATATATCTTTAAATATTTATAGCATAATCAAATGGATGAAGTAAAAGTAGTTTCCACTTAATGCATTTCCAATTACTTGTTATACCAGCTGAGTTTAAAATGTAGGGCAAATTGCTCCTCTAGTTTTATATTTTATATGACTCAACTCAATCAAGTGGGTTGAACTTGCAGTTAGTTCCTACCCCATTACCTATATCTTAATAAACACATAAAAACAAATTTATCTTATCTCTCACAAAGACCAATACTTGGAGAAACACTTAATATTTTAATACCACCCCCCCCCCCACCACCCACTGGGAGTGTGATTTCTTTTGCACCTTCTTGTTTAAATACTTTTTTCTATAACCAGCTGCTGATGTACTGTAATTTTCAGTATAGGTGGCAGTTTCAGCAGGCAACAAAGCTATTTCAAATCTCAAAATAAAGGTAAGTGAAATATTTGTAAACAATGTAATACACTCCAGTAGATAAAATAAATAATTGGGAACACATTGATAGGAGGGATCACAGTACATGATCCATTTCATTCTGAATTTAATGTCCCTTTAAAGCAGTAACTTTCCCTTTTAATTCAGATATATGCAAATGTGCAGTAAGGAACTATTATACTTTGATTTTTCTGGTAAGAATTTCTAAATAAGGCAAAACGGTACTATTCTCAAAGTACTCACCATATAAATGTATTGAAATGTAAAAAATTGGAGGAATTGTTACTTATTAGACCTGAATCTTATTACAAGCTATATGTCAATAATACATAGGAGCCAATTTAACAAAGTGCAAATGGACATGATACGCCGCACATCGATAAATGCAGACAGCATACGCTGTCGGAATTTATCATTGCACAAGCAGTTCTGGTAAACTGCTGTTGCACTGCCACCCCCTGGAGATTTGCGGCCAATCGGCCGGTAGAAGGGATCCTCAGTCAACCTGATCATATGCAATTGGCCGGATTTGATGTCCGCCAACTTCAGAGGACGCGTACGAGTTAAGGGTCAGCAGTCTTAAGACTGCTGCTTCTTAACTCCTGTTTCCGGCGAGCCTGTTGCATTCAGGGCCATTTGGCCCTTGTTAAATCGGCCCCAAAACCTCAAAGAAGAAAAACCTCTATTTTACAATATACACAATGCTATTTACACACAAAATAGTATCTTCTATTTCACCAATGTATTTGAGCAACATAATATGTAGCCCTCTCTTCCTCTTCACTGGTCAAGTGACTTTTTAGTTATGACTTTAACTCTTAGCAAATCTACCATAATACAAACAAAAATTGCTGGACTAAGGCATCATTCTGCATGCAGTGGAATACTGAACAGAAATAGTGGTTTACTTGTCAAATACACTTCCAGCAAATAAAACCATTGACGACAATGTATCTAATTTTGTATACAACGTTATGCTTCATTTAATTGGGTCCCAAATTCTCTCTTCCAAGCCACTGACTGTAGCTAACTCAAGGAAAGAGTTCAGTACAGAAACTACTTTCACAAACTATCAGTAACATAGATGTTGCCATTTGGGACTAGATTACAAGTGGAGCACAAAATTGCGCTTTCGTGAGTGTGATATTTGCACTCCACTCGTAATATCAGCGCACGCAAATGTATGCTGGTACTTCACGTTTGCATTGTATGGAAGGTTTGCGCTCACAAGAGCGCGCTTCCATAGGCTCCAATGGGAGCCTCGTTCTCATGCCGATAGTCACAGCAGTGAACCTAGCGCAGCGAAGGGGGTATTTCGCACAATGATGGGCAGCAAAGTTTAAATATATATGTATATGAATATACAAATCCAAGAAGGTAGAAGCATTCCTGGTAGCAGCGAATAGGCTAACAGCCTGTATAGCCCTAGGTGAACTTCAAAAGTAATAGAGTGTTTAATAGAATGGAAGGCACTCACAGGGTCTTAATTGTAACAATCCAAATATTTGTTGACGTTTCGGGGTCTCCCCCGTTTTCATAACAAGTGATAAGTACAGTAATACACTCACCCTTTTTATCCTGAAATACCCTCCACCATTACGGCATTCCCAGCCGCAACCCGGAAGATGCCGGCATCACGTGACCCTCGTGTCACAATCTCCATCGTCGTGGCAACCGGACACCATACCAGGAGTGTCTGTGAAAATGAAAAACAAAGGTAGTGAAGCCTGCAAGAGCACGGTAAATACAAACATCAGCATAGATATATAAATTACCATACTATGTCATAGATAAAGGATATAAGAAGCACCTAGTGGAAGTTCACAGAAAAATACTAATCTAAGCATGTACAAAGCAGATGACAGCTTAAATCTGGCAGACCTCGTCCTACCTATGTGGCTGTTTTAATATACAGTATGCGTTAAGTAAGTTTATCCAATAGGGATAGCTAAAGGGCCTGTAATATGCCAAGGTAAATAGAGCAGACTCACAATGCCTCGTACAGCCTAAAAAATGCTATCTACCTGTCAGGGAGTGCTAGCACATATGTAGATCATATAGACTAGACGGCTGGAATAAAAAAATATTCACAACAAAGACTAGGCAATAGAAAATAAATTATAGTGACAAGATCCTACTGAGCATGTGCAAGAATACAAAAGATATTGTTTGTATCTGACTGCTTGATATTATACAAACCAATTACAAGTACAATGTTTCACATCTAGATACGATTCTCAGAGGTATTATTCACACACCTATGCTAAATATTAATATCTAGAGAGTTTAAGCAGCCAGAATCTACTATACTGAACAGCTGTGCTAAAGTTAAAGGGCCATAATACCCAAATGTTTAAACACTTGAAAGTGGTGCATCATAGCTGTAAAAAGCTGACTAGAAAATATCACCTGAACATCTCTATGTAAAAAAGAAAGATATTTTACCTAAAAAGTTCCTCAGTAGCCACCTCCCATTGTAAAGGATTTCTAAGCAGCATTTTAGTGTGTCTGTCCTAGGACAGCTTAGGGGATGAGCCTTGTGAACTCTCATATTATTTCATCAATCAGGTAAAGGAAGCTTACTATGAAATCTCATGAGAGTTAAGTCAAATCTCATGAGATCACAGTAAGAGTTCATGACCTCAGCATTGCTGATGCTGATTGGCTGCTGTTCATTTCTTCATTTTTTTTTTATTTTTACCTGCAGCTGGGAGCAGGTGAAGTATAACTTTTTACACAGAACTTACTCTGCTGAGCTGAGGAAATTGTGAGGTAAAATATCTTCCTTTTTTACATAGAGATGCTCAGGTGATATTTTCCTGTCAGCTTTTTACAGTTATACTGCATCAGTTTCAAGTGATTTAGCATATGAGTATTATGTCCCTTTAACTGTGCAAGCAAGGACTTTATAATTACAGATAGAGTATTAGCTAGATAGCATTAATATCATAATCTGACATCCCACATATTAACAGGTCCTCTTGTTACAGCGTTATTTCTGAATTTATTAATAGCCGGCTACAAAAGATATTGTTTGTATCTGACTGCTTGATATTATGCAAACCAATTACAATGTTTCACATCTAGATACATGATTCTCAGAGGTATTATTCACAAACATATGTTAAAAATGAATATCTAGAGAGTTTAAGTGTTTTTAAATGTGTATGATTGAATAGTTATACCAATAAAGATAAAGTATGAATGGTTAAAAATTGTTCCTGTATTATTCAGTGAGAATTTTTCCTATGTAATTGTAGGGGTCTTTTTTGTTACAGACTTTGTAACTAATTTTTCTAATAGAAATTAAATCCCTAGTGATGTCAGGTTAAGAACTATCTCTGCACAAGTGTATATAGACAGGGGAACTATATTGTGCTTAAATCTAGTTCTAATACTTTTTTTTATATTTTTGTATATTGTTACAGGCAACAGTGCCAGTCCAGATGCACATTGGGCCCTCGAGGGGCCATAGTTCCCAAGTTATAGATCCATCTGGACTCCCTTTGTGACAGCATCTTGGCTCTGTTTCCACCTCTAGGCAATGAAGTAATGTAGTCGATACCCTTGAAAAACACTCTGCCACCGAGAATTGGCTTTCGTAGGGCTAGATCTCTTCATGATCAATTAATAAAAACGGACCCTAGAGATTGCTACATGAATGCCACTTGGCTGAAAGGGAAACCTGGTTGCTTTCTGTGTTTAGGCTGTACTACCTGTGGGGGTTTGACTACGGGGAATAAATTCAGCCATCCATACTCCACAATGAAATTTCAGATCAAACACAGAGTTACTTGTACTACCAAATACATAGTATAGTTACTTCACTGTGTGTGTGGCTTGTTCTATGTCGCAAAGACGGTGGACAATCTTAGAACTAGGATGGCTTACCACCGGTCTGCCATCAGGGCAGCCATAGAGAAGAGAACATCTGAATAGCCGGCGGCCAGACACTTCGCAGAAGTGGGGCATGGTGTGTCTGACGTGAAACACATCATTATCGATACATGCCTCCATTGCCTAGAGGTGCAAACAGAGTCAAGATGCTGTTACAAAGGGAGTCCAGATGGATCTATACCTTGGGGACTATGGCCCCTTGAGGGCTCAATGTGCATCTGGACTGGCACTGTTGCCTGTAACAATATACAAAAATATCAAAGTATTTAGAACTAGATTTAAGCACAATATAGTTCCCCTGCCTATATACACTGGTGCAGAGATAGTTTTTAACCTAACATCACAAGGGATTTATTTTCTATTGCCTAGTCTTTGTTGTGAATATTTTTATTTTATTTTATTCCATCCGTCTAGTCTATATGCTCTACATATGTGCTAGCGCTCCCTGACAGGTAGATTGCATTTTTTAGGCTGTACGATGCATTGTGAGTCTGCTCTATTTACCTTGACATATTACAGGCCCTTTAGCTATCCCTATTGGATAAACTTACTTAACACATACTGTATATTATATCAGCTGCATAGGGAGGACAAGGTCTGTCAGATTTAAGCTGTCAACTGCTTTGTACATGCTTAGATTAGTATTTTCATGTGTACTACCACTAGGTGCTCCTTATATCCTTTAGCTATGACATAGTATGGTAATTTATAATCTATGCTGATGTTTGTATGTACCGTGCTCTTGCATGCTGCACTACCTTTGTTTTTAATTTTCACAGACGCTCCTGGTATGGCGTCAGGTTGCCATAACGAAGGAGGTTGTGACACGAGGGTCACATGATGCCGGTAACTTCCGGGATGCGGCCAGGAACGTTGTAATGGTGGAGGGTATTTCAGGATAAAAAGTGTGAGTGTATTACTGTACTTATCACTTGTTTTGAAAACGGGGGAGCCCCCGAAACATCAACAAATAAATGGATTGTTACAATTAAGACCCTGTGAGTGCCTTCCGTTCTATTGGACACTGTATATGAATATATACATATATATTTATATGTGTATATACACATAAATATATATATGTATATAAGCAAATGCATATATATTTACAGTTTTAACACAGTACCAATAGACCCCTTTCAGAGACATTTTTTTCTAACACCCCACATCTGTTCACTTTAACCCCTTAAAACTGCTTTGTGCAGTTTTTTTAAAAAAAAAATAAAGATGCTACCATTTTTTATTTTAAAAAAAGGAACCTCACACTTTATTTTGGGGGCAATTGGGGGACATTTTTTAAATTAACCAGAGGTCTGACCTCTGGGTAATTTTCGGAGCACAAAGTGCTACTGTGAGCTCGTATTGACTGGTTATTTAACGTTTGCCCATAAACATAAACTCCACTTGCAATCTATCCCTTGATTGGCTCAGAGTTCAAATACTGCACGAGACAGGATTGATATTTTTCTTTATCATTTGCCATTAAACAAGTGTGTAAAATGCATTTAAAGTAAATACGAACTGTATTATGTTAACATAAGAACTTACAAGTAAATATCTAACCCATTTTTCCTATACTATTTTAACACACTTTGTCCTAAAATGTGCATTAAAAAAAGCACCTTATGCACTTACCCAGAGACAGAGGCTCACAGCCTAGCAGGCTAAGTGGTGCATACTTGTGTATGAGTGTATAGCTGTGATCTGCTATGTGTGCTCTGAGATCAACACTGCTTCAGAGGTGCTGATTTCGATGATAAAAAAGGCTAACGCTGTCTTTGGTTAACACACTTGATATAGTAAAGTGTGTTGCAATAATAATATGTTGGGATTAAACCACCCAAACATAATATTGACTTTTATTTCCCTTTATGATCTCCTTGTGCTGGAGGCTACTCTATTGTAGTGAATGTAAATATGCACTGTAGTCATAGGTGTCTTAACTGGAACAGTGGTTTAAATGCATAATTGTATTTGGTCATGCACAAAGGGTATTATTCATTTTGTTAAACGGCTCACATATTATATAGGGAAAAGTATTCAACGTAATTCCTAAGTGCTTCAAATGGCTCTTTTGTCCAGAGATACACATATTTCATGTAGTCTGTATATGAAAATCTTCATGCTGTAAAAGTGCTTTTACATAGATTTCAGCATTAGATAACTTTCACTATATATACAAATACACAGCTAAACAAAGATGGGAGCAATGCTCCTAAATAGTACAATGTTAAACAGGACAGTTTTTAGAAAATCTGGCTCCCAGGGAGAAATTCTAAATTGTGCCCCCCCCCCAAATTCTAAAGTGAAGCACCCAATATTTCACCCCTTACCCTCTTTTGCTTCATCCAGTGGGTCTTAGACCTAGGTAACACTTTCCTCACTGCCAAAGCTGGACATAAGACTTTAAATGTAGTACTCATGTCCCATGTAGTGTCCTCCAGCCTCATGTACCTGCCATATAATTACTAAGAAGTACTTATCTAACATGATTCTGCCTCTGGGGTAGTAAGAGAGCTATTTCAAAATAAGATTAGTAAAACACCACCCATTTAACTCTCCTACAGGGACCTCCGTTGACCAGACTGGCTAAATGCAATATAAACATCACCAGGCAGTCTTCAAATTCAGGTCTCCTTCCACTCCTATAACTGTGTGTGGCAGGTGGCGCACAATGAAACTTGTGCCCATAGTGATACTCTTCTATCAAAGCAAGACAGCTTCTGTCCTCACAGCTCATCTGCTATGTTAAGTTAGTCTGCATTCATCCATGCAAAACATAAATCTAGTATAAATCAAGTTATCCTGCTCTTTAGCAGTACTGTGTAAATCTGCCACACACAAGGTGACATACATAATTAAGTGCCCCCCCCCTAAAAACTGCCCTGTTTTTAAAATGTTAATGCATCTAACTCAAAATCATGTTCTTAAATTTTCTATATTTACTATATGTGTATTTAATAAATTTGGTTACATCCACAAATATAAGGCACAGCTTTAAGATATTTATCATTAATTTCACATAACAGATGGTGTCAACTGAACAGTTACCTAGCAGATGGTTAAAGTCAATATTACAGCCTTAAATAAAACGGTTTCTAAGTGAAAATGAGAAAGACTGATTATGTTTTGCATGCATGCTTTATACTGGTTGTTTTACGCTGTCATTGAAATAACCATGCATAAGCAATATTACAGTTTCCTGACGTCATCAGTGTGCTAGCTGTTTTAAAGCTATGATATTTGAGAGATGTTAACCCCTTTGTTTCCAGAAATAACAGGAACCAGACTAGTGACATTTCATGATGTGGAAAAAATATCTCTAAAAATAAATAAAAGAGAACTTTTGGTTCAACTCTTCATAAAGAATCTGTTGAAACAATAAAGCTTTATAGAAAAAAGGCTCTATATTTACATTCTGGAAAAAGACACAAATATTTTATTTACTTCATTCTTAATTATATTTAGTCTGTCTCAAAGTACAAAACCCGAGCCATTTGATGCTAAGCCTTCCATGATTTTTGTAAGCTTTATGATTATGTAAAAAAAAATTTTTTTTTTAAATATAGCCATTTTGTAAAACCGAAAAATCACAATATCTGGAATATACTATAATGTCTGTTTTTGGAATATACTATAATGTCTGGTTTATATAAAATCATTTAAAAAAAGAAGAAGCAGTGTTTGACCAGAATTTCCTGAAGATACCATAAAAAGTCTACTGTATCTACTGTGTGTAAGTGGTACAGCAAATAGTTCTCCTGTGATCCCTGCAGAGTAGATTTGTTTCTGCTATGGAGAGTTCTGACCTCCGACGCATCTCAATCCTCTCCTAGTGAACTATCAAGTTGCGGAAGAAGAGAAGGATTTGAGACCATCCTTGATTTCGGTTCTGCTGAAGCTGCCAGGGGAAGAAAAAAAAAAAAAAGAGACAGATTTTAAAAGAACATTACTTGTTCCTAAGGAAATATATAGTAATTCTGAGGTATAAAGACATGACTGGGGTTTGCAATTTATTCTTGTGCAGGGGAGCTTGGCACTTAGCCACTGTCCATCTTTGTAGATAAGGTCAGAACAATATATTAGGTAACATTTCTTATCTCTAAATGGCATTAAAGAGCCAACACATACAACATAACAGAACTATGTCTGCAAAATTAATATTGGATTAAAAAACTAACCATAAAAATATGATTTTCTAAAGGTCAATCATTGGTCAAGTTTGTTGAATTTGCTGTTAGAATTCTCTATAATGTTTGCAACCGATGGCAACTACAGTAAGGCAAATGCACGATTACAAAAACATAATGTAAATCATCACACGCATTTGTCTCACCACTATTTTATTTGCAATTATTTTCCACATAAAATAAAGTACTGCATAAATAAATGAAAACATAATATGTTCAGCCTGACAAAGAATACTTTCACATTATTATTTATTTATTATATTTCAAATTAATTTCATATAACACAAAAATGCATTCAAATATCAAATACACGCATGACATTGTAATTGAAATATAAATATAAACAGCTTCTAGATTTTCTTTATGGTCAGGGTCAACCCATCATTTTTGAAAATTCCACCGGACTAAAAGAGTGCAAAATAAACAAGACAGATTGATATTATGTTGCTCAAATTAACTATTTTTTTAATGTTTTCTTTGCATTGTAAAGTCTATTCTTTTGTGATTTAAGGCATACTTTTTTGTCAGATACTTTAGTTTTTTTTTTTAAGAAGTTTTTTTTTAGACTGGCAAAAGGACTATCATCATTTATTCCTTTTTTCAGGGCATACTTTTTTTGACAGATAGTTTTTTTTTTTTTAAGCATAAGATTTTTTTAGGATAGGATTTTTTACTTTAGGGCACTGCCTGACAAATGCTCTTCTCAGGTCATTTTTGTTAGGTTTTTTTAAAGATAGTTTTTTTTTTTTACTTTGGTTTTAGTATAGGGATTTTTGTATGGAAAAGAGCTAATCACTTCAACTATGGCACTGCCCATCAAATGCACTGTTTTTAAGGGATGTAACATTAAATGATAATGTGAGTAGTACTTCTCATTTTACAGAGGAAGAGGTTGTAATGGCTCTAGCAAATATAAAAGTAAATAAGTGTGGCTCCAGATATTATTCATCCAAGGGTTTCTAAAGGAACTTCAATCTGTGATTTATTTAATCAGTCACTGTTAAAAGTTGTTCCAGATGACTGGAAAATCGCTAATGTAGTCCCTCTTCATAAAAGGGGTAGTAGGGAAGACTCTGGTAATTACAGGTCGTTCAGTTTGACCTCAATTGCAGGGAAATTAATAGAAACTTGGGTCTTACCTTCAAACAAAGAACTTAGAAGACAAAGGAAAGCATAGTTTCACTGCTGGAAGATCATGTCAGACTAATCTAATTTATTTCTTTGACCATGTAACTAAATTAATAGACAAGGGAGGAGCCCTAAACATGTAGTGTATCTACACTTTAGCAAAGTACTTGACACTGTCCAACAAACTTTTTTCACAAAATGTATTGCCTTGGAGTAGATGTTAAGATTGTTAAGTTGGTAGAATGCTGGCTTAAGGATAGAAGGCAAAGGGTTTTAATAATGGAGTACATTCAAATGAGGGGTCAGTTACTATTAGTATTCCCCAAAGGTCAGTACTTGGGCCTGTTTTGTTTAACATGTTCATTAGTGATATTGTAAGTGGGCTCCATGGAAAGGTTTGCTTGTTTACAGATGATACAAAAATGTGTAACAGAGTTGATCTTCCAGGAGGGATGGATCAAATGAACAGTGATATTAAAAAATGGAGTACTGGGCAAATAAATGGGATCCAAAATGTAATATAACAAAAAGCTAAATTATGCATATAGGATAGTTACAGACTCCATGGTACATTACTGACTGTAACTAAAGGAACAGGACTTGGGAATTATTATTTCAGATAATTTACAATTTGGTAAACAATGCAGCAGCGTAACACGTAAGGCCAGTAAAATATGTGGTTGCACTGGGAGAGGTATTAGCAGGAGAAATAGCAAGATTATTATGCCATTTTACAGATCACTAGTTAGGCCTCATCTTAGGTAATGTGTACAGTTCTGGAGACCATACCTCCAGAAGGATATAAATAAACTAGAAACTGTTCAAAGGAGGGCTACAAAAATGGTACAGAGTCTAAAATATAAAACATACAAAGACTCTATGACCTAAATATGTATAGTTTAGAGGAGAGAAGGGAAAAGGGTGACATGTCAGAAACCAAATATATGAAGATACTTAATAAAGTGTAAGCTGAAAGCATTTTACACAAAAATATCAAAAGCAAGGGGTGAAAATCTTAAAGGGACAGTCAAGTCCAAAAAAAACCTTCATGATTTAAATAGAGAATGTAATTTTAAACAACTTTCCAATTTACTTTTATCACCAATTTTGCTTTGTTCTCTTGGTATTTTTAGTTGAAAGCTAAAACTAGGAGGTTCATATGCTAATGTCTTAAACCTTGAAGACTGCCTCTAATCTGAATGCATTTTGACCACTAGAGGGCATTAGTTCATGAGTTTCATAT